>NC_081408.1:777649285-777988785 GCF_030272615.1 Cryptomeria japonica
TGAATACTCTTGAATGCCCACCTTATCTCTTATTGAACTTATGCAAATGGGAGGACAAATGTGACTTATATACTTGTCAATTAGGGTTAACTGATTGATTTTCCATTGCAGGCTGACACTGGGGGAGTTTTCCCGCTCAATGGACAACCACCAAAGTACAATTGGAAAGGGTCATGACCCAAAATAGGGCAGGGACAGGGGCACCACGCCCCTGTCCTACCCTTTTTTCCATGATAGGATGCAGTTTGGGCAGTGCAGAGGGCAAGAAAGATGTAGTTTTCAGGTGCTGAGTAAGCCTCGGGTCTCCAATTAGGCTTAGGGATTTGAATCACTATTGTGAAGACCCTAATATGGTCACAAATTGCAAGGGTCACAATTTTATGACACTACATTTAGCCCCCACTTTAGCGAGAGTATAAGCGATGCCAATATTGTCTGTAAAGTACAAGGAAACAAGATTGAAAGACTTCTACCATGTCAAGGAGCCAAGATGCACCAAGCCCCTAGTGGACTAAGGATCTTATGACATAGATTGAAAAACTAAAAGGAAAGATCAAGAAGGAAAAACCATGACTACAAGTAGCAAGGTTCCCCTCACTATGAGTCACAAAAAAGATACCAAAATTATGAAGCAAAGCCAAGTTCACTAAATTATTCTAAGTATCAAGAAGGAAAATATGAGCAAAGTGTATGCCCCCACATTAAAGTGATCGCACATGCCTTATCGGGAGCGATTTCTTTAATGTAGGATACACCCAAGAGAGAGAGAGAGAGAGAGAGCACGTTATAGCAAGGATTTAGCCCCCAGTCGAGGGATAAACCCAAGGATAATGAACACAAAACATGAGGTAGTTTCACTTTCCTTGGGGTCAATATGTTACATGATATCTCATGTATATCATATATGTATGTGTGCATATAATAATCGTCATTCCCCAAAGAAAGGACACTACCTTAGAAGAAAGGGAAGAGAGGATGTCTTTCAAGTCAACATGAAAGAGACCAAAAGAGATCTCAATGCTTTGCATCATCCTCAAGTAGACATTGAGAAAAAAAATAGAAGAATAGGGATACACATAGAATAATAGTCACAAAAGAACAAGAAAGGAGAGAGAGAGAAGATCTACAATGATAATATTGCTAATCTATCACAACATCCGCCTCTCGTTCTTGTTGATCACTATTTTGGGAAGGCAAGCAACATGCCAGAGGAGCGACATCGAGCATAATAGATGGAGCTATCAAAAAATCGAAACAAGGACTATGCTCATGTGGTAAGTCACTTTGTTCGATTCTAGGAGCTAGGATTAGGGTTTGTGAAAATTCAGTTGATAAATGCTTGTCCACATCAACATATTCATAATCACTATCAGAAGCATTAGGAATTGTATTTCCATCGTGAATAACATTTTTACTCATTTATTCATCAATATTTATAGAAAGAAGAGCACGAACACAAATAGGAGTAAAACCATCACATGTTTTGTGCAACTTATGATTTGGAGATGTAGGTTCAACATCTTTCTTAGGAGAAAAGGGGATCATATCAACTATTGGAGTTCTAGGATATGGAATATTTTGAGGGACAACTTCACGAGCTCATGCATGGCATCTTCATTAGTTTTCTCTCGCACAATGATTATGTCGAGTCTTAGTGGAAGGCTAAGAAGGAGGAGGAATATTTATGAAAGGAGGAACAGTCTCCTCTTTGATAGTTGAAGGTTTAGGTTGAGATATTTTAGGTTGGACAAGAGGAGAAGTGGGCCTCTTCTCTCTATAAGAGGAAGGAGGTGGAACTGCACCATATAAAGGAGGAATTTTAGGTGTAGGAAGAAGACCAGGTCCATCATGAGGAGGAGGTACAGGTCTAACCTTAGGAGGAATATTGTTGTTCTTCTTAGGAGAAGGCATAATCACATCCATCAGAATAGATTGAAGATATTCTGTAGACACCCAAAATTGTCATGTCTAATTAAATAAATATTTTATTTATTTAATTATCTAAGCCTAATTCTTCTATTAATTAAATAAATCTTTATTTATTTAATTAATTCATTTATCCTCTTCTAGCCTTATTTCTCATTTAAATAAATACATTTATTTATTTAAATTATCCTTTCCTAAATTAAATAAATATTTTATTTATTTAATTGTCCTACTTCTTCTATTAATTAAATAAATCTTTATTTATTTAATTAATTCATTATCTTTTTCTACACATGACACATGTCATTCATCTCTTAATTCATACACTACCTACCTCTTTCATTATTTTGGTATTTCTTATACCTACCCTCTAATCCTAGCCGACCTCTCTTTTTACACCTCTCAATCTTAACCCTCCATTTCATATTGTGTCTTCTATTTAAGAAGATGCTTTCTTCATTATCAAACCCTAATCATTCTATGCATTCTAATGACTCATCCTAATGACACATGCTAACTACTTGATCAATTGACTACACTACGATCGTACTTGCAACCACATTCCGTTCTTTGTTGAGCTCTTGTGCATATAAAAATCTGAGAGCAAATATATCAAGCAAGATCAATGGAGATAGGAAGAATGGAGATCAAAAACCCTATTGGACATGTGATGGTATAATCTTTGTGATTTTGAGTTATTTGCATTGTCTTAGGTTATCTTCATATGTTATGGTGGATCTTTGTTCATTGTTAGGCTAGGGTTTAGTGGTTGAATCCATTTAGTCTTTCAATATTGTTATTATTGTTATCCATTTTCACCATATACATTTTGGCACGCCCGGTGGGACTCTTGTCCCTTTGCATTTAACAATTTTGTTGCAGATTTTGCATTTTTGAAGTTGCAGATCGGACAATTTCGATGATATTTTAGTTTTTTCCGCGTCTGCGAGTGTTCAGATTGCATTTTTGGGTTTCAGAAGCGTCTGCGATAGAGGGAATCGCGTTTGTGTTTCTGTCAATTTTTATTTTTGAAGGTTTCCGAAAGGTGCGTCTGTGACTCCTAACCGCGTCTGCGCTGCATCGGACTGCGTCTGCGTCATTTAACAACGTCTGTGATCTCTGAGCGCGTCTGTGAATAACAGAACCGCATCTGTGTCATACAGAAGCATCTGTGTCTGGTATAGAGGTGTCTGTGTTTTCTGTTTTGCAATTTCAATTTTTCTGAGATTCGGGTTTTCGGATTTTGTACTTAGGATTTCAGATCTGGTTTATTTTTGGCTAACCCTTGCAGATCTAGCTAACCTGGTTTGTGCAGCTTGCTTTGGAGGCAAAAACGTTTTTGTTGAAGGCCCCTTTTCACAAAATCTTTTGGGTTTTCTAAAAATTTACCTAACTTGTGTGCTTACAGGAAGGGGTGATCATTTGAAACAACCCAAACTACTAACAATTTTGTTGCAGGGCCTTAGCTAGGGTTTTGTAGTTTTGTTGTGTGCCTTGTTTTCATAGCTTAGAAAACACTTCCATTGGTGCACTAAAATTGAATCATTGTCTTTTGTGTCTTGAGCAATAGGCTCTTTTTGTTTGATCTTTAGAGGGCCTGTCTTCTCGTGTGGTCATTAGGACTACTAGTGAGAAGAGAATGACCCAAGTGGTAGCGAGGAAAACCCACCTCATCCAAACCACTATAATCAAATGTATTCATGGTGAAAACTATGAATAACGTGTGCTGATTAGTTCATACCGACACTATGTCTCCCCATAAACCCGTTTGATCAAATTTATTTGATCATTTGTAGGGCGTAACCCCTACCGGCTGGGAGCCTTCTGTATTTACAGAGCTGAAAGTGCCGCATGTATGGCCACACGAGCGGATGCCCTTACTAGCACCTCTTTGTTTTAGATGCCCAAATCCTTCTAGTTGTTGAGGCAGGAGGTCGGACCTCTGGTAGCGGCCCACACACATACGGTTCTTAGTAGAGATACAAAGTTCGCCATGGGGAGTTTTCATGGGGACTGATGCTTGGCTGACCCGAGAAGTGAGTGCCGAGGGTGGAGCCAGTGAGGTCAAGCATCTAAGTATCCGCTCTGAATAGCGTAGCCTCGGGGGTAAAACCCCATGTGGGATCAACAACTATTGTCTTGGCCAGCCCTAAGATTTGTGCTTGTCTTATGCTAAACACTCAAACATTCAAGACAAAACAGCAAAACATTGTGTCTTTTGTGTCTTCAAGTGTATGCAAAAACTTTTTACATCAAACAACACACTTTTGGAGTCTAAACAGTTTACAAACATTGAGTCATCAACATTGTGTCCTCTTGTCACGAAAAACAGTCGAAAAATCATATTTGGTCACAACAAAACAACTTCACAGATAGGAAAAATTGCACTAAGGTTACATAAACGCGTCTGTGTCTGTTCAAACCGCGTCTGAGTCAGATAAGCGCGTCTGTGAAGTACAGAATAGCGTCTGTGTTTTTATCAGCGTCTGTGTCAAACAGAGAGGCGTCTGTGTCAGATAATCGTGTCTGTGAAGTATGCAGAGGCGTCTGTGTCAGGATTTGAAAACTTTAACAGTCAAGCAAACAAGGAAAATCAGTTTCGGCATACTTGAGCTTCTTAGGTTGTCTCTTCAGGTTTCATCTAGCATTCAGCCTGTTCTAAGGTTTCACATAGTCCATCATTGCTTCACATCTCATTTTACATACAACTACACTTTGCTAAGTGGTCCCTCATCAAGGTTTCTTACCTTTGGGTCTCATTTGGTCTTACTTAGAGTCAAGGTCAGCTTACCTCATCAAGAGAAACTATCCTCTCTTTGGAAGTCACACCTACTCTACTACTTACATACTTGGTCTTACACTTTGGACATTGCAAGTACACCTCAAGATTCACTTACACTTCATACAACTCTTGGTCTTCCATACTTTTTCATTCTTCATCTAGTTTCTCACATCTTGGTCTAACACCTAGTTCATGGTTGAAACACGCCTTCAAAAATCTAGGAGAATAGCTAAAGAAGCTCAAGAATCCGTAAACATGAGTTCTTATGAGTATGACAATGATCTATTCTACAATCCTGAGCACACTACATTACCAGACATGAATGTTTATAGACACAATCCAAATGTGGAAAGCGCAAACACTATAAACAACAATGCTACGCACAATGACAATGTGGACAACTCTTCAATACTATCAGCAGACATACAAGAATCCATAATGGATCCTCAATTCAATAGATTGGTTGAAGAGATAATGAGGAGAGATCGTCAATACTTTTTAAACATGATGGCACAAAGTGGAGCTAAAATACCGCATGATTTTGACTTATCTCAACTTATGGAAAGTCGACCCTCACAACAAACTCAACCTAACATGGATCAAAGGAGACCAAATAGTGGAGGAAATAGGGGACCGAATAATATGATGCCTGAGTCACCATCAGCTTTGCTTCAAAAGCCAACAATCTCACATACACAAGCTCAAACATATGATACTTATACTCAAAGACCATCATGGAGGCCTTATGCTCAATCACATGCTCAAGGTATGAATCAACCAAAACAAGTGGATACTCAAGGACATCCTCAAAATTTTGACACAAGGAGACCTCATGTCAAAATTGGGGGCAACACAATGGAAAATGAAAGACCTATTGAATATGGTATATATGCACAAAATAGATATGGGGTCCTCCAACAAGAAGTTATGCCAAGTGCTCCATATATGTCGCAACAATATAGAACTCCATATGGACATGTCTACGATCAGTATCATCCATACATGCAACAAGCTCCTCCTCAAATGGGTGTCTCAAACATGGGGTATGCTACAAGAAATCAATCTCCTCCTAAAAACAATTTGGAGCAACAAATAAGAGATTTACAAAAGAAAATGGAGGACATGAGTACACCAAAACCTACATACACTATGAGAGATATATGTCCTTATCCCTTCGATAAGAGCATTCCAATGCCTCCATTTCCTCCACACTTTGTAACGCCAAAATTTGACAAATATAGAGGGAGAGGAGACCCCAAGGCACACATAAGACAATTCTTCACAGCTTGCATTGAGGTAGTGGCAGAAGAAACATACTTGATGAGGTTATTCCCACAGAGCTTAGGCAATCAAGCTATGGAATGGTTTTCTCAATTACCTCCTGGTATTAAGTCATGGGGCGACTTAGTAGAGGCATTCATTCAGCATTTCTCCTACAACATTGAAACAGATGTCTCAGTTACTACCTTGTGCAATACTAAACAAAAGGAAGGAGAATCTTTCGCAACATTTTTACAGAGATGGAGAAATTTAGCTAGCAGATGCTCTTGCGAAATCCCACAGAAACAAATGGTAGAAATGTTCACTCAAAACGTTAATAAGTCTATTGGCTATGATCTCAGAAAAGCTTGTTTGTCTACATTCAAGGATGTCATTGAAAAGGGCCTAGCAATAGAAAAGGTCTTAATTGAACAAGGAGTTATCAAACTATTCAAAGAAAACAAAGAGGACTTCAAAGGAAAGGACAAACCAAAATTTTGGAATAAGAACAAGAACACAGTTAATGATGGTGTTGTTGATGCCAACACAATGAGACCCAAGTTTGTCTTTTCTGGATCAAGTTCTACAAACAATCAAGTGAATACTCAAACAACTTCTAGACCACTAAGGAAGTACACTCCATTGGGAGAACCACTTGAATCAGTATTCAAAAAGCTTGTAGCAAACAAAGTAATTACAGTTCCAGATTTTCCTCCTTATGAACCAAAGGTAAAACCAAATTGGTGGAATGATGATGAATTTTGTGAGTTTCATAAAAGCAAGGGTCATAAGACAGGTAATTGCCATCGATTGAAAAACATTGTGCAAGATCTCATTGATAGAGGTGATATTGAGATTGAGGGACATTCATCTAATCAAGAGCATGAGATGTTTAAGGAACCATTCCCAAAACATGACAAAGGAAAAGGCAAAGTCACAGATGATCAAGCCAATTATACTAGAGCACCTTACAATTATGATTCTACTATCAATCACATCTCAATGGACAATCATATCTCTACCATTACTATCAAAAACAAAAATCCTGAGAATCCTTCTCAAAGACCCAAAATTGTCCTAAAAGGTGTGGGATCTTCGTCCGAATCTACCTCTGAATGTCATGTTACAACCCGTTGAGGTAAGATTACATTGCCAGGTACCTCCACTAAGAATACCAATCTTTCATCAACCAAGCCTGAGTACGACCTTGTAGGACAACTAGGGAAGACACCTGCACTCATCTCTATTCTTGAGCTCTTACGTATATCTCCTGCACATAAAGCTATCCTTGACAAAATCTTGAGAGATACTGCCGTCCCTACTGATCTGAATGTGGATCAGTTCCAAGCCATGGTGGGATACCTATCCATTCCACACTCCCTCACATTCATAGAAGCCGATGACGCCTCCATAAGTCAGCCACATAATGCACCTCTACATGTTGAAGCCTTCATACATAAACACTGAATAAAGCGAGTCCTGATAGATGGAGGAGCAGGTCTTAATATTTGTACATTGAGCACCATCAGACAATTGGGATATTCTGACAAGGCTGTGAATGCTACAAACCAAATCACCATTAAGGCTTATGATGATGAAGAGCGCTCGTCCAAGGGCACAGTCACCTTACCGCTAAGAATAGGGCCAGTCACAAAGGATGTGGTTTGTCAAGTCCTAGATCTAGATCTCACATATAACATATTGCTAGGACGTCCGTGGATTCATGAAATGAGGGCAGTCCCATCAACATACCATCAATGCATAAAGTTCCCTCACAATGGAGTCGAGGTAATGGTCAATGGTGATCCAAATCCATTCATATATTGTAATAACTTGAGATCACATACGGAGACTATCATTCCCAGCAATCGTGAGGCTACTCCTTCTTCAGCATATATTGATCCTGAGTCATTAAAGCCCTCAACATCCAAACAAGGTGAACTTAGAGCCAAGTTTCAAGACAAAGGCATGGGAGAATACACTTTGAATCAAACAATGTTTTTACGAAAAGTCATGACCTCTCCCAAGGAATATGGGAGGCCACATCCTAACAAGAAAATCTCCATCATGATGCTCAAATGGGATCCTACCATCTTTCAAAAATGGGGTGAACTAGAAGAAGAAAATTTATATAAAATGCTCTATAAGGACGTTGAAGAGGACACACATGATCAGACTATTATACCCTGTGAGAACTACGGCAAAGGCTTCAAAATTTTGCAAAGATTCGGGTATGATGGAAAAAGCCCTCTCGGACTACGCAAAGAAGGTGTCATGGAGCCCTTACAACCTGAGCTAACTACAAGAAGGGAACGCTCCAAGGGGCTTGGTTTTCTGAATCCCAGACTACATAATAAAAGAACAAAAGAGGTATGGCGAATTAAAGTTGCCGAAGTTCAACAAGAGGATTACTATTCCACAGACTCCAATAAGTGGGAATGGGGTTCAGACAAATCCTCCAGTGACTATGAGCTCACTGAAACATTCAGAGAGCTAGATGAACCCACAGAGGAGGAGGAATTTTACAAAAAGTTTAGAGTTGGTCAAGAACCAACCCATAAGGATCCCGCACAAGCTTCATTTCAAGGTCCTAGGTCAAAATCACATAGGATGAGGACACCTGTCCTAGAAGGCTCTACTAGTGATGACAATTTGGATTCGCTCACGATTGAAACTGATGAGGAGAGTGCCATCGATGACCTCGACGATTACCTTGACATACCTGAATATAACCACATCTTCACTCTTCATCCAGCAAATTTGGAAAACACTAATGACCTTCCCCTTGTTCACCCCCAACTCATTGACTGGGATCATGAAGGACCAGCACAATTTGATACATTTCAAAATGATGAAGCTATTATCGACTACCTTGGAATTCGAGATGATCTTCCCCCTGGAGACCACAAAGAAGGATACGCCGTAGAGCTCAACAACATAGCATACTTTGGTGAGGGTGTCAGACCTTCCAGTCACAAAAATGTGAAAATAAAAACAAAACAAGGGTCTTATGGCGAAAACCACACTGTGGCACTATCTGACTCCAAAAAAGTAAAAAGAAAGGACGTATCTAAGGGTGAAAACCTCTCTGAGGCGCTTGAAGATGGAAGGCTCGACATTCTCCCAGCATCATACGAGGAAAAATCATCCATGTTGGTAGAGGAGACTATAAAGACAAACATTGGTACAGCAGAGGTTCCACACAACATATTTTTGGCTCAATCATTGACAGAGGCCGAGAGGACAAAATTCATAAGCTTTTTCAAGGAATGACAAGTCAACTTTGCATGGTCATACGCTGATATGCCTGGATTGGATCCGGATTTGGTTATGCATCATTTGACAGTCAAACCGGGGGCAAAACCAGTAAAGCAGAAATTAAGGAAAATGCATCCACAAGTGGCATTGCTAGTCAAGGCAGAGCTAGAGAAATTATTGGATGTCGGATTCATACGCCCAATTGATTATCCTGAATGGATTTCCAATTTAGTACCTGTTAGCAAACCAGATCGCAGCATCCGAATATGCACAGATTTCAGAGACATCAACAAAGCTTGTCCAAAGGACGATTTCCCATTACCAAACATTGACTTGATCGTTGATCTCACAGCAGGTCATGAAATGTTATCCTTAATAGACGGATTTTTTGGATATAATCAAATCAGGATTGCACCTGAAGATCAACATAAAACATCATTCACTTGTCCATGGGGAACCTTCTATTGGAATGTCATGCCCTTTGGGCTGAAAAATGCAGGCGCCACTTATCAAAGAGCGATGACCACTATTTTTCATGATCTCATGCACATAACCATGGAAGATTATGTTGATGATCTTTTGGGAAAATCAATAGACAGAGATACACACTTGGACATACTTTCAGTTGTCTTTGATCAGCTGGAAAAATACAAGGTGAGACTAAATCCAAAGAAATGTGTCTTTGGAGTAACCTCCGGGAAGCTCCTAGGATTCATTGTGTCTAAAAGAGGAATTGAAGCGGATCTAGCAAAAGTCAAGGCTATCTTGGACATGCCGCCACCCAAGAATATCAGTCAACTTCGATCTTTACAAGGGAGACTCCAGTCCATACGAAGATTCATAGCACAACTTGCAGATAAGTGTAACCCTTTCCAGCACCTACTACACAAAAACATCAAGTTCAAATGGGATGAAAACTGTCAACAGGCTTTTCAGGCGCTCAAAGACTATCTTTTGAACCCGCCAGTTTTGATGCCACCAATTCCAGATCAACCATTGCTACTTTACATATCGGCTACTCCGACAGCACTGGGGGCACTCCTAGCACAGCAAATACTTGACGGCAAGGAAAGAGCAGTCTACTATATCAGTCGCACATTGGTGGGATATGAGCTAAACTACACACCAATCAAGCGTGCATGTCTCGCTGTGGTCTTTGCTTCACAGAAATTACGTCATTATATGCTCACTCACAAGACTAAGTTGATTGCCAGAATTGATCCACTAAAATATCTTCTCAACAAAGCTACACTTACTGGGCGGCTGGCCAAGTGGGTAATGATTTTGAGTGAATTCGACATTGAATATGTGGACAGAAAAGCTATAAAAGGACAAGCAATTGCAGATCAACTGGCAGATGCTCCCATGATAGATGATGCTCCTCTACAGTCAGAATTTCTAGATGAGTCCATTTTAACAATATCACATGTGAAGCCATGGCAATTATATTTTGACGGCTCATATACACAGCATGGGGCAGGAGCGGGTATACTCTTTATAACTCCCCAAGGTGATTCTATACCAAAGTCATACCGCTTATCATTTCCTTGCACCAACAATATAGTGGAATACGAGGCATTGACAACTGGGTTAAGAATTGCAGTTCAATGGAAGATCCAAGAACTTCGTGTTTTTGGGGATTCTCAACTTGTCATCCGTCAAGCAACTGATGATTATCAAACAAAAGATGAAAAGCTAATGCCTTACAAACAACTGGTAGATGATCTGAAACAACACTTTGCAAAGATAGAGTTTGAGCAGATACCAAGAGAACAGAATCGCGCTGCTGATGCCATGGCTACAATTGCTTCGCTCATTGATCTACCGCAAAATGAGACCTGCTATGAGTTCCTGGTAGACAACTTGCTGATTCCATCATATGAGATCACTCCTATGGAAATGATATGTGTTGTTGGTCCTAAATCCCAGTTATATGGTCCCATATTCACATACCTTCGCGACAATATCTTACCTCCCGATCTATCGAACAATCAACGCCGCACTTTCATTCGCCAATCCTCTCAATACATCATTTTAGCAGATATCCTATACCGATGAGGACTAGATGGCACCCTTCTTAGATGTTTAGAGAATGACGAAGCTCAGATTGTGTTACGAGAAGTGCATGAAGGGATATGTGGCCCGCATACTAGTGGTCCTACCTTGGCCAAGAAACTCATCAGGACTGGATACTACTAGCCTACTATGGAAAAAGATGCATATCAGTTTGTCAAGAAATGTAAGCAGTGTCAAATTCATGGAGACCTCATACATGCACCAGCATAGGAACTACAACCACTTGCATCTCCTTGGCCCTTTTGTCAGTGGGGACTCGATCTCATAGGCAAGATTCACCCTCCTTCTTCCAATGGACATAAATTCATTATTACAGCCATAGAGTATTTTACAAAGTGGATTGAAGCCGTGCCTCTCACACAAGTTACTGGGAAACAAATCGCTACCTTCATCCTGAACTACATCATTTGCCGAAACGGGATTCCTACTTCCATTATTACTGATAATGGGCGTCCTTTCAAAAATCAGGATGTTCGTGAACTCTGTGAGCGCTTCCATATCTCTCACCGTTTCTCCACACCATATTACCCCCAAGGTAATGGCCAAGCTGAGGTGTCTAATAAAACAATTCTCAAAATCCTTAAAAAGACAGTCGACGACGCTGGCCGTAACTGGCATATCCAACTCAATCCTGCACTCTGGGCCTATCGCACAAGTGTCCGCACACCTACAGGAGCTACACCCTACTCGCTTGTCTATGGCGCTGAAGCCATCTTGCCTATTGAGGTCGAGCTACCTTCTCTACGGGTCTCCTTGAGAAACATAATCAACGATGAAGACTACAGGGTCTCTCGCTTACAAGAACTAGAACTGCTGGAGGAACGAAGGCACACTACTTTTAATCATCTCAAGGCTTACCAACAACGAATGAGTCGCAGTTACAATCACAAAGTTAAGCCTCGCACATTTGAGGTAGGTGATTTAGTACTCAGAGAGAACCCCAAGAATCAGTAAGACAGAGATAAGAAGGGCAAGTTTGAACCAAACTGGCTTGGTCCTTACATTATTACAGCAGTATATGGCTCTGGGGCATATCAGCTCTCAACTACAGAAGGTGAACCTTTGGAGGATCCTATCAACAACATGCACCTTCGCAGGTTTTACACATAGCTCTTTAGAGTATCCTAATTCGAAAACACAAAAAAAATCAAAAAATTTCAAAAATACAAAAAAAATTATAAAACAAAAAAAAAATCGTTACTTGGTGAAAACCTGGCAAATAGGTGCCTTGTGACAACAAAAAAAATTGAAAAAATCAAAAAAAAAAAAAAGTAAAGAGAAATAATTTCGTCCAACAGTGAAAACCACTTCGGTGGCACCCTGGGCAAGTACCATGGTGAAAACTGGGTCACCAGCGCCATGCGTAGAGACTTTGCTCCTCCATCCTTCAGGATTCTCTTTCATCCTTTCACTTTGCACACACTCACAACCAATTCGTTCATAATAAATTTACCCATTCCCATCATGGCTTGTTATTGATCTACCTAAGATTGGTTAGCCATTCATAATAACCCTCCCTTTTCACTCCCTTTCCATCCATAATAAATCAGATCCTATCTGTGACTACGACCAAATCCTACGTCTAGTAATGGGTGTGGAACTGAGAACATCACATGTTTCGAGGAGTATAGTTTCTTCCAGCTTCCTTCAAGTCTATCCACGCACAATCCACAATAAAGCAACATCTGCATCGCCAGTCCATAATAAAGTTCCATCTTCTCCACAATAAAGTATCAGTTTCATGGATTCAGTCAGCTTCAAATGAGACACAACAACAACAATGGGCTTCAACAAATCAAATCTTTCAACAGACTCGGACAACATATGGTTCAGTGCTATCTATCCTTTTTGTGAAAGTGAACATTGTGACCACAATCAAATAAGACTTATACAAGTGACAAGAGACACTAAACTTGAGGACTACAGTGGATGTTGGTGTCGAGTCTTGGTTTTCTTTTGATTTTATCTTTTTGGTGACATGTCTTTTAGCTTTTCCGGGATGTCTTTGACTAGAGATTCTATCTCTAGGATGTCTTTGACTAGAAAGGCGAGGATGGGGTATCGTCACCTATTTGCATTTGCTGTCTGTGGATTGTCTCTTAGTAATGCTATGACTTGTCCAAGGATATGAGGACACTGTGAGTCTAGTATGAACTGGGGCATTCCTTGTTTGTGAATGTCTTATCTCCATGCAAACAGGTACAATGACTTTCTAGGTCGAACATATGCCTCGATTGTCATAACCTACTTGCCATAATAAAGCTCAATGATGATAATGCACAAGAAGCTCTTTCACTTTCATATCTTCTATCTTTCATCCCCCTTTCTTGATTGACTTCCATTGTCCTTCTCGAGTCCACGTAGCCTGCTATCACATGACTGAGTATAATGACACACCAAAAACATTTGCATTTCATATAGTTTACACCTACATTATCACATATAAGCATTTCATACATATATATAGATATCACAATTGCATCACATCCTGCATACAACACATGTTAGTACATCTCACATTTTCATTATGTAAATAATCATTTGCATTATCATATTCATTTGCATTACATACATTCACATTTGCATCATGCATCACATATACAACATAAAAGAACAAAAATATATTGCATCATATACATATTTGCATCCATCACATAAGAACATCTCATCACATAAGGTACACATGCATATAGCTGCCACAAAAAAATGGATCATCTCATGTATAATCAAAATGTGTCATGATACAATGATGTCAAAAGAATCATATGGCTACAAAATCACCCGCAGGTGTCTACAATACAAAAATGGTACATATACTGATACAAAGGGGAGCCCTCTATGGCTATGATGAACTCCCTCCCTCGGAGCCGCTGGCCTCGACGGAGTCTGAGCTCTAGATGGTCCCGCTCCAGGATCCCCCTGCCTGTCTAGTGGTGGTGGTGGAGGACCCATGACCCCACCGCTAGATGCCTGCCTCCTACGACTCCCTCTCGTAGCCGTTGCTGTGCGCGATGATCTATGGAAGCTCCTCGTCCGCTGATCCGCTGGCACGACACCATAGTACAGATCCCTCCAGTAGGCGATCTCCTCTCCTGCTCGCAACACATATGCGTAGCTTGCCCCTGCATTCTCTGCTGCCCGCCTCCCTGCCCTCAGAGCTATCTCGGCCTCAGTATATCGCTGGATGGCCTGGTCTCTCTCCCGCTCTGTGTCCCTGAGCCTGATCCTGAGGCGATCCCTCTCCCGCTCCAAATCCGCAATCTCGTCTGCCTGGCCCTGGCAGATCTCTCTCAGCCCTAGCAGCTCATCCTCCTCAGGATCACCACCCTCAGCCTCTGCCTGTGGCTCCTCCTCTGCAAGTGCCTGCACCTGTGCTTCCCCCTCTACCTATCTAGGTGCCTGAATAGGTACCTGTCCCTGTGCCTGTCCTTGTCCCTGCACCTGTCTAGGTCCCTGTGCCCTAGGACCCTGTGCTGCTGGTACCTCTAGGGGCAATCCACCTCGACCCCTCACCACCTGAGCTGCTCTCTCCTGTCCTCCCTCCCTCCGAGGTGCTACTCGCCTCTCTCCCACCACTCCCCTCCGCCTCCGTCGACCCCTGCCTCCATCTCCTCCACCATCATCATCATCATCCTCTCCCACCTCTCCCTCCAACAGTTCTCCCGGATCTATCAACCTCAGAAAGGGATGCTCTGCCCAATACGTAGAGTACTCTGCGTCCATCCCTGCATCCTCTACCTCCGGCCACATGTCCCATGGTAATGGCATCATCTCTGTCAGCTATGTCACAACCTGATCATATGATAACAGCGGCCCGAACTGTACCTAATCTCTGATTGTACGGGCATACATGCCTGAGCCTTGTGGCATCCGCTGAATCCTGCCGAACTGTCTGCATACCCTGTCAACAAGCTGCCTCTCCAGAATATAGGGCGTCCACCCAATCAGATACCTACTCCTGAATGCATAGGGTATCTCCACTACATCGTCATCCCACTCCTCGCACCCTAAGTACGGCCTCCAGATAACCATATCAATATCATCTATGACGCGTCTTCAATGCTCCAGTCGACCAATCCGAGGCTGTGATGTAATCATATCATACAAATGCACAAAGCTCCGTCCATGCCCTCTGCCTCTGAAGTGGATAGGTCGTGTGATCGGCAGGTACTCATATGCCCATACCTGTAGGAGAGTCACTCCGCAGCCCAAGCCCACTGATCCGTGGTACACAAACTGATGCAACTCATAGTACAAATGGGCCAGGACACATGGCCCCCATGCATATCTGGTGTGCTCAGTCACCAGTGTCTCCAATTCCCCTCCCCAGCCAACTGCCAATCCTCATGTAGCTCTGTTCGGACACAAGTACCCACTGATGACTCCTCCGATAACAGCTGGTAAAGCTAAACCTGTAGCGGTCATGGTATCCCATGCCACGTGACCTGCTCGCATCTCCAACCCGGGATCCTAGAATACCCGTCTCAGTGCCTCCCTGTCACCATCTCGATCATATGGAATCAACTCTCCATCGATCAAAATATGCAGAATCCTGTAGACGTCCTCAAGGATCACTGTCATCTCACCCATAGGCAAGTGAAACGTGCAAGTCTCGGAGTGCCATCTCTCCGCCAGTGCAGTCAGCAAACCCATGTTTGCCCAAAACTCAGGCACATATAGCGCATGTGTGAGACCCATCTCCTCAATAGAAATCATATCCTGAATCAACAACTCTGGTCGCAACCTCTGAGTCGATGGGAATCTCTCCCGTGACTCCAACATAGGCAGATACTCCTGCAGTCAACCAATCAATCATGTCAGTTATCGTGGCATTCATTGTTTATCACAAAATGCTACTCACTATCTAAATGCATATGGCTATCTACCCTAGTGACACTCACTGTTCATCACAAAGTGTTGCTGATTATCCTAGTGGTACTCCCTGTTCATCACAAAGTACTACGTGTGTGACATTCCCTGTTCATCACAAAGTGTTACTCACATTTGCACTCCTTGTTTATTACAAAGTGCTGCTCATATTTCAGTACTCCCTGTTCATCACAAAGTACTCTATCTTGGTACTCACTGTTCATCACAAAGTGCCTTGATCTATCCTAGTCTTCCTAGAGGACCTGCTTGAGTGTATCCTCTCAGCAGCTTATCCAATCGATAGCGTATGTTCATCACAGAACTGCCGATTTGACCTAGAAGACTCAACTTATGCATTTTGACACACAAACGCGCTTTAAGCTCATAAACGCGCTTATAGACTGCACAAACGCGCTTCTGCAACACAGACGCGCTTTTTGAACACAAACGTGCCTATACCATGCACAAACGCGACCAGGGAACACAGACGTCCCTACATGACATAAACGCCCCTACAGGGCACAGACGCTTCTACATTTCACAAACGCGTCCGTATTCAGCACAAACGCAGTTCCAGGCACAGACGCACCTGGACCCGACACAGACGCGCCTGTCCGACACAGACACGCCTGGCACTGACACAGACGCAGTTGCGCATTTTTGCATATTTCAACTACCCCATTCCTAGCGCATTTATTGCTACTTAGCATGCATTAATGACAAAACTTGAAATGCGTGAAAGTACGAGGAGGTTTTCGAGTACTTACCGGCTCTCCTGCATCTGCTGGTTGCTGGAATCGGCGAACACGGTCGAATCTATGAACCAAAGCCATCGCTGCTGACTGCTGCTGCTCTTTTCTCGCTCTGCACTGTGATCTCGTAAGGGTGTGGATGACAATGAGGATGTCTTTTGCCCATGGTCTATCTTATAGCCTACCCTAGCCTTTGCCCTCATTTCCCGAGTCAGTATTCTTCATCCTGTGACTTTGTCACTTCATTCGATCTAGCCATTCTAGCCTTTCTTTCTTATCGAGAGATTGTCTGCAATCTTTTCAGACATTTTCATCCAATCTCTCGAGGGGGCATATCATTCCCATTCTAGGGCAACTCTGTATCAGTTCATCTTATCTTCTTTGAAACAACGCGACGAGCCGCATTGTCTCAAAGAGGGGCAAAATGTAGACACCCAAAATTGTCATGTCTAATTAAATAAATATTTTATTTATTTAATTATCTAAGCCTAATTCT
The DNA here is from genome assembly GCF_030272615.1 of Cryptomeria japonica. Taxonomy (NCBI): domain Eukaryota; kingdom Viridiplantae; phylum Streptophyta; class Pinopsida; order Cupressales; family Cupressaceae; genus Cryptomeria; species Cryptomeria japonica. The sequence continues at coordinate 777,666,705 of NC_081408.1, forward strand.
TCTATTAATTAAATAAATCTTTATTTATTTAATTAATTCATTTATCCTCTTCTAGCCTTATTTCTCATTTAAATAAATACATTTATTTATTTAAATTATCCTTTCCTAAATTAAATAAATATTTTATTTATTTAATTGTCCTACTTCTTCTATTAATTAAATAAATCTTTATTTATTTAATTAATTCATTATCTTTTTCTACACATGACACATGTCATTCATCTCTTAATTCATACACTACCTACCTCTTTCATTATTTTGGTATTTCTTATACCTACCCTCTAATCCTAGCCGACCTCTCTTTTTACACCTCTCAATCTTAACCCTCCATTTCATATTGTGTCTTCTATTTAAGAAGATGCTTTCTTCATTATCAAACCCTAATCATTCTATGCATTCTAATGACTCATCCTAATGACACATGCTAACTACTTGATCAATTGACTACACTGCGATCCTACTTGCAACCACATTCCATTCTTTGTTGAGCTCTTGTGCATATAAAAATCTGAGAGCAAATATATCAAGCAAGATCAATGGAGATAGGAAGAATGGAGATCAAAAACCCTATTGGACATGTGATGGTACAATCTTTGTGATTTTGAGTTATTTGCATTGTCTTAGGGCTTCTTTCAGATGGTCTAAATAAGCTATGGTTCATAGTTATGATTTTGCCATTGTGAGGAAATTTCAAACACTTGTGGATTGGAGAAGCAATAGCCTTCATGGAAGATAACCAACGATAGCCCAACTTCACATGGAATTGATTAGAAGAGGGTATGATAACAAATTCAACATCCATAGATTTAGAATGAACTTCAATACAAAGGATGATAGAGCCAATGGTAGGACAAGAGAATCCATCAAATAACTTCACAACTACAACAGAGGCATCATATATTGGTTTATGCAATTGTAAAGTGAAAAGATACTCCTAAGTGATGATTAAACCACGGAAAAGGGTTCAACAAGAGCACCATGACAAGGAATATCCTTAACCTTCACATCTATGTATAAAGGACGATCAGGTGCTCTAATGGTCTCACTAGGGTCAAATGTAATACAAGAATCCTTAGGCATATCTTGTTTTTCTACCATATTTATCAAGTTTGGAGCCATATAAGTGAATTCCTCAGAGGAGAAAGAATTATACTCAGTCTCAATCATGATAGAGGTATGAGAAGGCAAAGGATTAGTAAAATTTTTAAGATTTTGATTAGGAGGAGCTATTGATTTATTTCCCTTATCATTCACACCTTCCAGAGATATAGTATTGTTATCAATCAAATCTTGAATCTTAATTTTCAATGCGAAACATTTCTCAGTATCATGACTAGGATGACGATGAAATTAACAAAAGGAACTGTTATCAAAATAAGGGGATGCAAGTTTAGAAGGATCAACTTGTTTTATAGGGGGAAGTTTGATAACATTTATTTACAAAAACTGAGACATAATACTATGTAAAGATTCATTCAGAGTAAATTGTCTTTCTCTTTTGAAAAATTTAGAAATAGAAGGCACACATGTTGTAGCATTCACATTGTTGTTGTTAATTGTATCATTGAACTTGATGAAGCTTTTTGTTGGTTTTAACTTCACAAACAATTGTTGAACACTCTCCCCCTTATCACTCAGAGGCATAGGATTAGATTTCTCCATTTGACTCACAGCCAGTTAATAATTGTGGAGTGTTGCGCACAACTACGGAAAGGAAGTAAACTCAGACAAAAGAAGCTTTTCCCTGATATATTTTTGCAAATTAGAAATAAAAATTATTTTAATATCATTATTAGGTACATGAAAATAAATTTGAGCACACAAATGCTTATATCTACCAATGAAATCAGTCAAATTTTCTTTAACACCTTGTTTATAATGCATTAAATCAATCAAAGTGATTTTAGGACCAATATTATTTTGAAATTGTTGGATGAAATAATTTGCTAGTTGTTGAAAAGAAGTGATGGAATAAGAAGGCAAAGAGCAATACCATTATAAATCCTTATCTCTTAATGTTCTTGTAAACAGTTTTGCAAGCAATCTTTGATCATAAGAAAAATCAATACACAATGTTTGAAATATTTTAACATGTGTAAGAGGATCACATTTTCCATTATAGAGTTCCAATTGAGGGACCTCGACGTGCTTAGGTGGCATGGATTTAATAATATCAAGATAAAGTGGGCTCACAACATCAAAGGTGGGCACACTAAACTTGGATTGACTCATAGAAGCAATTTGTTGTTGTAAGGAAGACACAGTTTGAGTGAGATTGTTAATGGTTGCTTTGGTAGAAGAATTGATGTTAGACATGGTTGATTGAGAAGGTGGTGTGATGTTATTTAAGGAAGGCATGGATTGAGAATAAGGTGGTGGGACATTATAATAAGTAGGCATAGGTGATGATTGTATAGGAAATGACACACTTAAAGGAGGAACAAAATTGTTGAATGAATTTTCCCCTTGTGTCACATTGATTGGTTGAGGGATAATAGGAATTCTTATAGAACACATAGGTAAAGATGGAGGATTAAATGAAGAAGACGGATTTCCCCCATGACCAATGGTTGTAGGAATGACATTTTGAGTTGATGTAATCATGATGTTTGAAGTGAAAGTGGGAATACTAGCCATTGAAGTGGTCAAAGGAATAGAAGAATTGATTTGATTTGAAGGTTGTGAATAACCTAAGTTCTCGGCATAAATCTTGATAGGTATGACATTAGAATCAACAATATGAGCAATGCCGCACAATATATCAATTCCATTCTTATCACTTTTAATAATGTGTTTAAGGCCTTCAATAAATGGAAGAGCTTCACTATTAGGGTACTCTTGAGACATCCATTGTTGAAAGTTATCAAATTGATTGTCCAAATTTAAAAGTTGATCTATGGAAACTCTAGTCAAAGCTTCTTCATGTTCATCATGGGATTCATCAATTTGATAGATAGGGACATGATTAGGATGGGAAGGATTAGAATTATCCTCATTAAATAAGTCACCCAAATTATGCTCCATCTCCTCGGTAATTAAACATTGGGAAGCCTTAATTCTAATGCTTCATCTAACGAGGATATTATAGCTAGGACTAATAGTGGTAAAACTCATGCACTAGAGGGAAAATTGAAATTTTGAATTTTGAACAAAGCTTACAAAATTGAGTAATGCAAAATTCAAGAGAATAATGATTAAAAAATTTGAACTTTATTGGAGGAAGATAATGACACAATTTCCAAAATAATAAGTCAAAGGAAATTGGAATTTCAAAATTAGGGCCAAGGGGATACCCTTAATTTTAAAATTGATAAAAAAAAAAGAAGTTTTAAAATCAGGGAAGATTATAATTTGTTAGGATTCCCAAAGATATTGAGAGGGGGGGGGGGGCAAATTAGTATCTAACCGGTATATCAAATTACTTGATTTAAAACATGAAAAGCATATTAAAACTGAGTATCGGTAAAGCAGAAATAATGCAGTAAATAAGAACAGTAACAACAACATGAGAAGCACACCATAACATAGTATTTTAATGAGGAAACTTGGTGTGGGAAAAACCTCAGTGGAATTTGTGACCCACAATATTCGCTTACTGGCCAATAAGGGAATATTACTCTTACAATAGGGGCTTGCACATGTAGGAAGGCCAAGTGCCTAGAGCTCACTACTCAATTACAAAAGAAGTCACACTGACTTACAAAAATGGATCATACTAATCCAATGTCTTGTACTACTTCAGACCAACATCTGCTATGCCAGATTCAGTACCGATTTAAACTCTGCTACTACATAAATCCTTAACCAATAGTTCACATATTAGGTCTGTATATTTTGCATCCTATCTCATGTCTACAAAATGATCTACAATGATCTCATACATATATGAGTCATTTTACAATCTACCATGCCAACTTACAAAAGATTTTACGATTAATTACAAAGTATAAATACATAAAATTCCTATCGGCCAGGGTGTCGGTATTCTTCCTTTTCACTACCGGTGTAGAGTCTGTCGGTGTCGGTGCCTATGTCTGCCTACCAGTATCACATGATTGCAAGGTTGCCATCAATGACAATACCTTAAATCACCTACAATTTCTCATTGGAGTGTGCATTTGCCAACAATCTCCCCCTTTGGCATTGATGGCAACACTCATTAGAAAAATTCAAGAGTGTATCCAAAAATTTGAAGTCCAAAAAAAATATTTGCCAAAAATGTATGTCAAAAACATATGCTCCCCCTAAGTAGATAATCTCTACTTCCTTCTGACCATTTTTCTCATTATACTACTCCCCCTTTGACATCAATGACAAAGGTTGTCATTCGCTATCAGTGGAGTCCTGCCTAGATTCTTGTAACCAGTGGGTTACAATCTGAAAGATATTTGTCAAAATCAAATTTATATCATTACTGAATGTTTTGTTGTCTTTTATTGCCTCTTGTGTTCTCTGCACTGTATCGGTGAGTATGTACATTTGCTCTTCCAGTGTCTTCAGTCCAGGAACCAGAGCCTCAGATATTTCCTTTCTCAAAGAAATGAGGTATTCTAGTCTTGGACCAAGTCTGCATTTCAAGTCCTTTTCTTTACCCTTTATTCTCTATTTGTCATTCTCTAACTTCTTGATTTTCTCTTCTTGCTCTGTTATCTTCTTTTCTATCTCCAAAAATGAATCTGATGATCCTATCAGATTGTCAGAAATATTGTTTATCTTATCTTGTGCTTTGCTGATTTCCTTATCAAGGTCTTCTATTAAGACCCTGTACAGTTTCTTGGAGTCAAGAATTATTTCTCCAAGTTCTGATAATAGGGTATCCATTTTCTCCTTGTTCTTCTTCATAATTTCTTCAAAGAATTTCTCTTTTTCTTTAATCATTCTTTCCTTAAATGTATCCTCATTTATTTGATCAACAGTCAATATGTTGCCAGTGATGAACTTAGACAATGTGTCTAGTTGGCCTAAAGAATCTTTGTTATCAACAATGCACTTTGGTGCTATCAATTTAAGAATTGGAATTGTATCATCAATAGCCTTATAGGCTTGTGCATTACATTCTATGATCTTCTTTATTGAATCTAATAAGACCTCTATTACATTTGTAGGTCTGAATTGATGTACCAGATGTTTGTCCAACAGTCTTTACAATAGCCATGCTACCGATTGTGGTAATCATCTTACTTGATTCGACCACTAGTAGGTCAGTTTGTGTTTGCATTTCTACAAACAAGGGCTTTTTCTTTTCAGTTTGGGCCAGTGGCACTGTCTCTATCTGAACCTATGCTTCAACTTGTACCTGTTTTGGTTTTTCTATCTATATCTTAGATGGTTTGTCTGAGCTTTCAACTACCGGTTTCTCAAATGTAGCCTCAATTTGTACCTCTAAACTCTCTTTTGCTGGTTCTTCTGATGGGTTTTCAGTTGTTTCTACTGGTTTCTCAGTGGTATCCTCAGTCGGTTGCTTTGCTTGTGTAGGTTTTTCTATGCTTATCTCAACTTCTGCAGCCAGTGACTCAGTAGTCACATCTTTCTCCTTATCTTCAGTGGTTTCTTTGTCAACCACAACATTTACTTCCTGGGTGTCTACATTCATAGTATACGAAATTTTAGACTCAGGATTTGTATCCTCTAGTAGAGTCTTCATACTCTCTATGGTCAGTTGATTGTCAGTAGTATCTACCGGTGGATTATCTGAAAGAGATGGAGGCATATTGTCAGTTATTTTAAGGCTTGGAGATCCATCTACCTTACCTTTCCCCTTATCTCTATCCTTTTGATATACTTTAATAGTTTTTGGTCTGAGTAATTCTTCCTATTTTTCTTTTTCCACAAAGAATATATCTCATGCATTTGTTGTTTCCTTAGAGACTTCCTTTACTCTACCTGCCGTCAGTGCTACATGCCGATGAGCAGTAAAGAATATTGTCCGGTTTGCTTCACTGATAAGTTTATCAATTTCATCAGTTGACTTGACTGGATGTACTGCAAGTAGTTTTTCAATCTTAATTTTCTTGTCTAGCTCAACGATTGCTAGCCTTCTAGCTTCTAATCTCCTATATAGATCATTTGGAATTTCATCAACAACTTCCATCAAGAATTTCTTGTATATGTCTAAGTGTAAAATTACACTATTCTCTATGCTTTCCTTATCATCAGTTGATAGTGTATTGTATATTTTGTTGATGTTCTTCAGCTTACCATCCTCTATAATTTCACTAAGAAGTTTGTCTATTGGGGAAATATCTTGTTTTACCTTCTTCTTCTTAGGAGTCATTTTCTTTGCTGGAGGCCTTAGTGCCTATTGTTTTTGTCTTGTTCTTTTTGGTGTAGGAGAGGGTGCCAGTGTGGGTTTTCTTTTCCATTCTACCCTTTTAAATATTGTCGGTATATCACTCTCAGAAGAAGTTCCAACAGGTGAAAGATGAGTTTCTAGTTGAGGTGCTTCCAAATCACTTTCACTTATCCCAGTTTATCTCAAAACATCTTCCTTGATTGCTTTAGCCTGCCAGGTTCCTATCCTTACGATTGCTTCAGCTTTCTTAACCCTTTTCCTCGATTGAATTCCACTTTTTATTGTTTTAGCATTTCCCAAAAACTTCCTCAATAGGTTCATTGGGTGCTTCAAGGAGGGCTTTTGCATAAGTTTCAATGATATTGTCATCTATTTCATAACCCATTTCAGTTACCCAGATAGTTCTAGGGACAACTGCCTCCATCCATATTTCATCTTTCTTGATCACAAAACAAATTTCCTTCTGATATTTATCCACAATAGCTTGTGACAGTCTTACTCTAGTTTTCATTCGAATCTTCAATGCTTGAAATTTTTCATTTAGGTTTTTCTCTCGGTTTTCTCCCATAATGTTCAAAAAATCCAACAATTGTTTTCCTACCGAAATGTTAAAACCAAAATTTCTTACACCAATACCAGGAACTTGTTTTGTTATGTACAACATCAGACAAACAAGCAAATTTCTAAATCTGAATGTTCCTTTCTTATCTCTTTTAATCTTTCCTAGATTGTCTATCAACTCATCTTTGAGCCATTCACATATAGCTATCCTTGTATTATCATTAACCATATCATAGGCACTTTTGATACATAGGCTAGAAACTGAGTTCAATCTATTTGCATGTGTAGCCTTATAACCTAAGATCATACTGATAAATCTGACATTTATGTCTTTTACATCATTTGCCCTTAGAGACCTTTTGTCGAATGTTGCACCAATTAGGTTTATCACTATGTCATTTGAGACCTTCTTTGTTTTGTCAGGTCTATTATCGATGGAAGGTAACCCTATTACATCTTTTAGCGCTTCTTTTATGATTTTATAAATTGAATCTAACCAGAAAAATTCACCATGTACTCTGCTTAACACAATCCTTATGATATCATTGGGAAAATCTGAGATACTAAGGATTTCAGTAAAACCTAAGGTTTCCACTATTTTATGTTCTGGCTTGACATTTCTAGACTCATCACAAATCATAGACTTATACTTATTCTTGATCTCATCATCACCTAATTCCTCAATATGACAATGTATATACATCCTAGGGTCTTCAACATATACTACTCCCTTAGGAATTTGAGAAAATGCACCTATGCTATCATCTTTCTTTTCAATTTCAGGAACTAGTTTGAAAATGGGTCTAGGGTACTTAACAACCTCAACAATAGTAGGGTTTTCAATAAATTTAGGAGTGGATGAAGATGACATAGCTATAAATACCTCAATCTGCCATAGGGATGAATGTTTTGATTGATTGCTTCACTTCTTTGCTTAGAATGCCTTCGCTCGGGAATTTTTGCACTCTCAAAGATTTGAATGCTCAGTGAATGAAAAAGGAGCCAAAACATTTGCTTTATAATGTTATTTTCTCCAACTACCACATTTAATGCTCATCGGTTAAGTCACAACTTAACTCATCTGCCGGTATAGAAGTAATTTCAACTTCTCACCATTAGTCGAGGGAATAATAGCATGTTTTTCATTTTGTTGCTAAACTCCCAAAAGATTTTCCTTCAATTAGATGAAGAGTCTCTTGTCGGTGGAGTGATACTCTATTCTACCGGTGGAGGAGTATTCCCATCAACATTTTGATCTGACTTTTTGATCCATTGTTTTGAGAATTCTTGCTTTACCTCTTCAACCTTTTCTTTACCTTTCAAACTAGGACCTTTGGTATTTTCCAGTGATGCCTTCTACAAAATTTTGCAATATGTCCAATCTTGTTACAGGCATAACAAGTCACATTGTTCTTCTAAATAGTTTTCCCATATCCTATGTCGGTATATTTTTTGCATTGATTAGATAAGTGTCCAAATCTTCCACAAATATAACATCTTACATTCATTTTGCAATTTTCTGAATTATGACCAACTTTGTTGCATTTAGAACATTGACCGGTGGGTGTATTAGTATTCTGATAATTTCTTGATCTACACTAATTTTCTCTATGACCATACTTGTTATAGTTAAAGAATTTTCCATTAAATTTGTAAGCAGTAGGTTGTCTTACCGGTTTGCTATGATCATGATTATTTGTAGTACCAGAGCTTTCACCAACTTCAAAGCCAAGGCCATTTGTATCACCATTAGGTTTCTGATTCTTCAGCATGTCACCAAGTTCTTCTGAACTTTTCTTAAATTTCTCATTGTGTTGATTGCAGCAGTTAGTTCATTCTCCAAGATTTCTTTCTGTCTCATGAGTTTAGTTTTGTCATTTTGTGTGTACATTAGATATGTCTTCAACATATCATTTTCATGACTGAGTCTTGTGTTTTCATTTCTAGCATCATTTAGTCTTCTAACCAAGTCTTCTTCATTCTTCTTTCTATCTTCAATTTCTTTACAGAATCTCATAGTCATATCCTACATCTCATTCTTTGTTGTACTGATTTCTTGTCTTAGCTTGTTTACTAAATCATTAAGAGTTTCATTTTCATTTTCTTCATTCTGCATATTTTCACAAAGTTCTCTCCTCTTGTTCCTTGCAATAGTAAAATTTTCTTGAAGTGCTTGAATAATATCCTAAGAAGCCTTTAGATCATCCTCAAGTTTGATATTCTTCACTTTTTCTGCATCATAGTCTGTAAGAGCTGTTTCCAATTGCTTTCTTAAGTTTTCCATCACTACTGGTGACAAGATCTTCCTTAAGCTATTAGGCTTCTAAAAATAGAGGACTAGGCTCTAATACCAATTGTTAGGATTCCCAAAGATATTGAGAGGGGGGGGTGAATTAGTATCTAACTGATATATCAAATTACTTGATTTATAACATGAAAAGCATATTAAAACTAAGTACCGATAAACCAAAAATAATGCAATAAATAAGAACAATAACAACAACATGAGAAGCACACCATAACACAATATTTTAATGAGGAAAACCGGTGTGGAAAAAACCTCAGTGGGATTTGTGACCCACAATATTTGCTTACTGGCCAGTAAGGGAATATTATTCTTACAATATGGGCCTACACATGCAGGAAGGCCAAGTACCTAGAGCTCACTGCTCAATTACAAAAGAAGTCACACTGACTTACAAAAGTGGATCATACTAATCCAATGTCTTGTACTACTTCAGATCAGTATCTGCTATGCCAAATTCAGTACCAGTTTAAGCTATGCTACTACATAAATCCTTAACCAATAATTCACATATTAGGTCTGTATATTTCACATCTTATCTCATGTCCACAAAATAATCTACAATGATCTCATACATATATGAGTCATTTTACAATCTGCCATGTCGGCTTATAAAAGATTTTACAATTAATTACAAAGTATAAATACATAAAATTCCTATTGGCCAGGGTGCCGGTATTCTTCCTTTTTGTTGTTGGTGTTTTGTGTGCCGGTGTAGAGTCTGTTGGTGCTGGTGCCTGTGTCTGCCTATCGGTATCACATGATTGCAAGGTTGCCATCAATGACAATACCTTCAATCACCTACAATTTCTCATTGGAGTGTGCATTTGCCAACATAACTAACCTCTTAATCTTTAAAAAATTCTTAAAATTTGAAATGTTAACTTTTTGAGATATTTTTTATTGTGAAGGTACCAAAAATTGACAAAAGTAGCCAATCTTTTGGATTTAGGCTATTAAATACAGTCACAACAATCTCCCAAAATTTCGGGCAAAAAACCCAAGGATCGTGGCAAAATTGCATACGGTCCGACCAACTTTTTAAAAAAATTTCAAGGATGAACATTAGGATGATTTTAAAGCTAATCCTCAAAAATTGGCAGATTTTACGATTTCTGGATAGGCAAAATTAAGGTTCAAATGTGAAAATAGGACCCTATTAGGGTTTTGAAGAAAAAAGAGATTTGGACTAAACATTTGAAAAGGGTTAAATCTAAAGGAAAGGGACACCTTGGAAAATGTTTAGAAATCTGAATTTGAATGAAATTGATTGAAATATGCCCAAAATCTGATTAAATTTGAAAATTAGGGTTTTATGACCTAACCACTTAATTTTTGAAATTTGAATTTTGAAAAGAAGAGAGAAATTAAAAATTTGAATAGTAGGAATGAAGACAAATTTGAAAACAATCACAAATCTGAAAATTGAATGGAAATTTCAATTTTTGCACAAGTTCAAGATAATTTTTGAAAATTGGGGTTTGAACAATTAACCACTTAATTTTCTAAAGTTGATTTTGCAAATTGAACAAGACAAGGAGAAAATTGAATTTGATAAACAAAGAAATTTTCAGATCTAAGACAATAGCAAGCAAAACACAAGTTCAATTTCAATTTAAAAACTAGGGTTTTGAATGAATTAACCACTAAGTGTGCAAAAAAATTAAACTTGCAATTTTGTTCAAAGGAAAGCATGCAAGACGTCAGGTTCACCAAAATGTAATGTTGGGAAAAGATAACAGAATGAGAGATCTAGAGGAAAGCTTTTCTTCTCTCTGATTAGAGATGAAAGTTTCACTTCGGATTTCCCTTCAAACACTTTTCATGCATTACATTAGAAGAGGGGGGAAAATGCACTAGATTCAACCTCCAAAGAAGGAGATTGAATTTTGAGTGATATAATAATGGTAAGTTAATCCCCTCTTCTGGAATGAGATTTAAATTGATTTAATTGTGTACTTATGATTAAGTGAAGAAGCGACAAATATCTAATTATAACTCAAGATAGAAGTGTAGGATGAAGTTGTGCACCTGCATCTGACAATAATATGTCGAGACAAAGCCACCCTATGAACTTGAGAAAAAGTTGCTCAGACCGTGGTGAAAGTGTACATGGTCCTCCAAAAAATCTGCAAAATGAAAAGGGTTTTTTCGCCTCTGCAAATGGAGTCCAAATCCAAAAGTACAACTACGCACATGCAACCTACAGATAGAAAAGAGAGGAAAAGGGGTTGGTATTGGGGGTTTGCCTTCAGGTCAAACCCCAGTTTTGGAATTAACGAAATGATAAAAGAAAGTACTTGCAAGTAAATGTAAATGAAAGACTGAAATGTAAATCACCTCAAGGGAGGTTGTGATAGAAATGTTGATAGAATTGCTTGTATGAAGTTGAATATTGGAATGAATCTCCTCTTCAATGGTTGAATCCTTGACTTATATGCAACCTAGCCTTGAAGGGAGACTTGAGATGCTCAATGCTTGAAAGGGATGCTTGTATGCTTGAATTCTCTTGAATGCTCAATCCCATGCCCACCTTATCACTTATTGAACTTATGCAAATGGGAGGGTGAATGCGACTTATACAATTGTTAATTAGGGTTAACTAACTAATTTTTCATCATAGGCAAACACTAGGGGAGTTTTCCCGCTCAATGCACAACCAGCAAAGCACAATTGAAAATGGTCCTACCCCAAAATAGGGTAGGGATAGGGGCGCCACACCCCTATCCTACCCTTTTTCCAGGACAGAATGTAGTTCAGACAGTGTAGAGGGCAAGAAAGATGCAATTTTTCAGGTATTGAGCAAGTCTCGGATCTGTGATCAGGCTTAGGGATTCAAATTGCCAACGTGAAGACCCTAATATGGTCGCAAATCACAAGGGTCACAATTTTATGACACTACAGATGTGCTAATGGGTTATATGGTGTCCTAAGGGGTTATATGGTGTTCTAACACATGTTTGGCCCCTCAAGATGCCATATAACCCCTAATAACACCATACAACCTCTTAGGACACCATATGACCCCTTAAGACCATATGATGTCCTAACCGGTCATATGGTGTTATAACACATGTGTAGCCCCTTAGGACCCCAAATGACCCCTAACGACATGATATGATCCCTTAGGACACCACATGACCCATTAGGACACCATATGACCTCTAATGACACCATATGACCCCTAAGAACACTATATGACCCTCAGGACACCATATGACCCCTTAGGACCTCATATGACCCCTTAAAGCACCATATGACACTTTCAAACACCATATGACCCCTTAGGACACAATATGACCTATTTTAACATACTAGTACACGACATGACCCCTTGCGACACCATAGGACCCCTTAGGACCACGATGTTCTAAGGGGTCATATGGTGTCCTAATGGGTCATATGGTGTTCTAACACATGTGTGGTCCCTTAGGACCCCATATGAACCCTAATGACACCATATGATCCCTTAGGACCATATGATGTCCTAATGGGTCACATGGTATCCTAAGAGGTCATGTGGTGTTCTAACATATGTGTGGCCCCTTAAGACCCCATATGACCCCTAACAACACCATATGATGTCCTAAGGGATCATATGGTGTCCTAAGGGGTCATATGGTGTTCTAACACACTTGTGGTCTGTTAGGACCCCATATGATCGCTAACAACACTATATGACCCATTAAGACACCATATGAGCCCTTAGGACCATATGATGTCCTAATGGGTCATATGGTGTTCTAACACGTGTGGCCCCTTAGGACCCCATATGAACCCTAACGACACCATATGACCCCTTAGGACCATGTGATGTCCTAATGGGTCACATGTTATCCTAAGAGTTCATGTGGTGTTCTAACATATGTGTGGCCCCATATGACCCCTAACAACACCATATGATGTCCTAAGGGATCATATGGTTTCCTAAGGGGTCATATGGTGTTCTAACACACTTGTGGTCCCTTAGGACCCCATATGACCACTACCAACATTATATGACTTGTTAAGACACCATATGATCCCTTAGGACCATATGATGTCCTAATGGGTCATATGGTGTCCTAAGGAGTCATATGGTGTTCTAACACATGTGTGATCCCTTAGGACCCCGTATGACCCCTAACAACACCATATGACCCCTTAGGATACCATATGACCTCTAACAACACCATATGAGCACTTAGGACACTATATGACCCTCAAAACACCATATGATCCCTTAGGACCCCATATGACCCCTTAGGACACAATCTAACCCCTTAAGACACCATATGACCCCTTAGGACACCATATGACCTATTTTAACATCCTAGTACATGACATGACCCTTTAGGACACCACATGATCCCTTAGGACACCATATGATAACTTAGGACCACATGATTTCCTAAGGGGTCATATGGTGTCTTAAGGGACCATATGGTGTTCTAACACATGTGTGGCCCCTTAAGACCCCATATGAACCCTAACAACACCATATGACCCCTTAGGACCATATGATGTCCTAATTGGTCATATGGTGTCTTAAGGGGTCATATGGTGTTCTAACACATGTGTGCCCTGTTAGGACCCCATATGATCCCTAACAACACTATATGACCCCTTAGGACACCATATAACCCCTTATGACCATATGATGTTCTAAAAGGTCATATGGTGCCCTAAGGGGTCATATGGTGCCCTAACACATGTGTGGCCCCTTAGGACCCCATATGTCCCCTGAAAAAACAATATGACCTCTTAGGACCACATATGTCCCCTAACGACATCATATCACCCCTCACGACACCATATGACCCCTTTTAACATCCTAGTGCATGGCATGACCCCTTATGACACCATATGACCCCTTAGGACACCATATGACCCCTTAAGACACCATATGACCCCGTAGGACCAAATTATGTCCTAATAGGTCATATGGTGTCCGAACGAGTCATATGATGTTCTAGCAGATTTGTACCCCCTTAGGATCCCATATGACTACTAACGACACCATATGACCCCTTAGGACACCATATGATCTCCTACGACCATATGTTGTCCTAATGGGTCATATGGTGTTATGATCCCTAACGACACCATATGATCCCTTAGGACACCATATGACCCCTTAGGATCATATGATTTCCTAATGGGTCAAATGGTGTCCTAAGGGGTCATATGGTGCTCTAACACATGTGTGGCCCTTTAGGACCCCAAATGCCCCTAACAACACCATATGACCCCTTAAGACACCATATCATCTCTAACAATACCATAGGACCCTTTAGGACACTATATGACTCTTAGGACACCATATGACCTCTTAGGACACAACATGACCCCTTAGGATACCATATGAACCATTTTAACATCATAGTACAGGACATGACCCCTTAGGACACCATATGACCCCTTAGGACCACATGATGTCCTAAGGGGTCATATGGTGTCCTAAGGGGTCATATGATGTTCTAACACATGTGTGGCCCCTTAGGACCCCATATGACCCCTAAAAACTCCATATGACCCCTTAGGACACAATATGATCCTTTACAACCATATGATATCCTAATGGGTCATATGGTGTCCTAAGGGGTCATATGGTGTTCTAACACGTGTGGCCCCTTAGAATGTCATATGACCCCTAACGACACTGTATGACCCCTTAAGGCATCGTATGACCTCTTAGGACCATATGATGTCCTAATGGGTGATATGGTGTTCTAACACATTTGTAGCCCCTTAGGATCTCATATGACCCCTAACGACACCATATGACCCCTTAGAACCATATGATGTCCTAATGGGTCATATGGTGTCCTAAGGGGTCATACATGGTTCTAACACATATGTGGCCCTTTAAGACCCAAAATGACCCCTAACAACACCATATCACCCCTTATGACACTATATGACCCTGTAGGACCGTATAATGTCCTAATGTGTCGTATGGTGTCCTAAGGGGTCATATGGTGTTCTAACACATGTGTGGTCCCTTAGGACCCCATATGACCCTTAATGACTCCATATGATGTCCTAATGGGTCATATGGTGTCCTAAGGAGTCTATGGTGTTCTAACACGTCTGGACCCTTAGAACCCCATATGACCCCTAATGATACCATATAACCCCTTAGGACCATATGATGTCCTAATAGGTCATATGGTGTCCTAAAGGGTCATATAGTTTTCTAACACATGTTGCCCCTTATAACCCCAAATGACCCCTTAGGACACCATATGACCCCTTAGGACACCATATGACCCCTTAGGACCATATGATGTCCTAATGGGTCATATCGTGTCGTAAGGGGTCATATGGTGTTCTAACACATGTGTGGCCTCTTCAAATCCCATATTACCTCTAATGACACTATATGTGTCCTAATGGGTCATATGGTGTCCTAAGGGGTCATGTGGTGTTCTAACACATGTGGCCCCTTACGAACCCATATGAACCCTAACACATGGGTACATGATTGATGGTAAATAGTTTCATCTTATATGTAGAGGTAGATAGGTGGAGAGGAAGGGAGGGAGAAACCTAGAGAAGGGAGAGAAGGTGGTATTTAGAGGTGATGACCTAGATAATGGAGATAGAGAATAAGAGAGGAAGAGAGAAGATGAGAGGGTGGGGGAGGGAGATAGAGAGGTAGAGGGGAATAAATTAAGGGAGAGACCTAGAGAGGGGAGGGAGAGAGAAGAGAAGAGATAGAAGAACAAAGAGATGAGTAAGAGGGGATGGATGGAGAGGTAGACATGGAAGGAGTAAGGGGAAGGGAGAGAAAGGTGGAGAGGAAGGGAGAGAACTAGAGGGTGGACAATTAGATAGGTGAGAAACCTAGAGGGGAAGAGAGAGGTGGGTAACAATATAGGGAGGGAGAGGTATTGAGGTTAATAGGGATGGAGGTAGAGCCCTATATATGGGGAGAGAGAGGATGGAAGGGATAGGTAGTGACTAAGAGAATGGACATGGAGGGGAGAGAAACAATAAGAGAGTGAGAGAGAAGAAAATAGGGGGAGGGAGTCAGGGATAGATATGGGGGTAAGGAAGGAATGAAAAGTAGATAGGGTGGGATATACCTAGAGAGGAGAGAGAGAAGTGAGAGAGACAATAGAGGGACATAGATAGGTCTAGATTTTTGGGAAGATAAAGTGAGTGAGATACAAAGCTAAAGAATGATAATAGGAGCATGCTGATTACTGAAATTTGACATGTTAATTATTGAAATTTGACTATCAGAAATTTTATATGATCCTATAACAACTAGAATCTACATTATGACTCCTATAGAGATGAAACCACTCTCAAATATCCTACCAATATACATGAAATATAACTTAAAGTATAAGAAAGCAAAAAGACATTTTTATTTCTTATACTTAAATGTTATATTTCATGTATATATTATCCTTCAAGGGTGGTGATGAGTCACCTTTTTGGAATTTTTATATGAACTCTACATTGAAATTAAAAATGTCATTTCATGATTAAGACATTGTGATTGTGATAGATATAAGACTTTTTGTGTTTTACTTATGAACCTTGTTATCTGCTAGACAATCATATAAATGATATAAGAAATCTATATTAATGATGTGGAAATGCTTGATTGAATGTTGATTTAAGGAAATATTATGCATATGTATGATGTGCATGTTAACCTTAGTGTGTGCAACTAGTACGTAAGACTAGGTCAACAAGGTACATCTGTTGTTGTTTTGTGGAGTTGCAGTCACAATCGGATGTAATTAGTTGAACCAGACAAGCCAGTAGTAGATTATTTAATAAGGCTCCTAGTGGCAGTTGAGACAGTTGTTTATTTTTTAACATGTGCTAGATAATCGAGGATATCTAGAGAGAGCTTTGTTCTATATTTGGGCATGAGACTGGTTCTTGAGATGATTCATTTTTTTATGTATTAATTTTCAATAAGAGACATCCTCCTAGTTTGTTGGGAGTGGACTGGTTGAGTAATAAGTTAGTTATATAATTTCTTATAAATCCATTGTCTTAAGGATGGAGTAATGTAAAGCAATTTTATCTTTTTCAGAAATTAGTAAATTCTATTTGCAATCTGAATAAAGAGTATGAGACTTCATTTTCGTCATCATTATTGTCAAAGAATCATTGTGTCAATGATGTTGTCATAGTTCTTAGATCTAGTTAGGATTCTAGAAGCTCATCCAAGGGGGCCCACTTGGGGAGCGTTCCATCTCTGTCGCTTTATTTCTTTATTAGGTAAGTTTACTAGCAAGTTTATTTTTGTCACTTAAATGTTTTAGTTGACTGTCTAGCAACCACAGGAAATCCATTTTGTGTATGTTCTTGTAGCCAAGTGAAAACAAAATATTATGTTACTAGCTAGTTAGTTCATTTTATGTATAAAGATATAGGTTTTGTCTGTAATAGACTAGGTTGATGTTAGTAAAGTAACATTAGACTTTGATTCTTTCCATTCATTTTTACTTAAGCTTCTTCAAGTTAAATTAGCAGTTCTCATGAGTTTCTAAGTGCACATATAGTGCAGAACTATTTCAAGTTATACATTGCTAGGTTGCTAGAGTAAAAAATTTCTAATTTTGAGTTAGTAACTATGAGATACAGGGAGTTGAACCATTAAGTGAAGATCATGTGTCTAAATTACTAGGGCATTATTAGAAACCAAAATTTTGGCACCTCTGTCAGGGATGGTGTCAAACTAAGAACTTATTGGGGATATAGGATATCTAGGTTTCTAGTTTAATGTTATCATAAGTTCAGTCACCTTTGGATCGTTTAGGAATAAGAACATATATCTGTTACCCAAAAGTTTTGTAAGAACATTGGTAATTGAGGAAAATTCTGCATGCATAGGGGATGAAGGAGGGATGCTCTAGGAATATTTATGCCCTCTCTATCTAATCTTGAAATAAGTCCTTACCAAGCCCCAAAAATAAATCCTTTTGCTGAAGTTTTTGTGGACTCAGAAAACTGTAATACTTCCTCATTTGTACTGTAATAAATCCAATGGTAGCTCCTATTGGTGGAGGTAATGCACAACCTGTTAACCCTACTTTTGAATTCCCTATACTTGATCAGCATGACAATAAGAACCTTAAAAATATTTCAATGTCCTCTCTCCCCAGATTCTATGGCCTCATCATAGAAGACCTAGACACCTTCTTGTTTGAATTATATATCCTCTGCAAAAGTTATGATTACACCATTGATGCCCATAAACTTAAATTATTCCTCGCTACACTGAAAGAAGCTGCTCTTAGGTGGTTTATAAGCTTTGGTAGAGATTTAGTAACTACTTGGGATGAAATGAAGACAAAGTTCCTAGATAAATATAAGGACTATTGTAGGGGAATTGATCGACATGGTAATGATTGTATGCGGGAAAAGCGGGTCGATAGAACTCAATATGTGAAAATATTGTCAAAGACATGTCCACACACACACACAAGACTTCTTGGTGTAAGCTATGGAGTAACAAAATATTACTCAGCTTCCCAAGGTGGGTCCCATGGTTCTCTATCTCACAATGTCCCTCAAAGCAATGTTTTTGCTCTCAGATCGCTGAGCAAAATGGTTTAGGGATGGCAAATGCAAGAACGAGGGATGTTTTGATAGATTTTAGAATGAAATGCATCCTAAGCTATGCATGATTCTATAAATGCAATAAACTAGATGATAAGATGACAAGGTTAGTATGAATACTGTCCTAACATGATATATTTAGTCTATGATTGAGCTAAATGATAAAGAAAGTATTCTAAACATGTATATTTAGACTAATTTCTATTCTAAAGAGAGGCTAAATGATGAGTATAAAAATGATATAAGAAAGCTTGAATGTATTTGAGCATAAGTGTGATACTACAAACTTGGAGGATGATCAAAATGGAGGAATGAGAGCTCTATTTATAGCAAAAATAGGGCAATGGATGGCTAGGATTGAAAGATTCAATCAAGGGTTGAGTTTGAAAGTTGGGGATCCATGTTTGCAATTGGCACCAATGAAATGGTGACAAGTGTCAACATAGGGTTGGGTTGAGAAAAGGGGTTGGAGGCATTAAATGCCTGAGAAGACCTTATGGTTATCTAGAGGGTAAGGGTTAAGCTTAAGTTAGGCTTACCCAATGGATTAAGAGTTAATCCAAGGATAAACCTTTGTGCAAATGATTAAGAGATAATCATGGTCAAAGCATTAAAGTCTTGATGAGACCCTTGGGTTGGGTGAAGGTTGAGTTAAAATAAATTCTTTTACCATGTAAGAGGGTTTGAGTTAACCATTAATGGTTATTGAAGACTTTGGAGAATTAAGTGGTTGAAGGCTTGAAGCCTTTAATGGTTATCAAAGACTTTGAGGTTTTGAGAAGTGACCACCCCTTTGCTTAGGGATGTGACAAAGTTTAGAATGATGGATTAGGCTAGTTAGAAGCGATTAGAAGATTCTAGAAGGGATTAGAAAGGGGTTTAGGAAGGCAAGTGGGAGATGTAGGATTTTGCAAGTGGATGGAGGGATAATAGGATTTAATTGAAATAAAGTAATTTAATTCAATTTGGATGCAATTTTGGGGAAATTAAATAAATTAGATTTATTCAATTTAGGATAACTATTTAATTAAATTTGAATTTAATTAAAAGTGGATAGGGGGGATTTAATTGAATAAAATGATTTATTCATTAAATGGGTATAGTGAATTTTATTTAAATAAATTGAGTAATTTACTTAATAAAATAGAGGAATGCGGGTAATTTAATTAAATTGGATTTAATTAAAATAGAGAAATGAACATAAAATATTTATTTAGGAATATGGTCATTTTTATACGTCTACATTTTTCCCCTCTTTGAAGTGACGTGTGTGCACATGTTATTTCAAAGAAAATGATGTGTTTTTGTGATTTATGATCAAATGCAATTTATGTGTCGCTCTTATGATTTGCAAGTCATGCCCCGAATTTGATTTGATGTGTGATGCCCCAGATTCGATATTTGATGGTGATGCCCCCTTGGAAGATGAATCAATATGTTGAAAATTTTGGATTTAATTTGATGAGTTGTGTATGATGTGTATGATTTTGTTTATGTGAAATGTGTGTCAATTGATTCATCTCCTGATAATTTACAAATGGTATAGGGGAGACCGCGACCACATTATAGGTCCATTTGGTTAACCCTAATTTCATTTTCCTCCTATAAAAGGGGAAAAGGGCTTTAATTAGATTCATTTGTTCATTGTTGACTTTGGAGAAAGAGAATTTGGTCTGCAGAGAAAATGCCTATTCCGTATCATAGACACCATTTCGAGCGCGTTCGGAGGTACCGGAGACCTGCAGCGTATGGACCACCAGTAAGTCAACATTTTTGACCCTCTTTTGATTTTTTATTTGGTCGTTTTTAGTCATTTTTGGATTTTTAAAGTTTGGTTTTAGTGGTTTAGCATGTCTAAGTCATAGATTAACGCATACGAAGTTTTAAGTAGCGCATCAAGTCGATTTATAGGGTTGCGTCTGAAATAAATAGGGTAGCACATAGGAAATATAGGTTAATGCATAGACATAGAATAGCGCATAGTGATAGGCGGGTAGCACTTCAGGTCAGCAGGTTAGCGCGTAGGGTAGACCTAGTGCATAGGGGTCACAGGGGTTTGCATGGGTAAGGGGGTTTAGTGCGTAGGGTTAACCTAGCGCATAGGGTCAAACAAGTAGCGCCCAGGAGGTATAGATTAGCGCATCTTTGAAGTTTAGCGAATAGAGTGGGTTAGGTGGTGCATGGGGGGAAAAGATTAGTGTGTAGAGTCAGTCTAGCACATAGGGTAAATAGAGTAGCGCGTAGGAAAGACAGCCTAGCACGTGGGGGATTTTTAGTGCATTGAGAGTCTGTTTTAGCGCATCTGAAAAATTTTTGCAAGATGAGGTGATTTGTAAATATTTTTGTGTTGTGCTATCATGATTTTATGGATTTGTCCAATATGAGTGTCGATATAACTTATTTTGATTTGCGATATTTCAAGTTATGTATAGATATCAATGTGTTGTGTTGATCAAAATTTGATTTATTTGCGTGCTCTATTTCAAGTTCAATGTGTGAAGCCTGATTTGTGTTACAAGCTGATATGGGTTGGAAACTTGAGATGTTTTACAAGCTGATATGGGTGGGAAACTTGAGTTGTTTTACAAGTTTATGTGATTTTGGAGACTTGATTTGTTTTACAAGTTTTGATATGGTTTTTGAGAACTTGAGTTGTTTTACAAGTTGATATGAAATGATAGGATTTTGAACTTGATGTAGAGGAGCAAATTTGTTTCATTTTGTTGATGTGAGTTTGATTTTGATATCGTTGTTTTGATGTGGAAACTAATATTGGATTTGTTTTGCTTGTTTGATAGGAGTGATTGGGTGTGGTCCAGTCGCAGGAGAGATTTCTGAGACCATGGACATTGATATCGCAGTTGTCTCAGGCTGACCTTGATATCATCAAGAGATGTGAGTTGACTTCTCTTTTGGATATGCCTCGGTTCACTATGAACCGGGGGCTACTGATAGCACTTGTAGAGAGGTGGCATAGTGATACGAACACCTTTCATTTTGCTACTGGAGAGATGACAGTCACACCAGAGGACTGTTACAGGATCTTGCGCATTCCTGTAGTAGGTGCACTATTACCGTATGAGCAGTCGGAGGAGGGTGGGACAGAGGCACTGCGCCACATTTTCCATGATGATACAGTCTGTGGCTATGAGATCCCATGGTAGGAGTTCCTAGACCTAGATTATACACCACTGCCATTTGTACTAGTAGGGTTCATTGGTGGATTCCTTTGTCCTAATCATAGGTCAAAGGGATTTTCTGTGGGATGGGGGTTGGTATTGGAGGAGATGGTCACCTAGGGTCGGAGGTTTTCATGGGAGTCAACTATGCTGGCCCATCTATACAGGGTCCTGCATGAGGTGGTATACCTCGGTTACGACAGTTTGTCAGCTGGTGTGACACTATTATAGGTATGGTGCTAGGAGCACATTCCACCGGCAAGGCCACTAGTAGATAGAGACAGGCCTATAGGAGTGGCATATGCCTATGGATACAGAGGTCTAGTTGTCTAGCGCAAGCTGGGAAAACTAGAGCATTGGAGGAGAGTACTTGATGATATTGATACGGTCACATGGCGACCATATACAGGATGCGAGGTGTGGGCAGAGGATGGGCTGGAGATGCCCTTTGTATTTATGACTAGATAGTTGATCGAGAGGACCCCTTTTGTCATAGAGAGGTTTGTGGTGACCCAAGTTTTGAGGCAGTTTGGGCACCAGCAGGGTATACTGTAGGGAGCTTTCCTATATGCACGGTGGAGGTAGGATGTAGTTGATTGGGGCCCGACCATTGATAGCGCAGTGGTGGTGGAGGAGTTTGTGGGGTTGGCAGGGCAGATATGGGATTATGCCCCAGAGATTCTAGATGTGGGCATGACTGATGAGTTTGCTAGATTGTTTGTTGTGCGAGCGGTGGCTAGGATATCTGATCCTGAGGAGATGAGGCCAACATTTGATGATGATGAGGAGGAGGGAGATGAAGGAAATGATGGAGATGATGGAGATGATGGAGGAGGAGGATGAGGGAGAGGAGGTAGAGGGAGGCAGGGAGATAGAGGGAGGAGGGGGGATAGAGGTGTGGAGAGAGCGGTGAGACAGGCGGTGATAGACAAGGGGAGAGGAGGATTGGCTATTGGAGCTGGTGGAGAGGGGAGAGCGAGGGAGGTATTAGCTGCAGTGGGTGGTACAGATGAGGCTAGGTGACCAGCGCAGAGGAGGAGGATAGATGTACTCCCACCTCTAGCACCAAGGATAGGCCGAGTGGGAGGGGTTGCCCCTATATAGGTACCGCTATGGGGTTGGGTCCCAAGTCACATTGAAGATGCATAGATTCGAACCCTACAGGTTACTGTATAGTAGCTGCAGGCACAGGTGCTGACATATTAGCGGTAGATTGCATAGTTGACCATTGAGCGAGATACCGAGATAGAGCAGAGAGGGCGAGCGGAGGAGCTGGTATCTAGTATGCAGAGAGCAGCATCGGGTGGTCCGATGAGAGACACCCTGAGAGAGCTGGCATTGAGACCTCAGGAGACGGAGTACTATCGGCATCACTATGAGGCTACAGTACCCAAGGATCATTGAGTACAGAGCTTTGCACAGTTGAGATCTAGTCGATCTTGAGATACTAGGTCGAGGTCTGAGAGCTGAGGTGTCACGGGGCCACCAAGATAGGACCCTCCTGGAGATCCAGGAGCGGGGACATCTGGAGCAAGACCATCTCCGTCAGGGGATAGTCATACTTGAGAGACGTGGTCTCTGTTGTATTTTTGAGCATTGTATTCTTTGTACTGGACACAGTTTTTGATGCATTTTGTACATTTGGATCATATATATATATATATATATATGGTACCATTTGCTTTGATCATGTGATGTGTTTATATGGATGCATGTTATGTGGGTTGTTTCTTTACTTTATGATGATGCAATGCTTAAATGTATGATGCAGGATGTATGCTTTTCTATGCTATGAGATTTATCTTGAAAATGAGATGCATGATTTGATATGCTATGAAATGTATTTTGAAAATGAGATGTATGAAAATGATATGCAATTAAGTGTACAATGATATGCAACTAATGGTAAAATGATATGCAACTAATGTTTTTGGAGCATCCTCATTTTGCATGTGCCATTCCGGTACAACCATATGTTTTTGTTGCTTGCTTTGTAGGTTTCATCATTGAGCATTGATTTGTTTAGGATATGTTGAAAATTTATACAAGCATAATGGTATAATTGAACCATGATAACTTGAGAAAAATTTACATGATGTTTGATTTTGCAAGATAGCACAAGCGTCAAGGTATAATTGAACCAGGACGACCTGAATGCGTATTGCATAAATAGACAAGATTAAATCATTTGTATGCATGAAGTGGAATCAGGCCTTTAGTGATATTTGATGTATCACGTCTCGAGGCAAGTTTGCACACAGTACAAGTGATCGCCTCCCAGACAGAAGACTAAGAAAATATTGGAAGTTCCCCATGATCTCGAGCTTTTGAAGCATTTCGTGAGATAAGAAAAAAAAATCCAAATTCAAAAGAGTTCAAAATGCCAAAAATAGTCAAGATTTTTATGCGATAATGCAACATTTAGTACTTCAAAAAATCATCCATCCTTGGTATTTTTGTGAATTGTTTTGTTTTGTTTTTGGGATGAAGCATGGTTTTTGGTTGTTGGATGTCATGCTTTTGAGTTTTTGCAATAGTTTTGATGTCTTGAATATTTGTAGGTTTTTGAACAAGTTAATGCCCCTAGCTAAGTGTGTCTCTTGATATGATCATGTACAGTGATTTCCAAGCCATGGTGGAATGTGGTAAGAGGATATATATAGATAACCTAGGATAGTGACTATGCTAAGTATGTCCTGAATGGATATGTGCTAAGTGTCGGGTGATGGCCGATAGTGTTTGTACAGATAAAATGGCATGGAGATAGATAGAGGAGCCGTTCTTTCACAAGAGTGCCTGTTTACCAGGTTTTCACCATTTGTTTTGTTTTGTTTTTTTATTTTTTTTGGCTTTTTCCATGCACTAGGCTACTTAAGTATAGTACGTGTTCAGATGGATGTTGTTAGTTGGTTCGTCGAGCACATCTCCTTCTGAAGTTGTAAGCTGATAGGCACCTGATCCATAGACTGATATGATGACATAGGGGCCTAACCAATTAGGTTCAAATTTCCCTTTCTTTTCTCGATCTTGTTGATTTCTTGGATTTTCTTTAAGGACTAGATCACCAACTTTGAAGTTTCTGGGAATGACCTTGTGATTGTAGCTTTTGCACATGCGTTGTTGATATGCTTTGAGATGAGTGTAAGCATGTTGGTGTCTTTCATCTAATAGTTCAAGTTCTTGCAGTCGGTTAACTCGATACTCTTCATCGGGGATTAAACCTTTCAAAGAGACTCTGAGAGATGGGATTTCTACCTCTAGGGGTAAAATGGCCTTTGATCCATATACCAATGAGTATGGTGCTGCTCCTATAGGTGTGCAGATGCTGGTTCTGTATGTCCAAAGTGCTGGATTGAGTTGTATGTGCCAATCTTTGCCTGCATCATTCACTATTTTCTTTAGGATTTTCAAGAATGTCTTGTTAGATGCTTCTGCTTGACCATTGCCCTGTGGGTAGTATGGTGTAGAAAACTGATGTTGGATTTTGAACTTTTCATATAGTTCTTGTACATCTTGGTTTTTGAAAGGTCATCCATTATCTGTGATGATCAAACTTGGAATACCATATCTACAGATCAGATAATTTAGGATAAAAGAGGCAATTTGTTTCCCAGTCACTGTGGTCATGGGAACTGCTTTGATCCATTTGGTAAAGTATTCTGTTGTAGTTATAATGAACTTGTGTCCATGTGAAGATGAAGGATGAATTTTGCCAACTAAGTTTAGTCCCCACTGACAAAAGGGCCAGGATGTTGTAAAGGGCTGCAGTTCCTGTGCTGGTGCATGTATTAGATTGCCATGGATCTAGCATTTAGGACATTTCTTGGTGAAGTGATATGAGTCTTTTTCCATTGTAGGCTAGTAGTATCCCATCCGTAGAAGCTTTTTAACAAGAGTAGTACCACTTGAATGTGTGCCACAAATACCTTCATGAAGCTCATGTAAAGCAGAATCAGAATCATTACGATCAAGGCAATGAAGAAGAGTACCATCTAGACCTCGACGATATAAAGTATCAGCGGTAAGGGTGTAACGGGAAGCTTGTCAGATAAAGTTACGTTTTTGGTTATGGGATTGGTCGATTGGTAAGATATTGTGCTTGAGGTAGTCGTATATTGGTCCATATAACGGAGAATATAAACCAGTCAAGGCATAGATAACCTGGGATTCAGAGTGGTCATAGGCGGGGGAGAACAGTTGCTCTACCAGGAACTTGTAATGACTCTGTTGCTCTAGAATTTGTAGTAGTGAAGTGATAGTAGCCATTGCATCGACTGCTTTGTTGTTCAATCTTGGTATTTGTTCGAAGGTGATGTGCACAAAATACTGTTTGAAGTCATCCACCATTCGCTTGTAGGGTAGTAGCTTGTCATCCTTTGTTTGATAGTTGTTGTTGATTTGATTGACTACTAGTTGGGAGTCGCCATAGACTTTTAACTCTGTGATCTTCCATTCTACAACCATTTTGATGCCTATAACCAATGCCTCATATTCAGCCACATTATTTGTGCATGGGAACATAAGCCTATATGATCTTGGCATAGTGTGTCCTTCAGGAGTGATGAATAGAATACCGGCCCCTAAACCATGTTGTGTATAGGATCCATCAAAGTATAGGATCCATGGTTTGGGAGAAAGAGCAAGAACATCCCTATCTGGAAATTCAATCTTCATGGTTTGTTTTCCTGGTAGCGGTGCTTCAGCTAGCTGATCTGCAATTGCTTGTCCTTTTATGGCTCATCTTTCTATGTATTGGATGTCAAATTCACTGAGAATCATGACCCATTTAGCCAATCAGCCTATAAGAGCTACCTTTCTGAGTAGATATTTGAGAGGATCAATTTTTGCGATTAGCTTAATGGTGTGTGCTAGCATACAATGTCGGAACTTCTGAGATGCGAAGACCACTGTTAGGCAAGCCTTTTCAATGAATGTATAGTTGAGTTCATAGCCATTCAATGTCCGACTGATGTAATATATGGCCCGCTCTTTTCCTTGTTGATCTTCTTGCGCCAATAGTGCCCCTAGTGATATATTTGTTGTTGAGATATATAGGATAAGTGGCTTTCCTGTGACTGGTGGTACTAGAATAGGTGGATTCATCAGGTACTATTTGATTTGGTAAAAATATTATGCACACTTAGTCTCCCATCGAAATGGTACATTTTTGTGTAGTAAATGGTTAAATGGTAGACTTTTATCTGCTAGTTGAGCAATGAATCACCTGATTGATTGAAGTCGTCCTTGTAGAGATCTGAGTTGACTGATATTCTTTGGTGGTGGCATGTCCATAATGGCTTGTACCTTTGCTGGATCAACTTCAATACTTTTAGCTAAAACTATGTAGCCTAGTAACTTGCTTGATGTAACCCCAAAGACACACTTCTGAGGATTGAGCCTAACTTGAAATTTCTCCAATCAATCAAAGATCTTTCTTAGGATGTCAAGATGTTCTGCTCTGGTGAAGGATTTAGCTAGTAAATCATCCACATAGTCTTCCATAAATGTGTGCATCATGTCATGGAATATCATTGTCATTGCTCTTTGATAAGTGGCCCCGACATTCTTTAAGCCAAAAGGCATAACATTCCAATAGTATGTTCCCCAAGGATAGGTGAACACAGTTTTATCTTGATCTTCTGGAGCTATTTTGATTTGATTATAGCCTAAGAAACCATCCATTAGTGAGAGCATTGCATGGCCTACTGTGAGATCTACAATGATGTCGATACTGGGTAGAGGAAAGTCATCTTTTGGACAAGCTTTGTTGACGTCCCTGAAGTCAGTGCATATTCTGATACTACCATCTGGTTTTGATACTGGAATGATGTTGGAAATCCATTCTGCATAGTCAATGGGTCGGATGAATCCGACATCTAATAGTTTCTTCAGTTCAGTTTTGACCATGAGTGCCACCTATGGATTCATCTTTCGTAGCTTTTGTTTGACTAGTTTAACTCCTGAAGAAATGGACAAGTGATGCATGATTAAGTGTGGATCTACTTCAGGCATATCAGCATATGACCAAGCAAAGTTAATTTGCTATTCTTTAAAGAAGATGATGAATGCTGATCTTTCTTCCTCTGTCAGAGATTCTGCAAGGTGTATGTTTCTGGCTGCTTCTGTGGTACCAATGTTGATTGATTGAGTGGGCTCAATCAATATGGGTGATCGCTCATGAAAGTTCTCAGGAAGAGTGTCAAGTCTCCCATCGTTAGGTGCCTTAAAAAGGTTTTCACCCTCAAATGCATCCTTTATTTTTACTTTTTTGTGAGCTAGAGCTGCCATTGACTGGTTTTCAGCATCAGATCCTTTATTTGGTTTATTTTTGTGATTGAGAGACTTGGCACTCCCTGTTTGGTAGACATCGTTACTTTGTTCATTGGTAGAGCCTATTTTTGGATTTATGGTACATAGGTAATGGATAATAGATTCATCATCAGGGAAAACTGGTATAACATAGATTTCAGGTTCATCCTAGTCGATGAGGTCAGGAAAGACAAGCGGTAAGGAATCGTTGGGTGGATCAAGTTCTGCTACTGTAAGCGTTAGGACAGAGTGTTCATTGTGATTGTTCTTGGTTTTAAAGAAGTCGAGGGTTTCATCGAGGTCTTTGATGGTATCATCTTCCCCATAGACTTGTTCATAATGTTTCTATTCACTTTCCTTGGCGTCATAGATATTTTGTGGTCCAAATTCAAGAATTCTATCTTCTGCATTATGTTCTTCTTGAGAAAGGGATACAGAATCAATATCATCCGAGATATTTGTAGTAGTATTGGAGCAGGTACCCCATACATATTCATTGGAATCTATCTTAGAGGCATCATCCTAGATTCTATCAGTGCTGTAAATAGGTATGTTGTATGGTGAAAACAAATCTTTGATGATGGATACCATTTTGATAGTCTTTGTTGATTCTGTGTCAGATCCATCTTCTACTTTCTGGATTTGTTCATAGGCTGTGCTTCCTTGGGGAGGAATAATGGTATCTAGAGATGATATGATTTGTTCTTGAGACATTGGTGTTTGAATATGAGCTACCGCTGCAGATATGACCTTTTTATGACTTAGAAGCTTTCCCTGATGTAACTTTTTCTCTTGATGTTCCCGTGCCTTACGGATTGTTTCTACTGATTCAAAGAGTGCTTCCTGCCAGGATTCTTCTTTGTACTTCTTCTTTACATTCCATTGAGGTTTTGTAGTTGTGTGTGGCAGCCTTTTCAATAGGAAAGTGAGTTTAGAACCCAATCCTGCTTTGTTTCTACTAGGTTGTGGAGGAAGATCTATAGGTTCAGTGACTCCTTCTTTGCATTTCCCAATAGGTCCTTTACCATCATATCCCATTTGCTTCATGATTAAGTATCATTTTTTGTATAGGTGTGTGGGTAAAACAATGTCCAGAGTGGCTGCTCTATTATCTTCTTCCTCATCTTTGTATAACCAGCTAAGAACGTCCTTGTCTTCTGATTCATGTGCTAGAGTACCTAATTGGATGAAGGTACCATCAAATTTGGTGATGGGTTGAGTGGCCAGATGTGTTGATGTAGTAGGCAATCCATGAGATCTAGGTGATGTTGGCAATTTGGCCAAACATAAAGGCTCCAAAGAGTATTCTCCCATGCCTTGGTCCTTGATTTTGATTTTTGTGCTTGAAGTCTCCAAATAAGGAGTTGGGCTTTGTTGTTGGTAGATCTGATGTCAAAGATCGCTGCTTTTCTCTATTATGAGGAACCAAACTATCTTGGGCTACCCCCATTGCGTTGCAATGTTGAAATGGATTGTGATCAACAGATATGGAGATTTCTTGTCCATCATAAAGAAATTTGACACACTGGTGATACGTAGAAGGTACTGCTTGCATTTCATGTATCCAGGGTCGTCCTAACAAAATATTGTAGGTGAGATCTATGTCTAAGACTTGACATATAGTATCCTTTTGCATTGGTCCCACTTGAATAGGTAATATCACAGTTCCTTTAGAGGACCTTTCCTCATCATCATATGCTTTTATGGTAATCTTCTTGCAGGGATTAATAGACTCTTCGGAGAAGCCTAATGCATGGATAAGCTTTAAAGTACATATATTAAGTCCGGCTCCTCCATCTATTAAGACTCTTTTTACTCAGTGTTTGCAAACAATGACTTGAATATGGAGAAGAGTATTATGCAGATGGCTCAAGGAAGTATTGTCATGCTCTAAGAAGGTGAGGTTATGAGGTCCTGTCATATGGGCGACCATGGCTTGAAATCTGTCTATATCTAGATTTTGAGGTACATTTGTTTCCAATAGTGCTTGTTCCAATATGTCTTTGTGCTTTGGTGATAGTTTCAACAATTCTAGTATAGATATTTGAGCCGGAGTTTTGCATAGTTGGCTAACCAAGTCATATTGGATTTTTGATGTGGTATTTGCAGGTGCAGTATGTCCTTTCAAGACATATTTCTAAGTTTGGGTTGTTACATTGATAGATTCATGATCATGCCAATCTCGAATGGTGATGACATTTACTTGATGATCTTTAGTTGATATGTGGTTGATGGTGTTGTTGTAGATGTGATTGATACGAGCTCTGCATGTATCATCCGAGGTTGATGCTCCATCTTTGTTGTAATTTGGGAGAGGATTTTTGAAGGCTCTATGATCACCATTTGTTTTGAGACCATCCATTGTTAAGTCACCTCAATCAATCATGTCCTGTACCATGTGTTTCAATCTCATGCAATCATTCATTCTATGACCCTTGTTACGATGGAAATCGCAATAATGTGAATCATTCCACCAAGGTGGTTTGATTGGGGGTTCATAGTTGCTGATTGGAGGCAAAGAAAGAATCTTGTTTGCCAAAAGTTCTTTGAATGCTGATTCTAGTGATTGTCCCAGTGGTGTGAAGATACGCTTTTGGAAATTGTTCGTGCTGTTGCGTGGATTGTTGTTAGGTCCTGGATTCATGTTTTTGTTTTGAGTATCATTGGTGTTATTTGTGTTGAGTTGTCCTTGATCGGTGTTTGGTGCATACGTGTTAGCATTGGGATTAGCATTTTTAGGATTTTTCGTATTTTGAGGATTTCCAGATAATGCAAGCACTGGTTGCTTAGATTTGGGATCATATGATTCATTGTTGCCTTCATTTTTGTTTCGAGTCCAAAATCAAGATTTGTCAAGGTTGGTGTTATTCTAATTATTGTAGTTTGATGAGTTTGTTCCTTCCTTGTAGAATTTGAGTGTTCGCTTTTTGACACAAGCTTCCTCTACTTGAATGCCATTTTCAATCAATTTAGTGAAAGATGGTATGCATTGAAGTTTTAGTCTGTAACTCATTTCACCATTCAAGTTATCGATGAAGATTTCCATTTTCTCCTTTTCAAGAATATCTCGAGGATATCGTGATACCATACGTCGCTAGCGTTGAAGGAACATCATGAACGTTTCGTTGTTCTTTTGTTTGGTATTGTAGACATCTAGCATGGTTATGGCATGTTGAATGTTATAGGAATATTGGGTTATGAATTTGTTAACCAATTCATCAAATGATCTGACAAGTGGTGTAATTTTGGATAACCATTCCATTGTTTGTCCTCCCAGGATTCTTGGGAATAACCTTATTAGATAGGTGTCATCATGAGCAAATTCAAGACTCATGAGAATTTTGGAGGAAAAGGTACCATGTTCAATCTTCTGTCAAATGGATAAGGACAGATTTCATTTAAAGAGTACCACACTATTGTTCCTTGTTGCATATCTTGTATTTGTCTTTGCAACATTTGCATTTGTTGAGTAAGAGCAACCAAAGGCGCATTAGCTTGCCGAGGGAAAAGTTATTCCCTTGTATTTGTTCTTAGCTAAAAAGGTGTGGTAAATGGTATGTTTTGTTCTAGAGTTTCGAGCTCAGGTATACGCATTTCTGGTATACATTGTTCTGGAATATGCTGCTCAGGTATGTGAGTTTCTTCTTCTTTTTGTTGTTCTTGATATGCATATTGGCGAGACCCGGTTTGAAAAATGTTTGTGTCTAAATCTTCAAAAATTTTAACGCCTTTACTTGTGAGCATGAGCAGATACTTTTCTTTGTCATTTTCCATAAGCCTTTCAACAAGTTTTTGGAATGAAGGGTTTTCCTGACATTCCTGAAGAAGTGCTTCAGAAATTTTAGTCTCTTCCAAGTGTGGAACTTCAAAAGGATTTGACAACCTTCGATTCATACTAGATTCTGCGTATGTCTCGCTTTGTTGGTTTCTTTGAGAGCGAGTAACAGGCATTTTAGTAGAAACTTTCTGTGATGAAGGGGACAAAATCCTCTTTGATGTGTTACTCAGGGGTTGGTGGTTCTGATCGAGATGTGTTATAAGTGATGCACTCGTCGGGCAAGAATGCTGGATTGATCTTTCCTTCGCGGTTTATGATTTGATTAAAAGCAAATTTTTGACAATAGGCTCTCGTCTTCAAGGGTTCTTTGTCAAATTCATTGGATTTGTTTTGGATATATTGTTTGACGTGATGAAGGAATACCCAATGAGATTTGAAGAGTTGATGATTGATGTATAAAAACTTATTTCTCTTGATGAATTTGGAAAAACTAGGTTGTTGTTTCTTCAACGTGATGTTACGATAAAGGTTCTTTCTTCTCAGAATATGGGGATTAGTCATGCATGAGTGATCAATGGTTTCCTTTGATTTGTTTGGATTTAGTTGATCTTGTTTTTGAAAATTTCAAATCTTACTCTTATCAAAGTGAAGGTTTAGATGCCCCTTCACGACAAAGCATGTCAAATGATATGGATAAAAGCCTCCCAATATGGAAACTTGATTTGACAATTTAAAAATTTTAAACAAGTGTTTTGAGATAAAAATCTGTAAGATGGTAAAAGATTCTATTGATACTGATGATGAGGTTTTCGGATTATGATAAGAGAGACATCTTTTATCGCACGATTTGTTTAGGATTTTGACACAAATTTAGCTCAAGAAATAGTTTTAATGGTTTGTTTTTGTCACTCTATTTTGATGAAAAATGATGTTGATGGAAAAAGGTTTCTGAAAATATTTTTGAAAATTTTAAAATTCCTTCTGGTTTTGCCCTTTGTTTTTCTGTTTTTTATCACACGCTAGAATAGAGACTACATGCGCTACTGAAATGCCTCTATGCGCTAAAATAATAACCACACATGCTAGGCTGCCCCCAGACATGCACTAAAGGTTTGACTGTTAAAAAAATTGTTTTCTAGCTGTTGAAAAAGCTATGCGCTATCCTAGGCCTATCACGTGCTAACTGTTGGATTTTAAGTGCTAATTTTTGGTTTCCATGTGCTAAGCTATTGCTTCCACGTGCTAAGCTATTTTTCTGATGCACTAAATGTTTCAACACTTATTTGACTTGGGATAAAATGCTACTATTTGGAACTGATGCGCTAACTTGATGTTTGGATGCGCTAACAGAAGTACCTCACGCGCTAAAAAGTTGCTTTTATGCGCTAAACTACCCTAAATTTTCCTTTGGTTGATTTTTTGTGAATTTTGAATTTTTGTTGTGAATTTTTCAAGTTTGATGGATGATTTTTTGAAGTAATAAATGCAAGCACGGCACAAAAAGTACAACCATTTTGCCTAATCTAACAAAAAGTGTATGTTCTGCGAGGATGTGTTCAAATCCCCAATGTTTTAACAGGTTTGGATACGAATAATACACTTCAGAAAGACTCTTTAGTCAAGGGTCATAAATAACATCATAGCCCATTAGTCTCGATACTCCGTTAGCTCAAACAGCCGTGTCACCCCTTAGAGGGCGTCCGTTTTTTTGCCTTTTGCCAAAAATTAACTCAAAGTGAATCACTTCACAATTGAGTAGTTATCTTGGGAGATATATGGTGAGTAATCTTGGGGGCAGATTCTTCCCCACCCTTGCACTATGATGTTATAAATGTCTGGTTACTGACTTGGTTCAAAGCTTCTATTTATATGGTTCGTAATCAGGCTTCCCATTTGGTCGTCAGTGATAAACTCCCTTAGGAGGCTTCCCAACCTTTAGAACAAAGGCTTTATGTATCATGAGGATACTGGGGGAAGGCTAATCGCTGCGTGCAACCATTGAAAAGGACTTTCCTCACTTTCCACATTTGATTATAGCGGGTTGGAATTCTTGGTGTCAAAGTTGTTCCCTTCACACCAGCCATAAACAGCTTTAAGAGTTGATTCCAACTCCTTGAGAAGGTAGGCCTGCTAAAGGATGTAAATGCTTGAAGTACAGAAAGCTATAAGAGTGGTCTGGATTTTGATCACCCAGTTAAGGGGAGAGCATATTCCTTCCACTTTTGAGACAAAGCAATCAAGTTGGTTCTTTTTAACCTTTCAATTCAGTGATTTGCTAAAATCTATATGGAGATGTTGCTCCACGAAAACATGGTGTTTATTTTATCCTTTTAAGGCAATGATTTTCTGATCTATGAAAAAGAATTGGTCAACAAGTAAATTCGAT
Source organism: Cryptomeria japonica (assembly GCF_030272615.1). Classification (NCBI taxonomy): domain Eukaryota; kingdom Viridiplantae; phylum Streptophyta; class Pinopsida; order Cupressales; family Cupressaceae; genus Cryptomeria; species Cryptomeria japonica. Next base: position 777,701,088 of record NC_081408.1, read on the forward strand.
GTTTTGTCAACAAAAGAAATCGATCAAAAAGGGGAAGATCTTCCCTCTTTAGTGGCAAATGACTTTGGACATGTGTGATTCTTTTTCTTTGCAAAAATTTGAAGTGAATCCTTTTATGCACCAAAGGATGGTGAAGTTCTTTTTAAACACCTTTGTTTGCAAAATGAAAATCTTACTTGTTCCTTTTAAAACCCAAAATGAAAATTTTGTCTTCCTAGGAAAAGCAAGAAAAGATTATTTTTGTGGTTCTTTTTATAGCCCAAATAAGGTGAGTTCAATTTCATTTAACAAGAATTAAAAAGACTTTAAATTTTAACTAACGTGAACAAGCTAGTAAAATTTAAACAATTTATAATTCTAAAAATAACACTAAGCTCCACCCTACAATAAGATGTCAGAAATCCTACAAAATACCCATCACAGTAGTTAGAAAAACATAGGATTTTGTGGACTTCAACAAGTCTAACTTTAAACTCGGTTACAATTTGAATTTTTGCCTTCTGTCTATGATGCGCTACAGAAAGGACTGTACACACTACAATATAACCTAGATGTGCTAAAATAATGTCTCAATGTGCTACACTATTTTCTGGATGTGCTACTCTGTGCGTCTAAAGCGCTGCTCTATTTTTCTCCCGCACTGAGACCTACAGGAAAATTAATGATTTGATGCGCTAATATATTAACTGCACGCGCTAGATTATGGACTCCACGCGCTGAATAGTGGACCGGATGCGCTATACTGTTTACTGGATGTGCTAAATAGTGAACTGAACGTGCTAATTCATTTTTCCCACGTGCTTACAAAAGTAGTTAATTCCAAAAATCGATTTGATATATGGGGTCGGGCCCCACGGTGGGCGCCAGAAATGTATGCGAGAAAAGTGGGTCGATAGAACTCAATATGTGAAAATATTGCCAAAGACTTGTCCACACACACACACAGGACTTCTTGGTGTAAGCTATGGAGTAATGAAGTATTACTCAGCTTCCCAAGGTGGGTCCCATGGTTCTCTATCTCACAATGTCCCTCAAAGCAATGTTTTTGCTCTCAGATCGCTGAGCAAAATGGTTTAGGGATGGCATATGCAAGAACAAGGGATGTTTTGATAGATTTTAGAATGAAATGCATCCTGAGCTATGCATGATTCTAGAAATGCAATAAACTAGATGATAAGATGACAAGGTTAGTATGAATACTGTCCTAACATGATATATTTAGTCTATGATTGAGCTAAATGATAAAGAAAGTATTCTAAACATGTATATTTAGACTAATTTCTATTCTAAAGAGAGGCTAAATGATGAGCATAAAAAATGATATAAGAAAGCTTGAATGTATTTGAGCATAAGTGTGATACTACAAATTTGGAGGATGATCAAAATGGAGGAATGAGAGCTCTATTTATAGAAAAAATAGGGCAATGGATGGCCAGGATTGAAAGATTCAATCAAGGGTTGAGTTTGAAAGTTGGGGATCCATGTTTGCAATTGGCACCAATGAAATGGTGACAAGTGTCAACATAGGGTTGGGTTGAGAAAAGGGGTTGGAGGCATTAAATGCCTGAGAAGACCTTATGGTTATCTAGAGGGTAAGGGTTAAGCTTAAGTTAGGCTTACCCAATGGATTAAGAGTTAATCCAAGGATAAACCTTTGTGCAAATGATTAAGAGATAATCATGGTCAAAGCATTAAAGTCTTGATGAGACCCTTGGGTTGGGTGAAGGTTGAGTTAAAATAAATTCTTTTACCATGTAAGAGGGTTTGAGTTAACCATTAATGGTTATTGAAGACTTTGGGGAACTAAGTGGTTGAAGGCTTGAAGCCTTTAATGGTTATCAAAGACTTTGAGGTTTTGAGAAGTGACCTCCCCTTTGCTTAGGGATGTGACAAAGTTTAGAATGATGGGTTAGGCTAATTAGAAGCGATTAGAAGATTCTAGAAGGGATTAGAAAGGGGTTTAGGAAGGCAAGTGGGAGATGTAGGATTTTGCAAGTGGATGGAGGGATAATAGGATTTAATTGAAATAAAGTAATTTAATTCAATTTGGTTGCAATTTTGGAGAAATTAAATAAATTAGATTTATTCAATTTAGGATAACTATTTAATTAAATTTGAATTTAATTAAAAGTGGATAGGGGGGATTTAATTGAATAAAATGATTTATTCATTAAATGGGTATAGTGAATTTTATTTAAATAAATTGAGTAATTTACTTAATAAAATAGAGGAATGCGGGTAATTTAATTAAATTGGATTTAATTAAAATAGAGAAATGAACATAAAATATTCATTTAGGAATATGGTCATTTTTATACGTCTACAATGATATCTTCATAATGGCACAAAAAGAGGATGAGTGTCTGGAGGATTACATTGAAGTGTTTTTGTTCAGTGTCAAAAATTCTAAGCACAATACTCTGAGTGATGAATTACTATAATTAATATTTATAAGAGGAATCAATGAAGATGACATAGAATCACTTGACCTTATGGGAGGAGTAGATATCACTCAAGCTGAATGGGAAGAAATCAAGAAGATTTGTCAAAAGTACTCCTAAGCTTCCATTAAGAAGGGTAGACATTATAGAACCAGAACTACAATAGAAAAAGAAACTTCAACATTTTGAAGGATGGAGATAACTCATTTGTTGAAGGATTTTAGAGAAGACATTATAAACAATTTGGCAATACAACTGAATACATTTCAAGCCAATAAGAAGCATGTTGAGGCAGAGGACATGTTAGAATAATACTATCCCCATTGTAGGTAGAAAAAGAGGGATTGCAGATGTAAGAACATTTCAAGCATTGAGAGCAAGCATGAGTATCTAGAATTTAAACCAATAGAGGATGAGGAAGTACAAGTCTTCTTTATGGCACAAAGGAGACCATGGGCAGCAAGGCAAGGTATGCTTCAAGATCCTCTTTCTTTTAATCCTCTTTATGTGAATCCCTATTCTAATAACAACACCTAGCAACCTCAAAATCCTACCAATTGGGAAAATTATGGGCAAAATCATTGGGGAAACTAGTAACCTTCATGGCCAAATTACTAGAATATGAATACACAACCACCTCAAGGTAATTGGTAGCCACCTCAAGGAAACTGGAACCTCAGTGGAGGGGAGGACAACAATGGCCAAAACCAATCTGTCGATTTCATGCAGCCACCAATCCCTCCTCCTCATCAATCCCTATTGCCACAAGCTAGCCCAAATGCAACTACCCCTAGGCCCACTCAGTTACTAGCACAACGTACACCAAATCCTTACATCAAAATGTAGCAACAAGCATTTTCTACTGATCCTATCCAATACCCTACCTACATTGTAAATATCAGTAATATGCAATTACGCTTAGGAAAAGACTTGAGGGTTCCTCATTAGCCTATCATCACTGAATTTACCTCTAAACAAGAAGAACAAATAGAACAAGTTCACCCTCAAGCCACCAAGTCTAATCCAATAGGACAACCTGAGCCAACACAAATAGTTGAGTAAGAAATTCCATTTCCTCAGAGGTTAGCAGTAAAAGAACCTAAAACAATACTAGACTTTGATTTTCTAGATCAACTTAAACATGTTTGTGTTAAAATACACTTATTTCAAGCCATCAAAGATGTACCCATCTATAGTAAAGCCATAAGGGAAATGTGCCTAAATAAACTAGACTGAAAATAGAAGGATCCCCAAACTCTTCATGTAATGGGTCAATTAGCATATATCATGTTGGGGAAAGTAGTAATTCCTAAGTATTCTAACCTTGGCAGTACAGTAGTAGAAGTAGTCATTAATGGGGTTTTGGTTAAACATGCTCTTATAGACTTGGGGGCTGCTATAAATGTAATGATCAAAATCCTGATGCAGAATTTAAGTATCACAAATCTAAGGCATACACCCACTATGTTACAACTGGCTAATAGTTCAACAATTACACCAAATGGAGTTGTAGAAGACCTTATTGTCACCTTGGATTCTTGGGAATATCCAACAAATTTTATGATTTTATCACCTAAAGCTACTCTTAGGGGGGTATCATGTTATATTAGGGAGGCCATGGCTAGCTACTATAGATGCCTTTATAGGTTGTAGATCTAGAGATAAGACTGTTTGAAATTGTAATACCACTAAGAAGCTAATCCTAATGAAGAAAATGATCCTCTAGTTTGGCCTATTTTGGGTGATGAGGTTGAGGAAGTCAATTCTCTTCAATCAATTATGATGATTGGTAGGATTTCTATTTTGCAATTGCAAGATGATGATGAAATCTTATCTCACATTATCCAGAATAATTATGAGTTGGAAACTGAGACTGAGCATTGTCTTTCATGTTCTTTACAAATGTTGTTTCCATCATCCTCTGCGCAGCAGCCCAGAACTAGTCATAGTTGTTACACACTTTTCTACCCCTTGAAGTCAAAACCCCAAATCTTAGTCCATCATCTATGATAGAACTTATTGATTTTTTTATAATTTTCTCTAGGGAGAATCTAAAATATCAATAATAAATTGACTGAGCCTTAGCATGGATCTTTGTGGTGCAAGAGCACCTAGTTTGGAGTGCATTTTCTAGATTTTGGTGTGTCATACTTTAGTTTGGTTTATTTTTGTGAATAATGGACTAATAATAGGTCCACATGTGTGTTGGATATGAATTTGGAGGATGAATGCCAATTAGATCATGTATTTACTCAATTTTGGCTTATGAGCCCTTGTAAGCCTAAAATGGCATAAAGTTGCATTTTGGTGTTAAATATATTGAAAAGCCTCATTTGACATTGAGACATGTCATTTTAGTGTTTTTAATTCATTCTAGGAAGTTTAGGATGAGTGACAATTCATAAAATGCAAAAATGCACTTATTGGCAAAAGTTGTCAATGTTGCTCGACAACATTTTACAACTTTTGAGCAACTTTTTGAAAGTGTGAGAACATCGGTGGTTAGGAAACTGATGGAGAATTGGTTAGGATATATATGGAATATAATAATCTCTAAGAATTAATGTAAATGGGTTGGTGAACGCCTTGAGCAAGTTGGAATACATTGTGAAGACCTTTTTTCCAGATTTACCTTGCATTTTCTCAAATTTTGAGCAGCACCCTGTACTTCATGGGTTGATTTCATTATTTTTCTTTTATTTTTGCTTTGGACATGTATTTTTAGTGCTCAAAAGGTATTTTAGTTAGTTTCTAGTGTAGGTTTGAAGTGAGTATTTGATTTTACATTGCTCTCGACCTTAGCAAGGGTTTTAGAGCCCAAACATGGTTCTAGCTTGAAGTCCTTTGAGTTTTGCTCAATAACCCTTGGGATTCAAGAAATGTAACATTTGTAAATTTTAAATAATCTTTCTTTTGGTTTTTAATTCATTGAAAGACCATTTGACATGATTTCCTAGGCAAGCTCAGTCATAGCCCGATTAGGAAAATGATTGAAAAGTTGCATATGCTTGCAGGGATGATCAATTATGCAGATGAAAAGTGTTTGGAATGAGTGAGAAAGGTGTGTTAGAGCCTATGTGTAAGGTTGGAGGTGTGATAGACCAGGGAAGAAATTAAACCCTTTGAAGAAGAGCACAAAGTCCCAAAACCCTTCAAAAATGCCATTTATAGGTTCCGTACCTGTACGAACAGACCTGATTTTCTCACCTAATGAATCTAAAAGTTCATCCAAAAGGGTACTCAAACCATAAAATATTTTCCAGGTTCTTCGAGAATTTTTTTATTAATTCCACTAAAAGTAGTTAGGTAGGGCTAATTAGGGCTCTAGGGCTACTAGGCCTAGAAAATAGGAGAAACAGGGAGCGATGAAGAAATGAATGAAAGAAAATTGAAAAACCAGTTGATTGGCATGGAAATACCTTAAGAAACACCTGTTACAACCCCTACAAGAATATGTTAGAGGATTGCTAGTTTGAGGTTATATTTACCCTTGTGAATCTCAACCATGTCTGAGCAGCCATTGAGCACAATTTGATTGGGAGCACTCATAGAGAGTTTGAATGTTTTGGGTTATTGAATAATCAGAGTAGAGTGAAAGGAGCCCACTGGTGCAGGAGAACCTAGAAGACCAAAGGAATCAGTGAAGCCATTAAATACATTTGAAGGTCATGGGAGTGAAGAGCCAATCAATTATGATGTATTGAGGCCCATTACAACCTTTAATGATGAAGAATGTAATAAGTTTGTAATTTGTCCTAAAGGGCTCGGTAAGGACCTTAGGACCAACAAAACAATGTAATAGAAATTTATGGATTAGAGATTTTAGAAGGTTTAGACAAGTTGAATAAGACATTTCAAGACCTTGAGTGTTAGTAGTTAGGAGTTTTTTATCAAATAATGTCATTTTCCATACTTGACAAATTTGAATATTTGAAAGGCAACGCCTAGGTAGTTTTGGGAGGAAATTAGTTTTTAGGAGTTAAATGCTTTAACTATGTAATGTAACAAATAAAAGGTGGTTGGTATAGTTAGGGGGAAGTTATAAAAGGTTTATGTAATTCTTTGTATGACAGATAATGTTGGGGTACCGACTGAGATAACAACTTTGCAATGAAAAGACCAAATTCTTCCATTTTATTGTTATTTTTGCAAGATCTACATAGAATATTAATAGATTATTATTTTCTAATTATTTGATAGTTTTTGTAACCTACCAATTACCAGTTGGATGCATTGAAGTTTCAGTTCTATCTCAATTTGCAATTCTTGGCTGACTGTTAACACATTTTGACTAGTTTTAGATCAACAATAGTGTTTTTCTAACATGAAGTAGGAATTCCATGATTGAATCAGGCCTGTGAATCATGGGAAGTCTCAATTAAACATGGAACATTATGTTCTAACCTAATAATATGCAAATAAGGTTGAGAGAAGGGTGATCACCGTTGAAAAGTAGTGAAATTGCATTGAAATTGCTTGCTAAGGAGCAACAATAGTAAATCTACCTTAAGGAGGGATATATTTTATGATTGAAAGTGTCAAGAAATGTCCTATTGAAGGTGAATCCATCATAATTTTTGTCGTGTAGTGTTTGGAAGAGGGGTATGTGTGAAACCCTACTTTTAAGGGTTTGAGGAAGGCTAAATTTGGGATCTTGCACTCAGGGATGTTAAAATTTGAAAATAATTGCATTTTCCTTGGTTTGAACCATATTGGATGACTTTTGAAAGTTTGGGAGTCAATGAGTTAAGACATCATAGACCTCCTTTGTAAATTTACCATTTTTGGAGTCTCAAAACAGTGCACAGTTGCAGGATAGCATATACTTTCCAAAGTAACCTCATGTAATCTTTTTGTATGTCAAAGTAGAGCCAAGAGGGTGTCAAAATATGTCATTTATTTGTTTAGTTGTTTGGAAAAGTTTAGTGGAAATAATTGATCTTCTTCAGTGGAGGGCAAATTGGGCAACTAGGCCTAGAAGACTAAAAAGAGGGTTTTGCATAGAGACAAGTTCTTAGAACCACAAAACCAGTTGAAAAAACTTATTTGGGAGTTTTATAAACATTACATACCTTTGGAATCATTTGGATAAGTGTTGGTTTGCATTTGACCTATCTAAGCCATTTGGGTGCTAGTAGGCCTAGGGTTTGAACCTTGTATTTCCCTTATAGATATTAAGGTGCATTTATCACACCCTTCCTCTGCATCGGGTGGTATAATAGCTTCAGTTAGTAGATATTTAAGGAGGAAAACCAACAAACTAGAACATGGCACCTAAAAACCAAATGGCAAGAGAGATTGAAGAGTTGAAAGCAGCCCTAGAACAAAAGGAAAGAGAGAATAGAGAGTCTGAGGCAACCAAGGAAAGGGAAGAAAGACAAATGAGAAGGGAGAGACTTCAATTTTTAGGAAGGATAGAATCCTTAGAGAAAGAAAGAAGAGACCCTAGAAGAGAAGAGAATCATGAAGAAAACAATGAAGGAGAAGAGAAAGCACATGGGAGACATTGGGATGAAGAAGACCCTGAGGAGAGGAGATTCATAAGGTTGATTAAGGTAGTACAAGGTACTGGTATGAAGACACAAGCTGATCTACCAATCTACCAAGGCAAGATGGAGAGTGAAGAAGTGCTCAGTTGGATAGAGGAACTTGAGAACTATTTTGATCTAGAGGATATAGATGGAGACGAGAAAGTGAAAATAGAAAAAGCAAGGCTGAGGGGAACAACCCTTACATGGTGAACAAGTATTCAAAATGAGAGAGAGGATAGGGGATTGAATAAAATCTCAGATTGGGAGAGGATTAATACTATGGTGAGGAGCCAATTTTTTCCGTCAGACTTGGCAATCTGGATAAAGATGAGGAGGAACAACTTGAGACAAAGGGACTTAGATGTAATGTCCTATACTGAACAATTTCACACCCTGAGAATTAGAGGAGGAGCAGAAGATGAATATGAGAAGGTGGCTAGATATATCAATGGCCTCAAGTACAATATTCACGATGATATAGGGTTGAATATGCCAAGAACCCTCAGAGAATGTTTTCAGTTAGCAGTGAGAGAAAAAGAGAAGTTGAAGAGGAAGAATGAAAGACAAGGAAATAATAGAGGAGGTGGATTCATGAGAGGAAGAGGAGGAAGAACAAATCAGACTTGGGAAGAAAAGGATAAAGACAAGGGGACTACTTCAGAACCAAGAGGAGGATACAACCATAGAGGTGGAAGATTTGGAGTAGGAAGAGGAAGTGGAACCTTTCAAGGCAAGTGTTTTAATTGTAATGAGGTAGGTCATTAATCCTTTAGGTGTCCTAAGTGGATTGAATCAGATAAAGGAAAAGAGAGAAGAGTGGGTTTGACACAAGAAGAAGAGAAGAAGAAAGGTGATGGACCAGTGCTAGCATATCCAGAGACAGAGGGAGAATTCCTTATGGTGAGACAAGGTGAGCATATACAAGAACCAAAGGTGAACATTTTCAAAACATATTGTTTGAGCAAGGGTAAATTATGTCAATTGATTATAGATTCTGGTTCACATAACAATTTGGTTTCATTTGATATGGTGACTAAGTTGGGATTGATAATAGTAGATCATACTAACCCTTACAAGGCCACTTGGGTTGATCAAGTGTTGAATGTGGTTGTTAGATAGAAAGCTCTTATTAATTTTTCAATTAGTCCCTAGCATGATAAGGTAATGTGTGATATCATACCTATGATTTGTGGACATATAATTTTGGGTAGATCATGGCAATGGGCAAGAAGAACTCTTCATGATGGTTACTCAAATGCCTACATTGTGCATAAGGGTAGACAAAGATATAAGTTACAACCTTTGGATTACAGGAGTAATGACAAGATGGTGATATGTTTTGGAAGAAACATTCCATTGAAAGTCCAGGGTAAAGATGAGTATGACACTAGTTGGGGGTAGCAAACCCAAGGCAACAAAAATCTGGTTATGACAGAGCAGCAGATCAGTACTAAAAGAGCAACCAATTGGGACTTGAAATTGATGAAGACTAAGAGCGGGGGTGTGAATTAGTATACCAAAAATACTAAACTTAAACACTTAAATAGTTTAGCAGTAAACCAGTATAACAATTTTACTAAAAAATCGATTAACACAAATGCAAACCAAACAACAAATAAGGCATTTACACAATAGATTTTGATGTGGAAACCCAATTGGGAAAAACTGTGGTGAGATGAAACTCACAAGTAACTATCTGCAAAATAGTAACCAGACTAGTTAAGGTCAGACCAGTTAAGGTCATACAATGTTCTTTACCAAAACAGATCCTGTTAGGAATCTTGATCTCTGTTAGGAGATAAGTCCGATTAAAGACTACCTTGTGAGAGGATTTCAGATCCACAGTTGTGAACCACCTTGTTAGAGGATTTACAAAGGCTTTGCCAGGCCTACCCGATTAAGGGTTACAAACTTGTCGAAGATGTGAGTAATCAACAAGTGAGTGATCTAAATACTAGCACAGTATGCTTGGTTAGATCCTTGATAGCTCATTGTTAATGCATTTTAGCATTACTTCAGTATTGAATATCTTCACACTCTATTTCTTCACACAAACCTAATCTTCTTCTATGATTGCACGTGCAAAAACTTCATCAACCACACAAAAACCCTAACAACCTTCTAAAACCCTAGACATGGTGTCCTTATAAAGGAATCTGATTTCATTTCAATCCCATAGGATTACATTGCAAGTTCTTAGGTTCAGTGCATCTAGACACATTTGGTAACATGACACAAAATCACCGTGAAAGTGTTGGTGGATGGTAACTCATCACAAAAAAACATACCAGTTGGTAACTTATCATAGTATTACCAGTTCATGCAACTTTACCGATTACCGGTTGATAACTCATCACAGAGTAATACCGGTTCAATTATTAAACCGATTACCGGTTGACAAAAATGAAGACTAGGAAAATGATAACTACCACTTCAGTTCCTTCATACTGCTTGAGATCCTCAAACCACTTGAGGTCTTTATACCGCTTGGGATCGGTAAACACTTTCTACAAAACACCGATAGTCTAAAGACTATAATACATAATACCAGTTTGGAACAAATACCGGTTGAGCATAACTCATACATACAAAAAGTGATCTCAAAGAAAGTGTGTGTCCATCAATGACAATCACAAGATCATCATAAAAAAAATGCCAACAATCTCCCCCTTTGGCATTGATGGCAACACTTAGGAAAAATATTGACATCTAAGTGTTTACAACAAAAATATGCCATGATCAAAATTACTCCCCCTAAGCATATACAGTATCCCTTTTGCAGAAAATACAATGTATACTACTCCCTTACAGAGATAAATATGAAAGTATACATAACATGCATCAAAATTTTAAATACAGAATACTACTCCCCATTTGCCAACAATGACAAAGTACAGCTGAATAACCCCTGTTTCCATTATCATTAAAATTATAAGTGTTTATGACAATAAAGAGTGAAACTTGTCAAAAACCGATTTGAAGTCTTGCATAAATGTCTTCATGGATAAAGACCATGACTCAAGAAATGAGGTAGCAACCTCACTTTCCATTTGCATTTGGAAAACCTGTTCCTCCAAGGCATCCAAGGTACTCATCTCTTGAGTGACAATTAAGGTATCCAGATTGAGATAGCATTTCTGAAGTATTTGTAGTCTTGGTAGTAGAACCAGTTGAATTTTATGCAAATCTCATGTCCAGTTGTTGATCTTTAACTCTATTTTTGCTGTCTGGAGTTGAAACTGGTGAACAGTTTGCCCAAATGTGGTGAAGGAATCATAGGGCGTCTTGAAGGTGCTTATGTATGTCTGCAAATCAGATTGTAGTTTGTCTTTCTGAGAAAGCACATCATCACAGAATAGATGGGGTTGGCATATCTTACTGAGTAGTAGATTCCCCTCATCCATAGCATCTCTTATGTCCTTCTGTGCCTTCTAAAGTTCAGACCAGAGCTCATTTAACTTCTTCACTAAGGCTGTGTTTAGTGCCTTTTGATGCTTCTTTTGAGCATTGGCTTCAACAACATCTTCTAAGCATTGCACCTTGTCCTCTAAAACTGTGCATAAGAGTTTTAGTTGAGCTAGAGAGGAATCGGTACTTGGGAGGTTGGTACCAGGAATCAAACTTGTAAGAGTTTCCACCGTAGTTTGAATAACATCTTTCTCCTTCTTCCTCCTTAGCACTTCCAGTCGCTCTTGGGCAAGCTTAATGCTTTGCAACAACTTTGTTTCATTTGCAGATTGGAGGTCAATGGGACTGGTAATATCAGCCAGTTTGGCTTGACTACTGGGTGCCTTTGGGGTCTCCACTTGTACGCTTTTTTCCACTTCCTCCTTGTCCTTATCTTTTTTCTTTTCTTCTTCTACCTTCTTTTGCTTCTCTGCTTCTTTCTTTCTTTTCTCTTCTTCCTTCTTCCTTTCTTCTTCTTTCTACTTCTCTTCTTCTTTCTTCTCCTCTTCCTTCTTCTTCTTCTTCTTCTCCTCTTCCTATTTCTTCTTCTCCTCTTCCTGCTTCCTCTTCTCCTCTTCTTTTCTCTTCTCCTCTTCTTGTTTCTTTTCTTCTACCTTCTTCTTCTCCTCTTCCTGTTTCTTCTTCTCCTCTTCCCACTTCCTCTTCTCCTCTTCTTTTCTCTTCTCCTCTTCCTGTTTCTTTTCTTATTCTTTTCTCTTCTCCTCTTCCTCTTTTCTCTTTTTCTCCTCTTTTGTTTGTTTCTTCTTCTCTTCCTATTTTCTCTTTTCCTCCTCTTGTTTCTTTTTCTCATTCTTCGCTTGCTCTTTGTCAGCCTTTTCTTTGTCATGTTTCTCCTTGTCCACTTTCTCTTTGTCAACTTTGTCCTTTGTTGTATCCAGGGTGATATTTTCACCATCCAAAGCATCAATGTCAATAGGGTCCATTTATTCAGTGACCAGTTCTCTTGTACTGTCATACACCTCATCCAGTTTTTCAATTTCTGATTCTTGTTCAGCCTTCTGGTTGGCTTTGGACACTTGTTGCAACCTCAGAGTGGCTCTGGCATGAGAGTGGGTATCTTTTACCACTTCAGGGACTTTCCCTTCTAGCAGCAAGAGTCTCCTCCTTCTCATGAAGAAGAGGCCTTTATATTTTTCCATAACTTCATAAAGTTCTGAATTAGACACATCGGGAAAATATTGAGCAAATATTTCCTCTCTTATTTCCTGTTCCTTTTCGATGGCAATGTGCCATTTGTTATCTAAAGAGTTGTATAAAGAATCCGGTGTCACAGATTTAATTTTTGATGGCGACCAATCATTAATACATAAATATTGAATGACTTCCTGTTCTACTTCCTCTTTCTCATTGTCATTGAAATAATCAAAATAATCTACTAAATCACTCAACACTTTTCTCCTAATATTCTTGATAGTTCTTTGACAATGTGTCAAAGGTTTGTAAGAGGAAATGTCAATATTTACCGGTGCTGATGATGCCGGTTCATTGCTGGTTGTCTTTGTCTTCTTCCTCGTTTGCCTAGTCTTCTTAGGTTGTTCTTCAGATTCTGTGTCCTCTAAGTCTAGTGTGTTGCCTTTTGTCTTCCGCTTCCTCTCAAATACCTTGGCAGGTGCAACTTCTAGTTTCTTCTTTACCGGTGACTGCTTGGTCACTTCAAGACTTGCTGAAGTAATAGATGGCACTACCTTTCCCTTCTTTACTGAAGACTCTTCAACCAGTGTAACCCTTTCTAGATAGGTGTTGGTTCTCTTCTTCTTAGGATCAAGTGGTGAGGCAAGTAGGATAGAAGCATACCCATCTATCATATCATACAATACCTCATATCCCATAGGTTCCACCTTTTCTTTTCTAGGCTCAACCGCCTGCATTATACACTCATCTACTCTGATGGTGAAGTAGATGTCCTCTTCATACTTCTTGACAATATCACTAGATATTCTCACCCTTTGGCTCATCTTGCATCTGAACTCATCAAAGTATATGTTCAGGACTTCAGGATAACCGGTTCCAACCACTTGAAGACTTTCTTTGATTTGCTTGGTAACCAGTTGGTCAACAGACCACTGAATATCATCGACTCCTGGGAAATAGCCTTGGAAGTAGAAGAATAATCTGACCAATAGTTGTCCAAATTTAAATTTCAAGGCATTGTCCTATTTAATTGACTTCAGATTCACCAGAAGTTGCCTTTGCATATAGGTGCATAAATCAAATGAGGCATCTTCCATGATCATCCTATAGGCGACATTTACCACTCGAGCAGAGACAGAGTTAATTCTACTAGCATAGTATGTTCGGTAACCTATCACCATACAAGCATATTTGATAGATCATCCTTGATGGTATTGATGGTCATTCCTCGTTGGTCGCTCATAGAACCGGTGAGGGTGGTCATTTCCATCTTAATGACTTTCCTTAGGGCTAGCACTGTAGGTCCCAGGGACAATTGAGAGGGGGGGGGTGAATCAGTTGTCTAATAAATTCAAACCAAAATCTTATTAACCAACTTAATGCTTAGTACCGGTAAGACAGTTAATTGTGCTGGTTAATAGAAAATTATTGTACCGGTAAGAATTAATGCATGAAACGTAAACACAGAGTCATCCACAACACATGACACAAATATTTTTATGTGGAAACCCTTTAAGGGGAAAAACCATGGTGGGAAACCTTACCCACAATCAGATGATACTACTGCAGATAGTAAGTGTACAAGGAGGGGTCTACACATGCAGAAAGGCCAACAGCCTAGAGTTCACTACTCAAACACAAATGGGAGTCACACTGACTACAGTTGGATGGTTAAATCCAATGAGAATGTACTACACAAAATAGCATCTTCATATGCTGGATTCAGTATCGGTGTAATGCTGATATGTTTCTACAAAAACCTAACTTCACCTTCAAATGATGTCTTTGTGTATATTTTTGCTTGATCTCGCATATATCCTTCCTTAAATCTTTTTTCGCATTCCACACTTGATCTTACAAATAAGATCTTACATTTATACCATACCCTAAGACCAATTTTAGTAGGTCAGCTTCTACAAGATATTACAATAAAAACATTTTACAAATAATACAATATCCGATGCAATAACAGATTAAACATGTCGGCTTAATGCATTTACAACAATAATAAATCATCTCCATAGCGTGCCATGCTGATCTGGAAAAGATAAACCTGTCGGTGTAACCCTAGATAACCTGGACCTATTTGCTGGTAAAAGCAAATATGCAAATAAGAATATACCAATGATATTACTTCAAGGAAAAGTGTCCACATGATGTCTTCGACATTACCAAGTGTCTTCCATGTCATTGCAGGTACCGGTGAACATTATATCCTGCCGGTGAACATTATATCCTGCCTGTTAACCATATACCAGTGATTGTTTGAACAACTTATTGATTACCGGTGAATGTTGCTGGATCTCCAAAGTAGGTGTATTTTGTAGGTGTTGACATCAATGACAAAACCATACCAAAATACCAACAATCTCCCCCTTTGGAATTGATGGCAACACAAGATGGAAAAACCATCAAAGTGCCAAAATAGAAATGCCAAGTACAAAAACCAATTCTCCCCCTGGGAGTAATATGTGTTTATACAAAGATTTATTTACAATACGAATCTCACCTCAAAAAGATAATGCATTTTCCATAAATTTTTCCTTAATGTTTTTCCATATATCTCTCCCCCTTTGACATCAAATGCCAAAGTCACAAAAAGGTCAAGTTCATACAAAATACCAAACAATTCAATACACCAACTACTCCCCCTAAGAAGTAGCTTCCTCATCAAATACCGGCATAAAATATTTGTCCATTTAATTCTGTAGGTTGATGACAATCATCAACTGTCTAAGTCTCTACCAGTGGAGGTAAGACTCCGATCTGATCTCTGAGATACTCAAAAGTTTCCTTAGGCAAAGGTTTTGTAAAAATATCTGCAGGTTGTTCTTTAGTATTCACATAGAACAGTTTTATTTCCTTTTCTTCAACTTTTTCCCTTAGAAAATTCAGTTTGATAGAAACATGTTTTGTTTTAGAATGTAATACTGGATTCTTAGATATATCAATTGTTGCAGTGTTATCACAATATCTAGTAATAGGTTCCTTGCATTTTACCTTTATGTCTTTCAACATTTGCTTAAGCCAAAGTACCTGTGTACAGTTTGTTACTGTTGCAACATATTCTGATTCTGCTGTTGATAAAGATGTACAACTCTGTTTCTTACTTAACCAAGAAACTAATCTCTTTCCAAGAAAGAATGCTCCTCCAGTGGTGCTCTTTCTATCATCCACATCTCTTGCCCAATTTGCATCTGTGTATGCATATAGATCAAAATTTTCATCTTTAGGATACCATAATCCAAGATTTGTTGTGCCTTGTAAGTACCAGAAAGTCCTTTTTACTGTTGATTCATGATTTTCCTTGGGATTACTCTGAAGTCTAGAAACTATACATATTGCATTCATAATATCAGGTCTGGTTTGTGTCAAATACAGTAAACCTCCTATCATAGATTTGTATCTAGTTGGATTAATAGGGGTAGATTCATCCCTTTGAGATAATTTGTCATTTGTAGTCATAGGTGTGCTTACCAGTTTAGAGTTCTCCATCCCAAATTTCTTGAGTAGTTCTTTCAAGTACTTAGATTGACTCAAAAATATGCCTTTATCAGTTTGTAAAATCTGCAATCCTAAAAAGAATTTTATTTCTCCAATCATAGACATTTCAAATTCATGCTGCATTTTAAGAGAAAATTCTTTGCATAATCCATCTTCTCCTCCAAAGATTATATCATCAAAAAATACTTCCATAATCAAAATGTCATCATTAGTTACTTTGTAATATAAATTGCCATTTGCATTTCCTTTAGTAAAACCAATTTTTAAAAGATACTTATCCAATCTTGCATACCAGGCTCTTGGAACTTGTTTTAGTCCATACAGAGCTTTTCTTAATCTGCAAACCATATCATTGTTATCTGTCAAAGAAAATCCATTAGGTTGTTTAATATAGACTTCCTCTACAAGATCTCCATTCAAAAATGCACATTTAATATCCATTTGATAAACTTTGTAATCCTTGTGAGCTGCAAAGGCCAAGAATAATCTAACTGCCTCAATTCTAGCTACCGGTGCAAAGGTTTCATTGTAATCAACTCCTTCTTTCTGAGAATATCCCTTACACACTAGTCTTGCTTTATTCCTGACAACCTTACCATCTTCATTGAGTTTGTTTCTAAATACCCATTTGGTTCCAATTACATTTTTATTTTCAGGCCGGGGAACTAATGTCCAAGTATTATTTTTCTCAATCTGTCCTAATTCTTCTTCAATAACTTTAATCCAAAATTTATCTTCACATGCCTCATTGATAGATAATGGTTCAATTTGAGAAATAAGACATACCTCTTCATTTGCCAATCTTCCTCTTGTCATGACTCCTTTAAAGTTGCTTCCAATTATCTGATCTTCAGAATGATTCAGTCTTACATACTGGGGTGTCTTAGTTTGTTGTTGTTCTTCAATTACTATGGTATCCTCTGATGATACCGGAGTAACTAGATCATCATTCTGTATCAGTGGATTTACTGTTGGTTCATTTGTCATAATTTCTGTTACCGGTTTAGAGTCTATATACCTTGAAGTTCCTCTGAATTGTTCATCAATTTTTACATTTGTACTCTCAACAATTTTCGGTAATCTTTTATTAAAGCATCTATAAGCTTTACTCTTAGATGAATAACCAAGAAATATTCCTTCATCACTTCTAGGATCAAACTTGCCAATATACTCATCTCTTCTAATATAACATTTACTTCCAAAAATTCTAAAATACTTAAGAGTAGGAGTATTACCAAACCATAGTTCATGAGGGGTCTTACCGGTTTCACCTTTGATTTGAACTTTGTTGAATGTATAGACAGCAGTGCTTACTGCCTCTCTCCAGTACACATGTGGTAGATTTGCTTTTGATAACATACTTCTTGCTACATCCAAAATAGTTCTATTTTTCCTTTCAACAACTCCATTTTGTTGAGGTGTCCGAGGTGCTGATAACTGTCTTTTGATTCCATTTACTTCACATAATGTATTAAAATCTCTAGATGTGAATTCTCCTCCTTGATTTGATCTTAAACATTTAATTTTCTTACCGGTTTCATTTTCAACCATTGCTTTGAATAGTTTGAACTTCCCAAGTGCTTCTGATTTTTCTCTGAGAAAAGTAACCCAACACATTCTAGAATAATCATCAATAATTAACATGAAATATCTATCACCTTGTAAACTTTTAGTTCTAGCTGGACCACATAAATCAGTGTGAATTAAATCAAGAGCATTATTGGATTTTTCTGGAATACTTTTGAAACTAGCTCTAACCTGTTTTCCAAATTGACATTCCTTGCAAATTGTATTATGAGGTTTCACAATTTTAGGTAGATCTCTAACTACCTTAGAAGTACTGATTTTTACCATGCAATCAAAATTTACATGACATAGTCTTTTATGCCATAGCCAACTTTCATCTATATGAGCAATTAAGCATACCTTTTCACTATTATTCAAATGAAAGATATTACCTCGTCTAATTACCAGTTCTATTCATGATTTTGCATTTTCCATTTTTAAATTGTAACTGAAAACCTTTCTCAACTAATTGACCAACACTTAAAAGATTATGTTTTAATCCTTCAACATAGTAAACATTGTCAGTGTTATGTTTACCATCAATAGATATTGAACCCTTACCTTTGATTTAACAGGCTTTGTCATCTCTGAATCTTACTAAACCTCCATTGTATTCTTGAAAGTTCAAGAATTTGCCTTTGTCTCCAGTCATGTGATGTGAGCATCCTGAGTCAATAATCCATTCATCCTTTGATTCAACTTTAGCTGCTAGGGCTTGTTCTACCGGTGGAGCAATAGGTACCAGTTGATCTTCTATTATAGCAACAAAGACCCATCCGTTGTCTGCTGGATCCTCATCAGAATCATCAGTCACACCTTCATCAACAATGTAACAATATTTATCTTTGTTTTTCTTAAATCTGTATCTCTGATATTCAGGATTAGGTTTATATGTCCTTCTAGCTTCTTCTCTTAGTCTAGCATGTCTGTCAAGGCATCTTGAAGCCATATGACCAATCTTATTGTAGTTGAAACATTTAAAGGGTGCTTTACCTTCATACTTACTTCCAATTGGACCTTTTGGCATTTTTCTTGCAAATAGTGCTTCAAGTTCTTCAAGTTCTTCATTCTCCTTCCTAGTTTCTTCAAGTTCTCTTGCATAAAAGGCTCTCCATTCTAATTTGTCAAAAGATGGAGCAGATGATGTTGATGCTTTGAAGGCCAAATTAGTTTTTATAGTAGCAATAGGACCAAATTCCTCAATTTCAAAAGCTGAAAGTTTTCCAATCAACGTATCCCTAGTTACTGATGTATTAGGCATTGTTCTCAACTCATTAATAGCAGTAACCTTCATTTTATATGCCGGTGGCAAACCTCTTAAGATTTTTGAAACAATCTCATCTTCACTCAAGGTTCCTCCACAACATTTGATACCTAAAACAATTTCATTTACTCTTTCCATAAAAGTAGAAATTCTTTCATCTTCTTCCATTTTCAGATGTTCATACCTGGCTCGGAAGCTTTCAAGTTTTGCAATTTTGACTGTGGAATCCTCTTCATTCAATGTTTCCAAATGATCCCAAATAGCTTTTGTAGTAGATCTATTTGATAATCCCATGATTTGTTGATCTGATAATGTGCTCAAAAGTGCTTCTCTTGCTTTGCAATCATTTTCTTCATCTTTAGCTAAAGTAATAGGAGCAGGCTGACCAGCTATAGTAGCAGTATAACCATTCTTAGTAACTTCCCAGATGTCTTTACCAATGCAATTCAGATGTGTCTCCATTTTGATTTTCCATATTCCATAGTTGGTTCCATCAAGTTTAGGACTATCCTTTCTGAAATAATTAGTAGACATTGGATCTCCTCAAGTTGTTAAACTTTCACAAAAAGAGGACTAAGCTTTGATACCAATTGTAGGTCCCGGGGACAACTGAGAGGGGGGGCTGAATCAGTTGTCTAATAAATTCAAACCAAAATCTTATTAACCAACTTAATGCTTAGTACCGACAAGATAGTTAATTGTGCCGGTTAATAGAAAATTGCTATACTGGTAAGAATTAATGCATGAAACATAAACACAGAGTCATCCACAACACATGACACAAATATTTGTACGTGGAAACCCTATAAGGGGAAAAACCACGGTGGGAAACCTTACCCACAATCAGATGATACTACTGCAGATAGTAAGTGTACAAGGAGGGGTCTGCACATGCAAAAAGGCCAACAGCCTAGAGCTCACTGCTCAAACACAAATGGGAGTCACACTGACTACAGTTGGATGGTTAAATCCAATGAGAATGTACTACACAAAATAGCATCTTCATATGCTAGATTCAGTACCGGTGTAATGCTGATATGCTTCTACAAAAACCTAACTTCACCTTCAAATGATTTCTTTGTGTATATTTTTGCTTGATCTCGCATATATCCTTCCTTAAATCTTTTTTCGCATTCCACACTTGATCTTACAAATAAGATCTTACATTTATACCATACCCTAAGACCAATTTTAGTAGGTCGGCTTCTACAAGATATTACAATAAAAAATTTTTACAAATAATACAATATTCGATGCAATAACAGATTAAACATGTCGGCTTAATGCATTTACAACAATAATAAATCATCTCCATAGTGTGCCATGTTGATCTGGAAAAGATAAACCTATCGATGTAACCCTAGATAACATGGACCTATTTGCTGGTAAAAGCAAATATGCAAATAAGAATATACCAATGATATTACTTCAAGGAAAAGTGTCCACATGATGTCTTCGACATTACCAAGTGTCTTCCATGTCATTGTAGGTACCGGTGAACATTATATCCTGCCAGTTAACCATATACCGATGATTGTTTGAACAATTTACTGATTACCGGTGAATGTTTTTGGATCTCCAAAGTAGATGTATTTAGCAGGTGTTGACATCAATGACAAAACCATGCCAAAATACCAACAGGCACATCTCCAACATTATAGAAACTGGTGATGGCATGAATCACTTCCAGTCTGATGTCATGTGTTCGCTCTAAATACATTTTGTCATCGTGCACCCTGCTTAGAATGATGCCAATGTGATCATCTGTAAATTCTTCAAGGAAATAAACTGCATTGTGAAGCTTCTTCTTTTCCAAGATGTTGTATTCCGGTTTGATCTTCTTGTCCTTCCCACAGAATAGGCTTAACTGAGAATGGATCACTAGAGATCCTAGGTCTTCAATTTTATAGTCAATATAATTTGAAATACCTTCCTCAACTATAACACCAATGGGTATTTGGGATAGGGCATTATATATTGCCTTCCATTGGATGAAATCTACTGAATCAACGGGTGCACTAGAACTAGAGTGTGATGCAGAAGCCAAGATAAACAAAGAAACTCAAAAAATACCTTCACAAGTCAAGATTTAGGGCTTGCAACTTCTGCTTCACCACATACTACTTTGGTTGCTGGATTACCGCATTCATTTCTACACTTGACCGATTGATATTATCTTCTGATTCTTCTTCAAAGTTTTGAAATCTCTCTTAATCACAAGACAAATCACCTTTTGTCGCTCTGCACTTGAAAACTTCTTTGCTTGCAAATTGATAAGTGAGAATGACTTGAAAATCCCTTTTAAATGAATTCTTCACCTACCATAATAAATGCTCCACCATTAGGGGATAAACCCTAATTTGCCTTTTACCATTTTCAGTCTTCTATCAATTGACAGGTATCACATACCAGTTAAGGTCTTTTACCGGTGTAAAGCGGGGGTTCGAAACATTTCATCGATTTGTTTCGCCCTAAGCTTTTATGTAGCTTAGTTTGTTGGTTCAAAGATTTCCACACTAGGTGCAGAAACTGGTTCTTCTTGAGTCACTTCTTCTGGCTTCTTTTTCCAGTTTTTCTTCATATCCACTTGAACAATTTCAACATCAATCTTTCCTTCCGAAGTGACCGATATATCATTCGATATATTCTTTCTCATTTTGCAAAATCTTGCTGTATGACTCGATTTGTTGCAATGATAGTATACCATTCTAGGTGCTCTCCAAGGTCCATAATTCATGTTTCCATTCTTCCTTCTGCATGTTGCAGCACTGTGACCATTACCATGATAGATCAAACAGGTTTCTCTCCATTTGGTTGCTGCTTGATAGCCACCGCTACCTGACTGATGATTATAGGTATTAAATCGGTTTGGATTCCAGTTCCCAGAGGATTCAAGAAAAACTCTTTGACTCCTTTGAGGATACCTTCTGGTGTTGTGCATGACAGACCTACATTCAAATGATCTATGCCTAAAATTGTTGCATGCATAGCAATTTCCATTGAATCTATTGGATCTAGGCTTATTATTTAGAAAGTAAGGAAAGTTATTGTAAGCCTTATTTCTACATACATTAGCAGTATGTCCTTCCTTGGGACAATTAAAGCAAATAGGTTTGAACTTTTTCTTACCTTTATCCTTTGATGTTGGTTGCTTCTTTGATGCTACATCTTTTTCTCAAGAGGTCTCACCTTCCTCATACCCAGAGAAACCAAGTCCATTAGTATTCTTTACCGGTTTAGCTGATTCAAGATTTTGCTTTAACTTAGCAGCACTGTGATTGAATTTGGCAAGTATCTCTTTTGATTCAGTGAGTTCCTTGGTAATAGCAACTTTGGACTCCTTCAAGGTTGAATTCTCACAAAAGCCAAGTTTACTTCACCTTGCATTTCTTCTTTTTCCACTTTACTCTCTTGGAGATGAGTAGTAACTGCACTGATTTCTTGCTTTAGCTTGGAGATCTCATGATCTTTGTCTTTTACTAGATCTTTAGCTTTTCTTCGGTTCAAAAGCTCTTGACACATCTTGATAGTCAGTCCTTCAAGTTCCCTTCTTAGGTTGGCATTAGAATCATTCAGTTTTTCAACTTCTTCAACTAGGGCTTCCATGTCATCTTCATCAGAGGAACTATTTTTAGTTAGTTCCATCAGTTTCTCAGCATACTCTCTTCTTTTTGCCAGAGAGGTCTTATATTTGACTTTGAGTTCATCATAGGCTTTCTTAGTCTAAGTGGGCCGATGAATAAGTTCCCTCATAGTGTATTCCCCCATATCTCTTTTCAAGTGGTTAAACTTATAGAAAGGCTAGCTCTGATACCAATTGATGAATACTAAGAGGGGGGGATGAATTAGTATACCAAAAAATACTGAACTTAAACACTTAAATAGTTTAGCAGTAAACCGGTATAATAGTTTTACTAACAAACCGGTTAACACAAACGCAAACCAAACAACAAATAAGGCATTCACCCACAAAAGCACAATCACCATAACACAATAGATTTTGATGTGGAAATGGGTAAAACCACGGTGAGATGAAACTCACAAGTAACTATCTGTAGAATAGTAACTAGACCGGTTAAGGTCATACAATGTTCTTTACCAGAACAGATCCTATTAGGAATCTCAATCTCTATTAGGAGATAAGTCCGATTAAAGACTACCTTGTGAGAGAATTTCAGATCCACAGTTGTGAACCACCTTGTTAGAGGATTTAAAAAGGCTTTGCTAGGCCTACTTAGTTAAGGGTTACAAACTTGTTGAAGATGTGAGTAATCAACAAGTGAGTGATCTAAATACTAGCACAGTATGCTTGGTTAGATCCTTGATAGCTCATTGTTAATGCATTTCAACATTACTTCAGTCTTTAATATCTTCACACTCTATTTCTTCACACAGACCTAATCTTCTTCTGTGATCACACATGCAAAAACTTCATCAACCACACAAAAACCCTAACAACCTTCTAAAACCCTAGACATGATGTCCTTATAAAGGAATCTGATTTCATGTCGATCCAATAGGATTACATTGCAAGTTCCTAGGTGCAGTGCATCTGGACACATTTGGTAACATGACACATAATCACCATCAAAGTGTCAGTGGATGGTAACTCATCACAAAAAAATACCGATTGGTAACTTATCATAGTATTATCGGTTCATGCAACTTTACCGATTACCGGTTGATAACTCATCACAGAGTAATACCAGTTCAAATATTAAACTGATTACCGATTGACAAAAATGAAGACTGGGAAAATGATAACTGTCGCTTCAGTTCCTTCGTATCGCTTGAGATCCTCAAACCGCTTGAGGTCTTCATACCGCTTGGGATCGGTAAACACTTTCTATAAAACACTGATAGTCTAAAGACTATAATACATAATACCGGTTTGGAACAAATACCGGTTGAGCATAACTCATACATACAAAAAGTGATCTCAAAGCAAGTGTGTGTCCATCAATGACAATCACAACATCATCATAAA
The DNA here is from genome assembly GCF_030272615.1 of Cryptomeria japonica. Taxonomy (NCBI): domain Eukaryota; kingdom Viridiplantae; phylum Streptophyta; class Pinopsida; order Cupressales; family Cupressaceae; genus Cryptomeria; species Cryptomeria japonica. Next base: position 777,724,980 of record NC_081408.1, read on the forward strand.
AAAAATGCCAACAGAAATATGTTCAAATAGGCACTATTAAATTTCCATTAGAAGGTCAGATGAAGGGAGAATAGGTTCAGATGGTGCAGCAAACAACAAACCACTATAGAATGGAAAAGTCAGATGGGACAGCAAGGAAGCAGTCTGATCCTAAAATAGGACCAAATAAATTTTGTTTTCATTTTAATATTTTTGGCAAAGTGAGTGCAGTTGATGGAAGCAAAAAGATCACATTGGGTGACCAATCAATGAGGAGGCATTGGCCACTTGATGGAGGCAAACTCAAACCAAACTCTTGGGACAAGAGTTTTTTCATTTTTGGGGAGCATGGTGTAGGAGCACCTAGAAGACCAAAGGACTCAATGAAGCTATTAAATACCTTTCAAGGTCATGGGAGTGAAGATCCAATCAATTATGATGTATTGAGGCCCATTATGGCCTTTAAAGATGACAAATATAATAAGTTTGTAATTTGTCCTAAAGGGCCTAGTAAGGACCTTAGGACCAACAAAAAGATGCAATAGGAATTTATGGATTAGAGAGTCTAGAAGGTTTAGACAAGTTTAATAAGACATTTCAAGACCTTGAGTGTCAGTGGTTAGGAGTTTTTGATCAAATAATGTCATTTTCCATACTTGACAAATTTGAATATTTGAAAGGCAACGGCTAGGTAGTTTTGGGGGGAAATTAGTTTTTAGGAGTTAAATGATTTAACTATGAAATGTAACCAATAAAAGGTGGTTTGTATAGTTAGGGGGAAGTTATAAAAGTTTTATGTAATGCTTTGTATGACAAATAATGTTGGGGTATGGACTGAGACAACAACTTTGCAATAAAGACCAAATTATTCCATTTTTTTGTTATTTTTCCATGATCTACATAACATATTGATAGGTTATTGTTTTATAATGATTTGAGAGTGTTTTTAACCTACCAATTACAACTTGGATGCATTGAAGTTTCAGTTCGATCTTAGTTTGCAATTCTTAGCTGACTATTAACACATTTTGACTAGTTTTAGATCAGCAATAATGTTTTTCTAACATGAAGTAGGAACTCCATGATTGAATCAGGCCTTTGAATCATGGTATGTCTCAATTTAACATGTAAAATTATGTTCTAACCTAATAATGTATAGATAAGGTTGAGAGAAGGGTGATCACCGTTGGAAAGTAGTGAAATTGCATTGAAATTGCTTGCTAAGGAGCAGCACTAGCAAAACCGCCTTAAGGAGGGGTATATTTTATGATTGATAGTATCAAGAAATGTCCTATTGAAGGTGAATCCATCATCAGTTGGTTGGTATAGTTTTTGGAAGAGGGGTATGTGTGAAACCCTATTGTTAAGGGTTTGAGGAAGGCTAAATTTGGGATCTTGCACTTAGGGAGGTTAAACCTTGAAAATAATTGAATTTTCCTTTGTTTTGAACCATATTGGATGAATTTTGAAAGTTTGGGAGTCAGGGAGTTAAGACATCATAGACCTCCTTTGTAAATTTACTATTTTTGGAGTCTCAAAATAGTGCACAGTTGCAGGACAGCATATACTTTCCAAAGCAACCTCATGTAATATTTTGGTATGTCAAATTAGAGCCAAAAGGGTGTTAGAATATGTGATTTTTTTGTTTAGTTGTTTGGAAAAGTTGAGTTGAAACAATTGATCTTTTTTTCTAGAGGGCTAATTGAGCAACTAGGCCTAGAAGACTAAAAAGAGGGTTTTGCATAGAGACAAGTTATTAGAAACACAAAACTAGTTGAAACACCTTATTTCAAAGTTGTATAAACATTCCATATCTTTGGAATCATTTGGAGAAGTGTTGGTTTGCATTTGACCTATCTAAGCCATTTGGGTGCTAGTAGGCCTAGGGGTTTGAACCTTGTATTTCCCTTATAAATATTAAGGCTCATTTATCACACCCTTCCTTTGCATCACCCACTAACATATCAGCCATCTTCCTATTGAGAAAGGATAGACTCTCTTTGAGGACCCCTCCCTACCATAGTGGTATCAGAGCAACTAAGATTTGGGAAGAAACCAGTTCATGTCAGACATTGAGTCAATAGGAGAAAATAGTCTAAGGATGGTGACCAATGTAGAGTTAGCCAAGAAGGTAGAAGATCAAGAGGAAAATAATAGACTCCTCAAGGTAAGATTACAACAGTTAGAGAGAAAACTAGATGTAGTTTTAGACAAGACTGAGAAAGTGACAATCAAGGTCAATGAAGGGAAGGGTAAGGAAGTTGTAGAAGAGGATAGCACACCTAAACCTGATCCTATTCTACCTGAAGAACCTTTCCTTAGAGCCATAAAAGCCTTAGGAGGAAAATCCTTAGAAGGAGTGCCACTTTTTTGTGGTAGTCATGGAATGGATTGAAGGATCAGAGAATCAATTTGAATATGATGGGATCAGTGAGGCACAAAAGGTGAAGGTACCCAAATCTAGATTGAGAGGAGTAACCTTGACTTGGTGGAAATTAGTCTAAGAGGAGAGGCAAAAGGAGGGTAAGAACCCAATATCCACTTGGAAAGGAATTCTAGCCAAGGTGAAAGAAGCATATATCCATGAAGATTATGAAATCCAATTGCACAAGAGGAGACAAAACTTGAGACAAAGAGACTTAGATGTGAGCAGCTACACTGAGGACTTTCAGAAGTTGTGTCTAAGATCCAAGGTGGTGGAAGATGAAAGTATCAAGGTAGCTAGATACTTGAATGTTTTGAGATGGAATATTCAAGAAGAGTTGAGTTTTTTATGTCCTAGTATTGTTCATAAGTGCTATCAATTGGCACTCAAGGTGGAATAAAAGAGCAAAAAGAAACAAGAGCAAAGCAACAGAGGTAGAGGTAGAGGAAGAGATGGTAAAGGTCAGAGAGGTAGTTTTGGTGGAGGAAGTGTAGACCAAATATCCCAAGGGGAGTCCAAGTTGGTAGAGAAAAGTGGGGATTCCAATAGCAAGAGAAGCTATAGAGGAAGGGGGTCTAGCAACTCTAGTAGAGGAAGGTCTAGTGGATCAGGAAGAGGGTCCTATTTTTCCACAATGAAGTGCTACAATTGCCATCAAATTGGACATCTAGCCTATAGATGTCTTGAGAAGTCTTCTTCATCCCAAGGAGGTGAGAGGAGAGTAAATTATTCTCAAGAAGATGCAGAAAACATGAAGGCATCAGAAGTAAGTTTAGATTTAGAGGTTGGAGAGAATCTTATGATAAGAAGAGTCTTGATTAAAGAGTTGGTTAAGGAGGAATCTAGCCAAAGGAGATCCTTGTTTAGGATAAAATGAAAGATCATGGGAAAGGTATGTAGAGTGGTGGTGGATTCAAGATCCATAAATAACATAGTGTCAAAGGAAGCAGTGAGTAAGCTCAACCTACAAATAATACCACATAGTGATCCATATAGGGTTACTTGGCTCAATAACGGGCAGCATGTTCTTGTGAATGAACAAACTTGGGTGGAGTTCACTATAGGAGGCTACAAGGACAAAATCTTGTGTGACATCTTTCCAATGGATGCTTGTCAATTACTCCTAGGTAGGCCATGGCAATTTGACAGAAAAGCAATACACCATGGGGAGAAGAATGCCTATACTTTTTAAAAGGATGGAATCACCTATAAAATTCAGTCCATAGGAGACCAAGAAGAGGGCAGATCAAAGGGTTCTAATGTGCTGCTAGTTGGTGAGAAGGAGCTCATTAACACATTTAGGGAAGGAGAAGGAGTGGGGTTTGCAATTGTTGTAAAACCAAAAGAAGACAACAAGGAGAAGAAAGTATGCATTCCCAAAGAAGTGTATTAGGTCCTAAATCAGTTTAAGGACATTATAAGTGATGGAACACCAGCAACATCACCTCCTCAATGTGCCATAAGTCCCCAAATTGACTTCATACCTGGAGCTTCATTTCCCAATAAGGCAGCCTATAAAATGACATCGGATCAGAACAAGGAGGTAGCCAAGCAAATACAAGAACTCTCAGACAATGGACTAATAAGGAAGAGAATCAGCCCATGTGCAATACCCACCATTTTGGCCCCAAAGAAGGGAGGTACTTGGAGACTTTACACTGATTCTAGATCCATTAACTAGATTACAATCAAGTATAGGTTTCCCATTCCAAGGACTGAAGATTTGATGGATTGTTTAGGAGGTGTTGAATACTTCACCAAGATAGACCTCAAGAGTGGTTACCACCAAATCAGAATCAAGGAAGGTGATGAATGAAAGACAACCTTCAAGACCATAGAAGGACTTTATGAATGGCCTGTTATGCCATTTGGACTCACAAACACTCCTAGCACATTAATGAGACTCATGAATGAAGTACTCAAGGACTATATTGGTAAATTTGTTTTTGTTTAATTAGATGACATCTTAAGCATATAGAGATTGTATTGAGCAAACTATGTGATGAGCAACTAACCATCAATTTGGAGAAATGTGAGTTTATGAAACAAGAATTGATATATCTTGGGTTTGTAATCTCAAGAGGTGATTTGAAGATGGATACCTTTAAAGTAGAAGCCATAATCAGTCAGCCTACACCTAAGACAATAAGTGAAGTAAGAAGTTTTCATGGCTTGGCACAATTCTATAGGAAGTTCATAAGAGGATTTAGTGAGATATGTGCACCCATGCTTGATACAATCAAAGGAGGTATGAAAACCAAGTTTCAATGGAAAAAAGAAGCACAAAGAGGATTTTATCTCTTGAAGACAAAGGTGGCTACTCAACCAGTACTCATTCTTCCAAGCTTTGACAAGCTCTTCACCATTGAATGTGATGCAAGCAACATAGCAGTTGGAGCAATTTTAAGCCAAGATAATAGACCGGTTGCATTTTTTAGTGAGAAGCTCAATGATGAAAAGAAAAGGTATTCCTCTTATGATTTGGAGTTGTATGCACTTGTTAAATCTCTTAGGAAATGGAGGCATTATTTTCTGCCTAAGGAATTTGTGGTTTATACTGATAATCAAGATCTTAGCTTTCTCAATTCTCAAGAAAAGTTGAATCATAGGCATATTAAATGGGTAGAGTATTTGCAGTCATATACCTTTACCATTAAACACAAGAAAGGTCAATGTAATAAATTAGTTGATGCATTAAGTAGAAGGTTACTGACAGTGCAAGAAGTGCAGCTCAAAAGTATTGGAGTGGATAGTTTCAAGGATCTATATCAAGATGATGAAGACTTTGTTGCTGCCTACAAGGTTTGTCAAGAATTTGGAAACCATTTTCATAGTGAATATGCATATTACACCTTACAATATGGACTTTTGTTTAAGGGAGGACAACTATGTGTACCTAAAGGTTCTATGAGAGAAAATTTGATGCAAGAGAAGCACAATGGATGCCTAAGTAGACATTTTGGTTTGAACAAGACTTTGGAACTTGTCCAAAGATTCTACTATTGGCCTAAGATGCAAAGAGATATCAGGAAATATGTGGAACAATGTGTGGTTTGCCAAAGAGCTAAAGGTACCTCTTCCAATGCTAGTCTTTAGCATCCTTTACCTATCCCAAACCGGCCATGGGAGTGCATAAGTATAGATTTTGTTGTTGGTTTGCCTAAAACCAAATCAGGTTTTGATAGCATCTATTGGTGGTAGATAGGTTTAGCAAGATGGCCCATTTTATTCCATGTAAGATCACTTATGATGCTAGTCACATTGCTCATTTATTTTTCAAGGAGGTTATTAGAATTTATAGTTTACCTATCAGCATTGTATCAAATAGAGATGCAAAGTTTATTGGTCATTTTTGGAAGACTTTATGGCAGAGATTGGGTACTAATTTGTCTTTTAGTTTAGCCTATCATCCCCAAATGGATGGCCAAATAGATGTGGTCAATAGAACACTTGGAAACCTTCTTAGATGTTTGACAAAGGAGTATGGACAAGCTTGGGACCAGATCATCCATCAAGCTAAGTTTGCCTACAATGACAATGTGAATAGATCAACTGGTAAAAGCCCTTTTGAGATTGTCTATGGCCTTCATCCTAGAGGTTTTTTGGAGCTTAGAGTTGTTGGAAAGATGGGACAGTGGAGTGGACATGGCTCACTCCATGCAAGAGATTCATGAGCAGGTTAGGACAGCCCTACTAGACACCTCTCAAAGAATCAAAGAAAAAGTAGATGAGAAAAGAAAAGATGTACAATTTTGTGTTGGGGACTTGATCATGGTCCAATTGAACAAAGAAATACTTCTAAAAGGTGCCCCTAGTAAACTTTAGATGAGGAGGATTGGTCCTTGTAAAATCTTGGCAAAGTATGGCAACAATGCTTACAAACTAGACCTACCCGGAGATATGGCTTTATCTCCCATCTTCAATGTTGTAGATTTGGTGTAGTATAATAGCACACTTCTAGAGGAAGGAAGTAGAGTCTCAGAGGTCTCTTAAGAACCTTCAGACCTACCCTTACCACCTGCACCCATGCCACAAGCTGAGAAGGTGTTAGACACTAGAGTTCTCAAGAAAACAAAGCATACTGTCTATATGGATCACTTGATCAAATGGAAGAACCTTCAAGCATCTGAAGCTACTTGGATACCTGAGGAAGACTTTTATTATCTTGGAGTTCCCCTTTCTTTGTTTCCTCAAGGAGTCACTTGACTTCTTTCTCAATGGGGGAGTTTGGTGTAGGAGCACCTACTTTGGAGTGCATTTTCTAGATTTTGGTGTGTTAGTCTTTAGTTTGGTTTATTTTTGTGAATAATGGACTACTCATAGGTCCACATGTGTGTTGGATATGCATTTGGAGGATGAATGTCAATTAGATCATGTATTTACTCAATTTTGGCTTTATGAGCCCTTGTAAGCCTAAAAAGGCATAAAGTTGCATTTTGGTGTTAAATGTCTTGAAAATCCTCATTTGACATTGAGACATGTCATTTTAGTGTTTTTAAGTCATTCTAGGAGGTTTAGGATGAGTGACAATGCATAAAATTCCAAAAATACACTTTTTGGCAAAAGTTGTCAACGTTGCTCGACAACATTTTACAACTTTTGAACAACTTTTGAAAGTGTGAGCACATCAGTGGTTAGGAAAATGATGGAGAGTTGGTTAGGATATATATGTCATATGAAATTCTCTAAGAATGAATGTAAATAGGTTGGTGAATGCCTTGAGCAAGTTGGAATACATTGTGAAGACCTTTTTCCAGATTTACCTTGCATTTTCTCAAATTTTGAGCAGCAGTCCGTACTTCATGGATTGATTTCATTACTATTATTTGATGTTTGATTTGTACATTTCTTTGTAGTGCTCAGAAGGTATTTGAGTTATTTTCTAGTATAGGTTTGAAGTGATTATTTGATTTTACATTTCTCTCTGCCTTAGCAAGGGTTTTAGAGCCCAAACATGGTTCCAGCTTGAAATCCTTTGATTTTTTCTCAATAACCCTTGGGACTCGAGCCATGGAACCTTTGTATAACATAAATAATCTTTGTTTTGGTTTGGAATTCATTGAAAGGCCATTTGACATCATTTCCTAGGTGAGCTCAGTCATAGCCTGGTTAGGAAAATGATTGAAAAGTTGCATATGCTTGCAGGGATGATCAATTATGTAGATGCAAAGTGTCTGGAATGAGTGAGAAAGGTGTGATAGAGCCTATGTGGAATTTTGGAGGTGTGAAAAACTAGGGAAGACATTAAACCCTTTGAAGAAGACCACAAAGACCACAAAGTCCCAAAACCCTTCAAAAATGCCATTTTCGGGTTCCATACCTGTACAGACATACTTGATTTTATCACTTGATGAAACTAAAATTTCATCCAAAAGGGTACTCAGATCATAAAAGATGTTTCCAGGGTCTTTGAGATATTTTATAGTAATTCCACTAAAACCAGTTAGGTAGGGCTAATTGGGGCTCTAGGGCTACTAGGCCTAGAAAATACGAGAAAGAGGGAGCGATGAAGAAATGAATGAAATCCAATTTAAAAACTAGTTGATTGGCATGGGAATACCTTAAGAAACACATGTTACAACCCCTGCAAGCATATGTTAGAGGATTGCTAGTTAGAGGTTGGATTTACCCTTGTGAATCTCAACCATGCCTGAGCAACCATTGAGCACAATTTGATTGGGAGCACTCGTAGAGAGTTTGAATGTTTTGGGTTATTGAACGATCAGAGTAGAGTGAAAGGAGCTCACTAACATAACACCCATCTTCCTATTGAGCAAGGATAGACTCTCTTTGAGGACCCCCCCTACCACTTTAGCAACCCTTTTAAAAACCCACCAACATTCATTTATGTGGGATTATCATGATATAAAGGGATTGGACCCTATGCTTTGTACACATAGAATTTACATGAACAAAGATAGCAGACCAATCTAACAACCTCAGAGGAGGGTGAATCCTGCAGTAAGGGAGATTGTTAAACAAGAGTTGCAGAAATTATTAGACGCAAGATTTATTTATCTTATCTCTGATAGTCAATGGGTATCTCCTTTGTTCATTTTACCAAAGAAAGGAGGCAAGTGGAGATTTTGTCTTGATTATAGGGAATTGAATGTAGCCACTAAGAAGGGTCACTTTCTACTCACTTTCATTGAGTAGGTATTAGATAATGTAGCAGGGATGCAGTACTTTGATTTTCTTGATGGATTTAGTGGATATAATCAGATTAGGATTTCTCCTAAAGATAAAGAGAAAACTACCTTCACTTGCCCTTGGGGTACTTATGCTTATTCAGTTCTTCCTTTTGGTTTGTGCAATGTACCTGCAACATTTCTAAGCACAGTTATTAGCATTTTCTCTGATATTTCTCATAATAGTATGGAAATATATATGGATGCTTTCACCACCTATGAAAATACATTTGATGAAGCCCTATCTAGTTTGGGAAAAGGTCTTACAAAGGTGTGTAGATCATCATATACCTTTAAACAATGAGAAGTGTTTCATGATGATGACATAGGGTATAGTTTTGGGCCATCATATATCTCAACCAAGCATTAAAGTGGATCCTGCTAAAATTAAAGTTATTAAAAATCTTGTAGTGCCTACCAAACAAAAAGATGTACAGAGCTTCCTAGGGCATGTAGTTAATTACAAGAGATTCATTCAACATTTTATCAAGATAGTTGGACCCCTATATGGTTTACTAACAAAAGATGTTGAATTTTGCTAGACAGATTTTGTGATAAGGCATTCTTAACACTTAAGGATGCTTTGACCAAAACTCCTGTCCTTCGGGGACCAAATTGGGCACTTCCCTTTTATGTTCATACAAATTCCTCTGACTATGTTGTTGGAGCTATGTTGGGTCAAAAGGAAGGGGTAAATTATCATGTCATATATTTTATCAGCAAGAACTTGCAAGGGGTGGAGTCAAACTACACAATAACAGAGAAATAAATGTTAGCAGTGGTGCATTCCCTCAATAAATGTAGGCATTATATCACTAGTTATCCAGTGTTTGTTCATACTAATCATGCAACTATCAAATATCTCATGAATAAACCTTTGGTAGCAAGCAAACTAGCTAGGTGGTTATTGCTTCTGCAAGACTTTATTATCACCATTGTAGACAAACTAATTAAGACCAATATAGTAGAAGATTTTCTTTCAAGGCTTACCACACCTAGAAGTGAACTTGTTATAGATGACTCATTCCCAGATGGGCACCTATTTTCTATCAGTACTTATACACCATGGTATGCATAAATAGCCAATTATTTGGTTTTAGGAGAAGTTCCTCCATACTTCTCACCTAAGGAGAAAAGATTAATGCTAGAGAAGAGATTTCCATATTCTTGGATTGCAGGATGTTTATATTACACTGGACCAGATCAAGTCATGCAAAGATGTGTTAAAGAAGATGAGACAAATGATATTCTTCATGCCTGCCATGATGAACCATGTGGAGGATATTTTTCTTTAAAAAGGACATCAATGAAGATACTGAACACTGGATATTACTGACTATCACTTCACAAAAGTTGCCATAAAGTATACAAGGAAGTGTGATAGATGTCAATGAATGGGGAGGTCAACTAAGTCTAATGAGATGCCTTTACAGACACAAGTAGTTGTCACTCCATTTGACAAATGGGGAATGCAATTTATCAGTCCTATAGATCCACCTTCAAATGGTAAATCTTATATCCTTGTTTATACTGACTATGTTACCAAATGGGTAGAGGTTAAGGCTATGACACATGCTAGGGATAATAAAGTTGCAGAATTCCTTTATGAAGAAATTTTTACTATTTATGGAATTCCTTAGGAGTTGGTCACTGATCAGGGACCTCAATTCACTTCCACTTTAATAACAGCCTTGATGAATGACTACAACATTAGACATAAAAATTCCTCTCCATACCATCCATAAGCCAATGGCCAGGAAAAAGTCACAAATAGATAAATTGAAGCTATTATTATAAAAACTATGACTATTCATAAGAAGGACTGGTCATCTAGGTTACCTGAAGTAGTTCAGGCCTATAGAATCACATGGAATACAATCGGTTTTACACCATTTGGGATTCTTTATAGAAAAATAACCCTTCTTCCAATATAATTTGAGCATAAGACTACAAACGAACCTTGATCTAGATATAGACATTACTAAATCTCAATAGGAATGTATCATGCAACTTAATTCCTTTGATGAATATAGGAAATAAGCTCTTCATCATACAGAGCTCATTCAACAGTAGCATGTCAAGTGGCATGATAAGTATATCAGACATAAGTAATTCTCTCCAAGAGATTGGGCACTGTTATATGACTCTAGATATCAAGATAATCAAGGGAAACTATAGACAAGGTGGATGGGGCCAAATGAGATTGCAGAAGTCTTTGACAATGGTGTTGTACATCTCACCACTTTAGATCCAGTCCATTTTAAGTTGTTGGTAAATGGTCATCATCTTCGCCTTTATTGCAAGCCTAGTACTAAACAGGAGTTCTTGTAGAAATTCACGACCAATTCAAATTTGAAACTTACTACAACACTATTTGGCAGGCTTCATAGTCCACCACATCATGAATAAGTTTTAATTTTCTTCTTCATAATAAAGTTTTCATGTGTTCATGAAAACACTTTCTTTCGTCTTCCCTCGTCATTCCACCTCATCACCTATCTTCCATTTTCATTCATACTCATATTTCTTAATCTCTTTGAATTAGCTGTCATGTTGCTGACTTATACGATGACAATCACATCAACATCGGTACTCATTACTATTTATGCTTCTGCATCTCAGGTATGTGTGCACATATCTTTGTAATTATTACTTTCAGTCACATTTCCTTTGAGCTATTTCCCATTATACTTAATTATTTTTTATATCATTTATTTTTCTCGCTATCTTTTATTTTTATCCCTTCCCATGTGTGAACCCATGTGATATTTTTGGTTGGGGGGAGGGGTCATTATATTGAAAAAAAACTTTATGAATGCATATGCAAAAATTCGCATAATTGCATACAAACAAGTTGTTTTTATGAACTATCCTAATCCTAGAGTCTTGTTTCCTTTCAAAATCATCCTTCACGCCACTCTGTTATCTTTAGTTCATACATGTGAAAACATAGGTGTTATAATTAACTCTGTAGAATTTGAAGGTTGAGGGTAGTAAGGTAACAAAATTTGGTAAGCTTCAGTTGCAAGGAAATTACTCTATTTTGAGAAAGGCTTAGAGTTGCAGAGATGAGAGGACCACCCATTAGGCTTGAACCTGTAGATCATGAACTTCATATTTTAGATGGTGAGCGTGAACCTGTGTTTTGAGAAAGTGGGTAGTTGGATTATTTTCTCAAACTTGAGAGCTTTAACAATGGAATAGCCTATGAATTTGTATCTAGATTTCAACAAGGAGAAGCCATGGTGAGAGGGATTAAGATAGTAGCTACAAAAGGGTGAATAGAAGAGGTTACTGGGATACTTGCAACTGGAGAAAAGTGTTTAGATACATTTGATGCAAGGTTAGCTTGAGCCAAATTCACACTTCTTGGAGATCCTCCATTAAGGGTTAGCAGGTAGGGCACAAGTAGGATGTCTTTTCCATAAGAATGGGCCTCTAGAGTAGTATATATTATCAAATATCTTACCTATCAAGGTTGGAAAATCTACTCCATGTTGTGCATTTTAAGTTGCTCTCTCATCTTCACCATAATAGACATATGAATGTTCCAAGTGTATGTTGAAGAATATGGCTACAACAACACAAAGAGGTAGGGAAAATTTTGTTACTCATCATTGTTTCATTAAATTGTTAGTAGAAAGAAGTTTGCATGAAACAAGTCCTAGGTTATCTTGGGACGATTTTCTTAAGAATGAAAGAATTTAGAATTTAGGGCCTATGCTTCAACTCACCATTTCTAGGATGAGAGGGTCAATAGCATCAGCACTAGGAGCTTCTTCTTCACAAAACCAAATGAAAAACTTCTTTCTAAAGAAGAAAGTGCTAACCTTGAAAAATGTGAAAATAATGCAAACCCTAGTTCCCTCATCCTCTGCCAAAAGACAAAAGGTTTATGTAGGAGACAATAGTCAGACATAAAAATATTTGAGGAAACAAGAGGTAATTACTAAAAGGGTATCCAGTGCCAAAAAGGGTAGTGCTCAAAAACTTAGGACAAATGATACGAAACCCTCATCTGCAATTCCTCCTACAGCCAAACCAAAACCAGTGTTACAAGAAACTTCTAAAATGCCTTTAAGGCAAAGTAAGAGGGAAGGCGTAAAAACTAAGGATAAAGTAAAAATAGGACCTCAACAAGTAGTCATACAAAGTGACACTGAGTCAAACAATGATTCAATGGCGGAATTAGTAAATAAATTATATGGTAAATCGTCTTCCAGGTTACAAACCCCTTCATCTTTCCCTAATGATTCTCCACTAGAAAATACATCCATGGAAGGAGATGAGGAGATAGATTTGTAAATTGAGTTAAATACACCATTGGAAATTGATGGCCAATCAGAAACAAGAAGAATGGTTGCCTTAGATAAACTCGCAACAGCTGTAGAGTAGAGGTCTTCAATAAAGGAAATTAGGATGAATTTACCAATACCTCCTTCATTTTTTTGGCCAGATTTGTTACTACAAATGCATCAATCTATTCAAGAAGAATGGGAAGCTTGGAGGAGAGAGAAATAAAAATTGTAGAATGAGATTAATAGGAAGGATAAAGAAATTTTAAAATTAAAAGATAGTATGGGATAAATTATGGAATTAGTTCCTCATATTTTCTAGTGTAGACCTCCACCCAGGGTATATTCTCTGCACTTAAAATAATTATACCTTTCGTATCAATTTTCAAGAGAATTATCTAGTATTTGTTCTTCTCTTTTAACTCCTAAGGAATTTATGTGTGCATATGAAACCTCAAGCTCTGTTGATAAGAATTTTCTTTGTGAGCTATACCTACACAATTATGATGTCCTTGTTGACACCCATTGAAACCCTCTTTTGTATATTGGTGATGTTTAGCTCAAAGCATTTATGTCCTATATTCAAAATCAAAATAATTGGGGAAAAAAATTCAATAAATACAAATATTTCAAGCTAACTACTCCATTGGAATTGAAGGTTGAAACATCTGATTTGGATAATGTGTAATGCCAATGGAGCTAGATTTTTTGTGACACTAAATATAGGGATATTGTTATGGCATTAAGGGAACGAGTATAACAAGAATATAAAAATGTGGTCAGAACATCACAAACATTATTTGTGTATCTTGCTTAGAGGTGGAATTGGTTACAAGATGAATTGAAACAGCAAGGACCACACTCCCTTGAGAATTATCATGCAATGGTGAGAAGAGAAGTGAGATGCATTTAGTTGGGTAGACCATTATAGGAAATATGGATTCCACTTACATTTCATCCTCCACTACTCTTGTGGCATGCTCTATATTGGAAGGATCTTCAATCATACGACAAGGAAGTTGAGGACTCCTGATGGAAAGAAATAGAAGACACTCAAGGTTTTTGTTGGGATCCACTTGTCCAAGCCACAAGGGACACATAAGTCACTGTTCTCATAGTGGAAACCTTAGAAGAGCATGCTAATGCTTGAGGAAAAGAATTAGTTAGGTTGGGGGGAGTGATAAGTCACCTTTTTGGTCTTTTTATATGAACTCTACATTAAAATTAGAACCGTCATTTCATGATCAAGACATTTTGATTATGATGGATATAAGCTTTTTTGTGTTTGACTTATGAACCCTGGTATCTGCTAGACAATCTTATAAATGAAATAAGAAATCTATATTAATTATGTGGAAATTCTTGATTGAATTTTGATTAAAGGAATATTATGCATATGTATTTTATGCATGTTAACCTCGACGTGTGTAGCTAGTAAGTATGACTAGGTCAACAAGGGATATCTCTTGTTGTTTCGTGGAGTTGTAGTCACAATCAGATGGAAATTGTTGAACCAGTCAAACCTATAGCAGATGCTTTAATAAGACTCCTAGTTGTAGTTGAGACAGTTGTTTGTTTTTTAACACGTGTTGGATAATTGAGGATATCTAGAGAGAGATTTTTTCTATATTTGCACCTAAGACTGAGTCTTGAGATGATTCATTTTTCTATGTATTTACTTTCAATAAGAGTTGTCCTCCTAGTTTGTTGGGAGTGGATCAGCTGAGTAATAAGTTAGTTATAAAATTTCTTATAAATTCATCTACTTAAGGATGGAGTAATGTAATGCAATTTTATCTTTTTCAAGACTTAGTAAATTCTATTTGCAATATGAATAAAGAGTAAGCAACTTCATTTCCATCCTCATTATTGTCAAAGAATCACTGTGTCAATGATGTTGTCATAGTTCTTAGATCTAATTAGGATTCTGGAAGCTTGTCCAAGGGGGCCCACTTCGGGAGCGTTCCATCTTTGTCACTTTATTTCTTTATTAGGTAAGTTTATTAGAAAATTTATTTTTGTCACTTAAATCTTTCAATTGACTATCATATAGCCACATGAAATCCATTCTATGTATGTTCCTGCAGCCAAGTGAAAACAAAATATTATGTTACCAACTAGTTATTTCATTTTATATATAAAGATATAGGTTTTGTCTATAATAGACTATGTTGATGTCAGTAAAGTAACATTATAACTTGATTATTTCCATTCATTTTTCATTGAGATTCTTCAAGTTGAATTAGCAACCCTCATGAGTTTCTTAGTGCACATATAGTGTAGACCTATTTCAAGTTATACGTTCATACGCTAATAAAGTAAATGAATTTCTAATTATGAGTTAGTAACTATGAGATACAGGGGATTGGATGATTAAATCAAGATCATGTGTCTACATTACTAGGGCATTATTAGGAACCAACAAGTGGGTATAGCTTGTTCCCAAATTAAAAATTTACAGTTTCACAAGACCTACAAATTAGACAATGCAGAACATTTGACGTGCACCAAATGCAAAAAATTGACTTTTCACATTTGGCGAGTGCCAAATTTAGTGTACACCAAATGTGAAAAGTCATTTTTTGGTATTTGACAAGCACCATATTTGGCTCACACCAAATGTTTTGCATTGGAAACCTCCAACCCTTTGGGTTGGATTGTACTTGGGCATCCAACCCAAAAGGTTGGATGGCCATTTCAGGCTTGAGAAGTGTTTTTATCAGACGATTAAAAAATTTCACATATTTTTGGTTATGCTCTCTATCAAGTTTGCACACGTTTCAATGAAACTTAAAAAAAACACCATATCAACCTTAAGCTCTATCTTAGCTATCCAAGCATGTAATTTTTTTCACATTTTAATTTCATTAAGGCTTTCATCTTTAATTTCTTTTGTTAGGGTGATCGTTTTTGGTCAAAAACCAACATGCACTATTTTGGGTATAGTTTTTTACACATTTATCAAATTTCAAAGAAACTTACATTTTTAGAAACTAGAATCTATTCTACACAACTTAAAAATAAAATTTTTTATTTTTGATTATTTTATCATACCTAAACCCTTTCTGAAGTGATCAACCTTCACTCTGGAAAGTGGTTTGGTCAGAATATCTGTAGTCTGATCTCCCATACTAACATATTCTAATTTGATCACATTTTTGTCTTACCATGTCTCGTACATAATGGTATGGGATCTCAATATGTTTGGATCTATCATGGAACACTGGATTCACTAAAATTTTTATGCAACTTTGATTGTTGCAATGGATGATAGTAGGTTTCATCAGATCACCAAACAATCCCATAAGTAACTTTCCAAGCCACACTGCTTCTCGGGCAGCCATGGAGGCTGCAATGTATTCGGCCTTGGTGGAACTTTGCACTACAGAAGATTGCTTTCTGCTGATCCAAGATATCATGGCTGATCCCAAATTGAAGCAGCACCCAGAGGTGCTTTTTCGGTTAGTCACACTTCTAGCCCCATCTAAATCTGTGAATCCGTGTAGATTAAGATCAACTTTCTCATACTTGAGACCAAGGTTTAAGGTGCCTTGTAAATATCTCATAATGTATTTTACTGCAACTAGATGTATCTCTTTTGGCTCACACATAAACTGACTCAAAGCATTTACTACATAGCAGATATCTGGCCTTGTATTTATCAGATACATAAGAGACCCAATCATTTTCCTGTATAGAGCGGGGTCAGTAGAAGGTGATTCTATAGCTGATTCTTTAAGTTTATGAAGATTGGTTTCCATTGGAGCGGTCATGGGTCTGCAGTTTAGCATTTCAAATCTCTTTAGGATGTCCAAGGTGTACTTGCCTTGGTTTAGAAAAATGTTATCAGAATTCTGCCATACTTCCAACCCTAGGAAATAATGAAGGAATCCTAGGTCCTTCATATCAAATTCTTTGGATAGCACTTTCTTGCATTGATCTATAAGGTGATCTTCTCCTGTGATTAATAAGTCATCAACATATAAAATCATTATTAGCATATCACCTTTATTCTGTTTGTAGTAGAGATTAGGATCTGCATCATTTTTAGAGAAGCCTAGTTTTGATACATATGTGTCAATTCTTTCATACCAGGCCCTGGGAGCCTGTTTAAGCCCATATAGAGCTTTCTTGACTCTACACACATGAGACTCTACATGATGGATCTCAAACCCTTCAGGTTTCTCTAGGTATACTTCTTTAGATATCTCTCCATTAAGAAAAGCTATCTTTACATCCATTTGATGTATCTTCCATCCCTTTGCTACTGCAATGGCTAGCACAGTCCTTACTGAGGTATATTTGGCTACGGGAGCAAATTTTTCTTCATATTCTATTCCTTCCTTTTGAGAAAACCCTCTGGCTACAAATCTTGCCTTATGTTTTTCAATACTGCCATCTGCTGCATGTTTGATCTTAAAAAGCCATTTAGAAGAAACGATAGATTTCTTAGTTGGCCTAGCAACAATCTCCCATACATCATTTTTCATTATGGATTGATACTCTTCATACATAGCATCCTTCCATACTTGATGTTTAAGGGCATCTGTTACATTGTCAGGTTCATTTTTAGATAGATCATTCATAAGAGCAACATAGCTAGTAAATTTATTAGCTCTTTTGCTTTCTCTGAAGGTTCCAGAAGGAGAAGCAAACCTCTGAGCTTCTTCTACTATTTTGGTGGCCCATAGTGGTCTTTTCTTGAGATTTCTAGGTGAGTGTTCATTTTCATTTTCAGTTTCATCTAGATTCTCCCTCTGAAACTCAGGAGCAGGATCTTCATCTAAGTTAGAGGTAGGGACATAGATTTCAGGTTCTATGAAGTTCTGAGCTCTTTTGAAGCTAGGTCCTCCTCAAAGATTACATCCCTACTTATTTCAATATTTCTTTGACCAGGTACATAGATTCTATAGGCTTTGGAGGTTTCACTATATCCTACAAGAAATCCTCTTTTTCTAGAAGGCTCTAGTTTTAGTCTTTTTTCTTTAGGTACATGGATATAGATAGGACATCCAAATATCCTAAGGTGGCTAATATCTGGTTTAATTTTAGTGAATGCTTGCTTAGGAGTTTTGTCTTTAAGATGGGAGTGAGGGCATCTGTTTTGTATATATACAGTGGTGTTGGATGCTTCTACCCAGAGATTTGTGTTAAGGTTTTGATCTAGAATCATGGCCTTGGTAGCTTCGACTATAGTCCTATTTTTCCTTTCAGCGACCCCATTTTGTTGGGGGTTATAAGGTATAGTGAGCTCCCTCTTAATCCCATTATCTCTACAAAATTCTTTAAATGAATCTGATGTGTATTCTCCCCCATTGTTGGTTCTTAGGGTTTTTAATTTGCTTCCTAAGTGGTTTTCAGTTAGTGATTTAAATTCTTTAAACCTAGAGAGGATCTCTTCTGATTCTTTACTTTTCAGAAAGTAGATCCAAGTCTTCCTAGAGTAATCATCAACAAATTTTACATAATAAAAGAATCCCCCTAGAGAGGATACAGACATAGGTCCGCATACATAAGAATGATCTAACTCTAGAATTTTACTAGTTTTCCTAGTACTATTTTGGAATGTACCTTTGGTATTTTTACCTAGGGCACATCCTTTGCATGCCCCCGAATGATCTTGCTTTAACTTGGGTAGGCCCATGACAAGGTTTCCCATTGAAGATAAAGCCCTAAAATTTAGATGGCCTAATCTTCTATGCCAAACTTCATTTGCATTAGTGGCCTCATGGATTAGGGCTAGGTTGGGTTCTATGCACAGCTCATACAAATAGCCCTGTCTTTGTCCAATGGTCTTTGCTTTCTTGATGGAAGAGTTCTTTGGCCAGGCCAATACTTTGTTGTCCATGAATGTCACTCTGTATCCGTTATCTTCCAGTGTCGATATAGAGACTAGATTCCTTTTGATGCTGGGGACATATAGTACTCCTTTGAGCCGCAAGGATATGCCTATCTTCAATTTGATGGTGCAGGTTCCTATTCCTCTGACTGGATGTGTGGAGTCATCTTCGATGGTTATGTCCTCATCACTATCCTCTGTCATGGAGTCAAGTACTTCTCTAAACCCAGTGATGTGCTTGGATGAACCACTTTCAATCACCCATGAGTTGATTTTGTTAGAAGCTTGGCTTGTGAGTGCTGAGTAGAATACGTATTTTCTGGAGTCATCTTCCCCTTTAGTCTTTCTTGCTTTGGCAAATGTAGCATGTTTCTTGGTTCTTCCCAGGAAATTTGCAACATAGTGTTTGAATTGATCACATTTGTAACATTGAATGTGGGATAAGTCCTTTTTTGAAGTATTCTTGCCTTGACAACCTTTTCTCTTTCTAAACTGCCTTTTCTTGTTTTGCTTGGTGGAGTTAGTGTTTAGGACTTGTAGATCTTCATCTATGTTCTTATGTTTCATTCCCATCTTGCTCAATCTTGATTCTTCTTGGAGACAATCATCCCTTAGTCTTTCAAACTTAGGATATTTGGACCTTGCACTGATGCCTTGGACGAATGTGCATCATCCACTAGGCAACCCATCTAGAGAAATGCGTGTTAACTCTTTGCTTTGGATCTCATAGTCTAGAGTTGCTAGTTCATCTCTTAGAACTGATATCCACATAAAGTAGGCATTGATTGTCTCCCCCTTGTTCATGGTGATGTGATTTATTTCTTGTTTTAATGCTAGAGTTCAACTTGCATTTGATATCTCAAATGTGCTTTCAAGTGCTTTGAACATTTTATAGGCTGTCTGATGTTTTTTTATGATGGGCATTATGTTGTTTCTCACCCCATCAACTATTATTTTTATTACCTTTTTATTTCCCTCAATCCATGTTGTTTTTTCAGGTTCATTTTTAGTTTGAACAAATGAATCCACTTTGTTCTCCTTTAAGATCATTTGAATTCTGAATTTCCAGGCTGAAAAATCATCGCCACCTCTGAGTCTATCTTTGAATCTGATAGCATTGGCCATTGGAGAAATGTGATGTAGTATATAAATTTGTTCTTAAATTTGTTTCACAAAATTGAATAGCCTCAAGTTTGATCAACTTGGCTCTGATACCATGTAAATGTTATTGCAATTTCAATTTAATGAACAAGTTATATGCTAGATAGTGTATTTCTTATTTCTGTATTATTACTATGACAATAATATTATTGTATTTCTTTTCTGCAGGTCTGAAGGATGAACATGTATCGATTTCAATGTCATTCCTTTTCTTTTGAATGATGTATATATATCAAAGCAGTCATGATCAAGTGGCACCTTGATCAGACATGTCTTTTAGACATGTCCGACCAACATGTCACTTGGTCATGACTATCTACTGATTCACTTCGGTGTTTATCATAATAGTTTAGTGTCATTTGCATATGTTAATAGTTCGATATAAACACACTCGATAATGAATCGGTGTCAAGGTAGAGTATGATATAAACACACCCAATAATGAAAAGGTGTCAAAGCAGATTATGATATAAGCACACTCGATAATGAATTGGTGTCTAAGTAAACAATAACAATAACTAATAGCATTATATGATATCGGGTTAATACCTCGATAGTATATTAATGCTGATTCATAAATGAATCGATATTAATATGCTATCGGGTTATCAGCTCGATAGCATTAGATCGACGCTTAACATAGTGAAGGAGGTCGTTGATCTAATCCATCTTTATCCATTATCATAATTAAGATCAAAGTTATAGTCTAATAAACATATTCAATTCAGATAATCTAATAGCATAGATGAGTAAAACAAAACATAATAGAGGAGATTAATGAGTTAGGAAAATCTTATCTTGCAGAAGCTACTAATGCATTAATAGTACACACATACTATCTATAGTAGTATCATCTGATTGTGGGTAAGGTTTCCCACCATGGTTTTTCCCCTTACAGGGTTTCCACGTACAAATATCTATGTTATGTGTTGTGGATGTTATTTATCTTTCCGTTTCATGCATTAAGCTTCACTGATATTGTTATTAACTGTTAAACTGTTAACCAACATTAAGTTTGGTTCACTGGTATTATGCATCAAGTTTAATTAAGTTATATTTGGGTTGAAATTAATAGACAATTGATTCACCCCACTCTTAGTTACCTCTAGGTCCTAACAACTGGAATGAGAGCTAAGTCCTCTTTTCGTAGAAGTTTAACAGCTTGAAGAGATTTTATGGCAACTAACTATTTCAAGAAGGACAGTCTGAAGCTTGATGGAACTAACTATGGTATATGGAAGATCAGAATGGAGACACATCTGAATTGCATTGGAAGAGATATATGTGATGTTACAAAGATTGGCTATGTTGGTCCTATACAGAGTCAGCCTAATCCACCAAACTTGACTAAAGATAAGGAGAATGATTGCAAAGCAAGAGAAGCACTTTTGAGTACATTGTCAAATCAACAAATCATGGGATTATCAGATTGATCTACTGCTAAAGCTATTTGGGATAAATTAGAGACATTGAATGAAGGTGATACCACTATCAAAATTGCAAAACTAGAATGCTTCCGAGTCAGGTATGAAAATCTAAAAATGGAAGAAGATGAAAGAATTTCTTCTTTTATGGAAATAGTTAATGAAATTGTTTTGTGTATACAATGTTGTGGAGGATCCTTAAGTGAAGACAAGATTGTTTCTAAATTTTTAAGAGCATTGCCATCGACATACTGTTGGCAAATGCACACTCTAATGAGACATTGTAGGTGATTGAAGGTTTTGTCATTGATGGCAACCTTACAATCCTATGACACCGGCAAGGCATTCAACAGGCACTAGCAAGATTAGACTCTACACCGGCACTCAGACTACCGACACTGGCAGTAAAAGGAAGCATACCGGCATAGGAAGCTGACAGGAATTTTATTGATAATGTATTTTGTTTATTATTGTAAAAACATTGTAAGCCGACTTAGCAAGATGTAAAATGACTCTTATATAAGAGAGTTCTTTATAGAACATTGTAAGGAAGTAGGATTATTATGGAAGAATGTAATTAGGTGAAATATGACATACCTATTATGCAAATTATAGGTTAAGGGTTTATGTAAGAAGCAGAGCAGAAACTGGTACTGGATCTGGCATTATAGATGCTATTTTGAAGCAATACAAGACACTAGATTTATATAATCCATTTTGTAAGTTAGTGAGACTTCCCATTTTGTATTTGAGCAGTGAGCTCTAGGCACTTGGCCTTCCTGCATGTGCAGGCCCCTCTTGTAGCAGTAATATTCTCTTATTGGCCAGCAAGTGAATATTGTGGGTCACAAATCCCATTGAGGTTTTTCCCACACCAGGTTTAAATCATTATGTTATGGTGTGTTTTTCATGTGATTACTGTTATCTCTATTTATTGCATTACTTTTTGTTTACCGGTACACAGTATTAATATGTTCTGCATGTTTTAAGTTGAAAAATTGCTCATACCGGCCATATACTGATTCACCCCCCCTCTCAATATCTATGGGAATCCTAACAATTGGTATCAGAGCCAAGTCCTCTATTTTCAGAAGCCTAGTAGCTTGAGGAAGATCTTGACACCGGTAGATATAGAAAATTTGATGAAGCAATTGGAAGTAGCTCTCTCAGATTTTGATACAGAAAAATTGAAAAATATCAAACTTGAAGATGATCTAAAGGCAGCTCAAGAAATTATTCAAGTACTTCAAGAAAATATTACCATTGCAAGAAACAAGAGAAGAGAACTCTGTGAAAAAATACAAATTGAGGATGATGAAAAAGAAACTCTTAATGATATGATAAACAAGCTAAAGCTAGAGAACATAACAAGAAGGAATGAGATGCAGGATATGACTATGAGATTTTGTAAGGAAATTGAAGATAGAAAGAAGAATGAAGAAGATTTTACTAAAAGACTAAGTGATGCAGCAAATGAGAACACAAGACTTAGCTATGAAAATGATTTGTTGAAGACAGATCTGATGCATACATAGAATGACTCAAATGAACTGATGAGACAAAAAGAAATCCTAGAAAGAGAACTGGATACATCAAATTAGCACAAAGAAAAATTCAAGAAAATCTCAGAAGAACTTGGTCACTTGTTGAAGAATCAAAAACCTAAAGGCGACACTTGTGGAATTGGCTTTGAAGTTGGTGAAAGCTCTGGTATTGCAAACACATATGATCATAGCAAACCGGTAAGACAACCTACTGCTTATAAATTCAATGGAAAATGCTTTAACTATAATAAGTATGGTCACAGAGCAAATCAATGTAGATCTAGAAGTTATCAGAATACCAATACACCCACTGGTCAATGTTCAAAATGCAACAAAGTTGGTCATAACTCTGAAAATTGCAGAATGAATGTGAGATGTTATATTTGTGGAAGATTTGGACACTTATCTAATCAATGCAAAACACAAACTGGCATAGGTTATGGAAAGGCTATTTAGAAAAATAATATGACTTGTTATGCATGTAACAAAATTGGGCATATTGCAAAATTTTGTAGAAGCAAGTCCTCACCGGCAAACAACAAAGGTCCTAGCTTGAAAGGAAAAGAAAAAGTTGAAGAAGTTAAGCATGAATTTTCAAAACAATGGATCAGGAAATCAGAATTGAATGTGGATAGGAATACTCCTCCACTGGTAGAACCAAGCAATACTCCACTGATAGAACAGAGTAGCACTCCACCGGCAGGAGTCTCTTCATCCAATTGAAGAAATTTCTTTGAGGGTATGGAAATCAATGTGAAATATGCTATTATTCCCTCGGTTGATGGTGAAAAGTAGAAAATTACTTCTATACTGGTAAATAGAGTTAAGTGATTACTTAACCGACATAGATTAAATGAGGTAGTTGGCAAATTAACATTATAAATTAGTGGTTTTGGCTCCATTTTACTTCATCGAGCATTCAAACATTTGAAGAGCATGCAAACTCCAGAGCTAAGGCATTTCGAGCAAAGAGGCAAGGCATTTCAGAAATCAATCTTTGAAAGGCAGAAAAAGGTATTTATAATCATGGCATCCTCCTCTGTACCTAAATTCATAGCAAACCCTACTATTGTGGAAGTGATCAAATTCCTTAGGCCCGTATTTTAGCTAGTTCCTGAGATAGCAAAAGAAGGATGATAATGTAGGTGCTTTTTCTCAAATTCCCAAAGGAGTTGTTTATGCAAAAGACCCTAGAATTTATATTCATTGCCATATAGAAGAATTAGGAGATGAAGAAATCAAGAACATGTACAAAATTGTTATCTGTGATGATTCCAGTAATGTAAAACCTGAACACCAAATTGTTGAAACCCTAGGATTCACAAAAATCCTTAGCATTCCAGATTTCCCCAAGGAAGTTATAAGGATAGTGTTGAGTAGAGTACATGGTGAATTCTTTTGGCTTGATTCGGTTCATAAAATTACCAAGGAAGCTGTGAAAGCTGTAATAGGGTTACCCTCCACTGGTAACAGACCAGACAAAACAAAGAAGGTCTCAAATCACCTGATAATAAATCTAACAAGTGCAACATCTAACAAAAGATCCTTAAGGGTTAATGATGTGACTGACATAAATGTGAAATTCATTAGCATGATTTTAGGTTACAAAATAACTCATGCAAACAGACTGAACTCAGTTTCCAGGTTATGCATAAAAAGTGCTCATGACATGATTAATGAAAATGTGAAAATTGATGTATGTGAGTGGTTAAAAGATGAATTGATTGATAATCTAGGAAAGATCAAGAAGGATAAGAAAGGGACATTTAGGTTTGACAATTTACTTGTATGTCTAATGCTACATATAATAAAATAGGTTCCTGGTATAGGCAACAAAAACCTTGGATTTGACATACCAGTAGGAAAATAGTTAGCTGACTTATTGAACAATATGGGTGAAAACAAGGAGAAGAATATCAATGAATATTTTCTAGCACTAAAGACCAGAATGAACACCAGAGTCAGACTATCACAGAAAATTGTGGTTAAATATAAGGATGAGATATGTTTTGTGATCAAGAAATATGAGATCTAGATGGAAGCAGTGATCCCAATAACAATTTGGGTTACTGAAATGGGCTATGAGACCAATGACCACATCATTGAGACATATGCAAAAGCCCTTTTGGAAGCACCCAAGGAATCTAAGGAAGAGGTATTTGGTAGTGCTAAAACCATTGGAAGCCAAATTCAATCCAAAAAAAGAGTGAAGAAAGTAGAAGCAACTATGAGGAGAGGTTCAAGACAGGCAAAGGCTATCAAAGAAGATGTACTGAAACAAACCGGTATCATTGAAGATGAGTTAGAGGCACTACAACCTGAAACTCACCTTTCACCGGTAGCTACTTCATCAGAGAGTGATATGCCTGCAACATTTAAAAGAGTTTTAAGGAAAAGAGAACCTTCACCGGTATCCACTCCTTCACCAAGAAGAACCAGGCAAAAACAATAGGCAGTGAGGTATCTGGTCAATAAGACAACCCCTAAGAAGAAGAAATTGACACCAAAGAAGAAGACTCAACAAAATATTGCTCCGATTGATAGACTGTTAGATGAGATCACAGAAGAAGGAAAACTTAAAAACATCAACAAATTGTATGACTCACTATCAGTTAATGATAAAGAAAAGGTTGAAAACAATGTTATTTTACACTTGGACGTCTACAAGAAGTTCTTAATGCAAGTTATAGATGAACTACCAAATGAACTATTCAAGAGACTGGAAGCAAGAAGACAAGCTGTGGTAGAGCTTGACAAGAAAATCAAAATTGAAAAATTAATTGTTGTCTACCTAGTTAACTCTCCAAAAGAAATCGATGATCTAATTATAGAGGACAACCGGTCAGTATTCTCTACTGCACACCGGCATATTGCACTAATGGTTGGAAGAATAAATGTGGTTGCAGAGGAAACTACTAACGAATGGGATATATTCCTTGTGGAGAAAGAAAAACAGGAAGACTATAGGAATCCCAAGCCTATCAAAGTTTATAAAAAGGACAAGGATAAAGGGAAAGGCAAGATTGGTGATCCTCCAAGCTTAAAGATAATTGATAATTTACCCCCACCACCTCAAGATACTCCATCGGTACAAACAACTAAAGATCAACCGATAGATGATAGTATGGATGTATCACAAGAGGATACTAATCCTAACTTTGAGGTACTATACATTGTGGATGTTGATACTCAAAAGGTCAATATTGTGGTGGATAAAGACACAACCGGTAAGACAGATATGGCTAGTGAGCCACTAGTAAATGATAAAATAGATAACACACAAGAAAAATCGGCAGATGATAACACAGGACAACAGGTAGAGACACAAACAGAGCAACAAATAGAACAACAAGCTCCAGAACAACAACAGGTAAATGCAGAATCAGTGCCACCGACATCTAGTGAACAAGGTAAACCATTGGTTAAGGAAATGGAAACATAGACTGACCTACCAAAGGTCACTACAAGTAAGGATAGTGCTCCCACTGACAGAATTTAGTATGTTGGTTCCTCTTCTATAGGATTTAAATCAACCTATGTAACTAAAGTTATTTTAGATTCTTTGAAGAAAATAGTAGATTGTAGTTCACAGGCCTATAAAGCTATAGATGACACAATCCCAATTTTAAAGATGATAGCTCCAAAATGTAATATAGACAATAAAGATTCATTGAGTCAACTTGACACTTTGTCCAAGTATATTACTGACAACATAGTGATAGTTGAGCAAATAAAGGAAGATGCATTCAAAGAGAAGTTAGAAAAAGACAAATAGAAATTCTTTGAGGATCAAATAATGAAGTGTACAAGGGAATTTGACACACTTCTACCAGAACTGTGTAGCACACTTAAGGAATTCAAAACTTTGTATAGAGACACTTGCAAGACAAACTTTTTAACAATTGACATTGACAGAAAAATAAGCAAGATATAGGAGGAAATTAATAAGCTAGCTGACAATTTTATTAATTCATCTGATTCATTATCCATTTTTGAGCT
This sequence comes from Cryptomeria japonica, assembly GCF_030272615.1. Lineage (NCBI taxonomy): Eukaryota > Viridiplantae > Streptophyta > Pinopsida > Cupressales > Cupressaceae > Cryptomeria > Cryptomeria japonica. Next base: position 777,751,834 of record NC_081408.1, read on the forward strand.
AAAGATAACAGGTTTTGAGGAAGAATTACTAAAGTTAGAAAGAGAAAAGGAGAAAATAAAGAGAAAGGCTAAGGATCTGAAATGAAGATTAAGTCCAAAGTTGGACTACTTAGCATGTTTAAGGAAAGAAATATCTGAAGCATTAGTACAGGGACAAAAAACACTGGCAGAGCAAATGCAACACCTCACCGGTATGGTTCAAAGAATAGAGGTAGCAATAAAAGATAGTAAGAAGTTTCTTGAAAGCCTAAATTTAATTTTAGCGGATCTTTTTCAAATTGTAACCACCCGGTTACAAGGTTGAGACAGAAAACCATATTCTATTGACACCATGACAACCTTTGTCATTGATGCCAAAGGGGGAGTAGTGGAATGAGAAAATGATTAGCAAAGAACTCATCTTCTCAGGGAGAGTTCATACATTTTTGGTAACATATTTTTGGACTTCAATTTTTGGGCACACTTTTGAATTTTCTCATGAGTGTTGCCATCAATGCTAAAGGGGGAGATTGTTGGCAAATGCACACTCCAATGAGACATTGTAGGTGATTGAAGGTTTTGTCATTGATGGCAACCTTACAATCCTATGACATTGGCAAGGCATTCCACTGGCACTAGCAAGATCAGATTCTACACCAGCACTCAGACTATCGACACTGGCAGTAAAAGGAAGCATACTGGCACAGGAAGCCGATAAGAATTTTATTGATAATGTATTTTGTTTATTATTGTAAAAATATTGTAAGCCGACTTGGCAAGATGTAAAATGACTCTTATATAAGAGAGTTCATTATAGAACATTGTAAGGAAGTAGGATTATTATGGAAGAATGTAATTAGGTGAAATAAGATAGACCTATTATGCGAATTATAGGTTAAGGGTTTATGTAAGAAGCAGAGCAGAAACTAGTACTGGATTTGGCATTATAGATGCTATTTTGAAGCAGTATAAGACACTGGATTTATATAATCCATTTTGTAAGTTAGTGAGACTTCCCATTTTGTATTTGAGCAGTGAGCTCTAGGCACTTGGCCTTCCTACATGTGCAGGCCCCTCTTGTAGCAGTAATATTCTCTTATTGGCTAGTAAGTGAATATTGTGGGTAACAAATCCCACTGAGGTTTTTCCCACACTGGGTTTCCTCATTAAATCATTGTGTTATGGTGTGTTTTTCATGTGATTACTATTATCTCTATTTATTGCATTACTTTCTATTTACCGGTACACAATATTAATATGTTATGCATGTTTTAAGTTGAAAAATTTCTCATATTGGTTAGATACTGATTCACCCCCCCTCTTGATATCTGTGGGAATCCTAACACATACAAAATGAAAGTAACTACTATTAATTAATTGAGAACAATTCCTAATACATCAGTATCTAGAGATACCTTGGTTGGAAAACTTTCAACTTTTGAACTTGAGAAATTTGGTCCTGTTGCTACAATTAAGATAGATGTAGCCTTCAAAGCATCATCATCTGCATCATCATCATCATCATCTAAGAAATCTGATTGGAAAGCACTTTATGCAAGATAACCTTAACACATCAGAAGAGAGAATGAAGAATTGGAAGAGCTTGAAGCACTATTTGCAAGGAAAATGCCTAAAGGTCTAGTTGGAAGTAAGTATGAAGGTAAAGCACCATTTAAATGTTTTAACTACAATAAAATTGGTCATGTGGCTTCTAGGTGTCCTGATAGACATGCAAGATTGAAAGAAGAAGCTAAAAGAACATATAAGCCTAACCTTGAATATCCGAGATACATATTTAAGAAGAATAGAGACAAATCATGTTACTATGCTGATGAAGGAGTTACTAATGATTTTGATGAGGAACCGATAGACAATGAATGGGATTTTGTTGCAATAATAGAAGATCAACCAACACCTACTATACAACCGGTAGGGCAGGCCCTGTCAGCTAAAATTGAAGAAAAGGATGAATGGATCATTGATTCCGGATGTTCACATCATATCACTGGTGATAAAAGTGTTGACATTTTCAATAGAAAGGGAGATTGTTGAAATTCATTAAGGATATTGAGAAGGTTGTTGGAGATTATTGATATAACTGAATAAAGATGATAACTATCTGTATAACATTATTTTATCATTGATGTCAAGAAATTGATTTTTTGATTTAGTATGATGTTGCCATATCTTAAGAAGCATGTTTTGATGAGTATTAAGTGGTCAGTAAGTGAAACAGAAAGAATGTGATGAATAAGGGAAGAAATAAGTTATTCAATGGGCAACTATTACCGAGTTAGACAATGATGAGATCATGATGTTTAGATTGTTTTGATATCCTATATATGTTGTTGATGATAGTTCTGATACTAATTGTTAAGTACAGATGCCAAGCTAACAAGATGAGAGCGGGGGGGGGGGGAGGGGTGAACCATACAAACTTAAACCTCCATGAAATCAATAGATTCAACCTCGGTAGCTTTAACAGATATATGTAACCAAAACTGTAAAACATGCAAACTTAAGAACACATAATCATATCAACACTCATAACACCAGATTTAATGTGGAAGCCCAAATACAGAAAAACCACAGTGGGATTTCAGACCCACTAAGAAATATACTCTTCTAGAGTATTCTCGGTTAAAAGCAAATCCTGTTAAAGATTACAAACACATTGCTAGATGTGATCTGGTTAAGGGATTTCCCTCAGATCTGTTAGGATCTTCACCTTGTTAAAGGGTTTCAAACACTCAATCAGAATGTCACCTTGCTAGAGGATTTACAAATAAGACTGTTAAGTCCACTCGGTTAAGAGATTTTCTATCACTTACAAATAAATAATAGTAATGAGTATGTCTACAACTTTGCATTTAAAATGCTAAAGCAGATTCTTATTTGCTCAATACAATCTAGTCATAGGACTTATCTTGTCCCTCTGCTGGGCTCCTTACTCTATTATTTGAATAGGTCTTAAGGCTTCTGTGCTCGGTAATCACTATGTAGCATCCCCATGCTTACATTTGCCTGCATACATTGTTTATCAACAATACCTTATTTATAAACAATTTGCTAATTGCTTAATCTCCTTGATCACATTTCCCATGATCAATCTTAGGCATCAGATCTTCAATCTTGACTAGGTTCAATGTATCCTTCAATTGAAAAATGTTTTACCTTACCTTGGAACTTGCATACATTTCTTGGAACTTGTGCTAGGGTATTGTGGGTCAATCTTAGCTATAGATCTTCCTACCGATCTTCCATTGCCATAGATCCTTAACAAAGTTTATACACGTTGTATCAATCAATTAATCGTAACCAGCTCATTAGCTTCCATCATTAAATAATGCATGTATACATCCAATGCATTCTGTTATTACTCGGTTGCAACTTGGTAAATAATAAACTTCACTCGGTAGACATTCCGCCTTCATTAACCAATAGTGATAACCTTAGGGTTTATCAACTAGGTTCCTTGCTTGGTAACATAGTATAGTATTAACCTTACAAACAATAGCATATGCAGGATATCAAAACAATCTAAACAACATGATGTCATCATTGTCTATCTCGGTAATAGTTGCCCATTGAATAACTTATTCCTTCCCTTATTCATCACATTCTTTCTGTGTCTTTTACCGACATCTTAATTCTCTTCAAGACATACTTCTTAAGATATGGCAACATCATACTAAATCAGAAAATCAATTTCTTGACATCAATGACAAAATAATATTGTGAAGATAGTAAACATCCTTAATTAGTTATATCCATAATTATCAACAACCTTCTCAGTATCCTAATTGAAATGCCAACAATCTCTTATTGTCTGTTATAATGCCAACAATCTCCCCCTTCGGCATTGATGGCAAAACCAATTGATTTAACCTAAAAGATTCAAACTCAGATTGCTGAAATGCTCTCCCCCTATCATTAGTCTTCTCCGCCATACATTAGTTTTCTCCCCCTTTGACAACAATACGAAAAGAAAACTAATAGATAAGTTCTTCCTGTGTGAAGTAATTCCTTTGCTATTCGGTATCAACTCAGTCTCAGTTAGAGCAGTTTATCTTCAATTCCTATTCCCTATTTTTGTTTCTTGCACACCTTTAGAAAACATCCTAAAGTGTGTAAATCAGCATCAACTCCGAAAAGATATTCTTTAGAGTCATCGAATTGATGCTTTAGCGAACTTGGTCAATGAGTAGAAGATAGGGGTAGGACCCCTAATTTATTTTTGAGATACTCAAAAGTGTCCCTTGGCAGTGGCTTGGTGAAAATATATGCTATTTGTTCCTTTGAACTAACATACTCCAACACTACTTTCTTCTCTTGAACTTCTTCTCTAAGATAATGATATTTGATAGAGATGTGCTTTGTCTTAGAGTGCATAACATGATTCTTTGAAATGTTAATGACACTAGTATTATCATAGAATATAGTTACTGGCTCAGTAAATTTCTCATTTATGCCTTCCAACAATTGTTTGATCCATACTATATTGGTACAATTCAATGCTGCAGCAACATATTCAGCTTCTGCTGTTGACTGTGAAATACATCCTTGTTTCTTTCTACGCCAACTCACTAGTCTTTCTCCTAAAAAAGAAAGCTCCATCACTTGTGCTTTTCCTATCATCTATGTTGCCTGCCCAATCAACATTAGTATAAAATTTTAAATCAAAGTCATTTCCTTTCTGATATACTAAGCCATAATCCTCAGTGCCTTTCAAGTATCTGAAAATTCTCTTGATTGCTGTCATGTGTGTTTCCTTGGGATGTGCAAAAAATCTTGCAACTATACCTACTGCATGTGCTCTATCTGACCTGCTATGAACAACATGTTGCAACTTTCCAATCATAGATCGGTAAAGTGTCTCATCAATAGGTGCAGAATCATCATTCTTTCATAGTTTACAGTTGGTAGTCATAGGAGTACTTACTAGTTTTGAATCCTCCATTCCAAATTTCTTCAAGATTTCCTTTATGTACTTGGATTGAGTAATGAAAATCTCATCTTTCATTTACAGTATCTATAAACCTATAAAATACTTTATCTCACTGATTAATGACATCTCAAATTCTTTGCTCATTTCATTTCCAAAGTTCTTGCATAAAGAGTCATTTCCACAAAAGATAATATCATCAACAAATATGGTTGAGATTGGTATTCCATTTTCATCATTCTTCAGGTACATATTGCTATTTTCACTTGTCCTTATAAAACCAATCTTGATTAAATAAGAGTGCAATCTTTCATACCATGCTCTAGGTGCTTGTTTCAGACCATACAAAGCTTTGTTCAGTTTACATACCTGATCTTTATTCTCTCCTTCAACAAATCCTTTAGGTTGTTCAACAAAAACTTCTTCTTCTAATATACCATTTAGAAATGCAGATTTGACATCCATTTGATATACTTTGAAATTCTTGTAAGCAGCATATGTCAACAATGTTCTTACTCCTTCATGTCTTGCCACAGGTGCAAAAGTCTCACCATAATCAATTCCCTCTTCTTGAGCATAACCTTTACAAACTAGTTTTTCTTTATTTCGAATGACCTCACCTTTTTCATTCAGCTTGTTTTTGAAAATCCACTTTGTACCGATTACATTTTTGTCCTTTGGTCTTGGGACCAATGTCCATGTGTCATTCTTCTTGATTTGATCAATCTCTTCTATCATAGCATTTATCTAATCTTCACTATTAAATGCCTCTTTCACTATCCTTGGTTCAAATTCAGATATCAGACATGTGTTCTATCTCAGTTTGTTCCTTGTCATCACTGGATCATCCTTATCTCCTATAATTTGACTTGATGCATGATGTCTTCTGACATACTTGGCTAATATAGGCTTGGTAGATTCTGTATGATCTTCTTCATCACTCAGTAACTGGATATTCTCTTCATTTCTTTCAGCAGTTCTCTTGGTAGGGCTTGTCGGTTGAACATATACAAATCCTTCATAATCTTCTGGTTCTTTGGAGTTTCCTTCGTCATTTCTTTCTGCAAATTCATCAATTTTTGCATTTGCACTTTCTACTATTTTGTTAGAGGATTTGATCAGACATTTAAATGCTTTGCTTCTAGAAGAATAACCAAGAAATGTTCCTTCTTCACTTTTCTGATCAAACTTACCATTTTTGTCATCTTTATGAACATATCATCTACTTCCAAAGATTTAAAAATAACTTACATTAGGTTTCTTGTCATACCAGATTTGATATGGTGTCTTCAAGGTTCCTTTCTTCAGTTGTACTGGCTTCAGGATGTAAACTGCAGTGTTGATTGCTTCTGTCCAAAATGTTTGAGGTACCTTCTTTTCTATCATCAAGGTTCTTGCACAATCCACAATTGATCTATTTCTTCTCTTGGCTCTCCCATTTTGTTGGGGTGTTCTAGGTGCAGATACTTGCCTCTTTATACCATGATCATTGTAGTATAAGTTAAATTCATCAGAAGTGAACTCGCCTCCTCTATCAAATCTAAGACATTTCAGTTGTCTTCCTATTTCATTTTCAACTCTTGCCTTGTACAATTTAAACATTTGAAAAGCTTCTGATTTTTCTTTTAAAAACATTACTGACATCATTCTTGAGTAATCATCCACAAATAATATGAAATACTTATCACCATAATAACTCTGAACTTTCATAGGACCATAAAGATCAATATGCACAAGATCTAAAATTCCCTTAGAAGTGTAGGACTTACTTGTAAAGCTTGATCTTGTCATCTTACCCATCCAACATCCTCGACATATAGCATTATCAGGTTTCTCAAGACTTGGTAGACCTCTTACTCGGTGCTTCTTACTTATTTTGATCAGATTATCAAAATTTACATGACAAAACCTTTTGTGCCATAACTAGGTATCATCTATCTTTGCATATAGACACTTATTCCGAGTTGAGTCAAGGTGAAATGTGTTACCTTTTGTTTGTGTCTTGGTAGCTGCTAACTTTCCATGCTTGTCATGAACTTTGACAATTCCTTTCTGAAACTCTATTCGATATCATGTATTGTTTAGTTGTGCTACACACAACAAATTGTATTTCAAACCTTCAACCTAATAAACATCATTACATTTAGCATTGTCAAGAAGTATTATAGATCCTTTACCTCTCACTGGACATGGTGCATCATTACCAAATCTTACATAACCTCCATCATTATCTTCTAACATAATGAACTTGTGTTTATCACCTGTCATGTGATGTGAGAATCCACTATCTATGATCTAAGAATCATTATTATTTATGTGAGATATTAAAGCTTTTTCTTCATCCCTTTCTTCATCTGATCCATCTTTTATAGCCACATAAACAACTTCATCTGTATCAGTTTCATTTGATTTATCATCATTAGATTCCTCATCAACTATTAGGCATGACTTTTTATCTCTTCTTCTAAAGTTTCGATGTGCTCTGTAATGATTATCTTTCTATCTATCATCTCGATAATCTCTCTTTTCACTGGATTCTTTTTCAAGACAATTAGAAGCCATATGTCATATTCTATCATAGTTAAAACATTTCAAAGGCAACTTTCCTTTGTACTTACCTTTTCCTCTCGGTAGCGTTCTGGCTAATAGTTCTTCAAACTCTTCTTGCTTTCTGATTTCTTCATAAAGTTTGTGTACCTCCTCCATGTTTTTGCAAAATCTTTCACTTGCTCCACTTTGATTCCCTTCAGAGTACTTATACTTTCTATCATTGTAATCATCGGATTCATCAAGATGAAAAGAACTAAATGTAGACTCAATTTTATTTACTGAAGACCCACTGTTATCAAAGTTACTTAACTTAAATGCATGTAGCTTACCAATAGTAGCATCCAAAGAAACTAGCATATTGGGTATAGACCTCAATTCATTGATTGTAGAGACTTGGATTGCATAAGCTGGTAGAAGGGTTCTTAACAACTTACTTGTTATATCCTTTTCTTTAATAGTTCCACCTACTCCTTTGATTTGATTGACAATCTCCTTTAACCTTGTACTATAATGAGTTATGTTCTCACCTTCATTCATTCTCATAGATTCAAGTTGTCCTCTTAAACTGTCCACTTTTTCTCTTTGAACATTTTCATCACAACCATACACAGATATGAGCTTGTCCCACATTGCCTTGGCATCATTGCAGCCTTCTAGATCATTAAACTCTGAGTCAGACAATGCAAATGTTATTTGAATCATTGCTTGAATATGTTCTTTCTTATCTTTTATCTCTTCCATTGTCAATGGATAGGTGCTAGGTGTAATGAAATCATTCTCCAAATAATATACAACATATTCTCCAATTCCTGATAGGTGTAGCTTCATCCTTTTCTGCCATGTAGAGAAACTTGACTTGTTCGGCTTCAATGCATCCCTCTTATACATCTTTGGATCTTTGCCTCAAGTACCTTTAAACTTTTCTTCTGGAGTCTAGAGCTTTGGTACCAATTGATAGTTCTGATACTAATTGTTAAGTACATATGTAAGGCTAACAAGATGAGAGGGCGGGGGGGGGTGAATCATACAAACTTACACCTCCATGAAATCAACAGATTCAACCTCAATAGCTTTAACAGATATATGTAACCAAAACTATAAAACATGCAAACTTAAGAACACATAATCATATAAACACTCATAACACCAGATTTAACGTGGAAACCCAAATAGGGAAAAAAAACTATAAAACATGCAAACTTAAAAACACATAATCATATAAACACTCATAACACCAGATTTAACGTGGAAACCCAAATAGGGAAAAACCACTATGGGATTTTGGACCCACTAAGAAATATGCTCTTCTAGAGTATGCTCGGTTAAAAGCAAATCCTATTAAAGATTACAAACACATTGCTAGATGTGATCCGGTTAAGGGATTTCCCTCAGATCTATTAGGATCTTCACCTTGTTAGAGGTGACCTTGTTAAAGGTTTTCAAACACTCAATCAAAATGTCACCTTACTAGAGGATTTACAAATAAGATTGTTAAGTCCACTCGGTTAAGAGATTTTCTGTCACTTACAAATAAATAATAGTAATGAGTATGTCTGCAACTTTGCATCTAAAATGCTAAAATAGATTCTTATTTGCTCAATACAATCTAGTCATAGGACTTATCTTGTCCCTCTACTGGGCTCCTTACTCTGTTATTCAAATAGGTCTTCAAGCTTCTGTGCTTGGTAATCACTATGTAGCATCCCTGTGCTTACATTTGTATGCATACATTGTTTATCAACAGTACCTTATTTATAAACAATTTGCTAACCGCTTAATCTACTTGATCCTTATTTGGAACTTGTGTTAGGGTATTGCTATTCAATTTGAGTTGTAGATCTTCCTGCCAATCTTCCATTGCCATAGATCCTTAACAAACTTTATACATGTTGTATCAATCATTTAATCATAACCAGCTCATCAGCTTCCATCATTAAATAACACATGTATACATACAATGCATTCATTTATTTCTCGGTTGCAACTCGGTAAATACTAAACTTCACTTGGTAGACATTCCGCCTTCATTAACCGATAGCGATAACCTTAGGGTTTATCGACTAGGTTCCTTGCTCGGTAACATAGTATAGTATTAACCTTACAAACAATAGCATATGTAGGATATCAAAACAATGTAAACAACATGATCTCATCATTGTCTAACTCGGTAATAGTTGCTCATTGAATAACTTAATCCTCCCCTTATTCATCACATTCTTTTTGTGTCTTTTATCGACATCTTAATTCTCTTCAAAACATACTTCTTAAGATATGGCAACATCATACTAAATCAGAAAATCAATTTCTTGACATCAATGACAAAATAATATCATGAAGATAGTAAACAACCTTAATCAGTTATATCCATAATTATCAACAACCTTCTCAATATCCTAATTAAAATGCCAACAATCTCTTATTGTCTGTTATAATTCCAATAGTTGATTGTAAGGTTAATACTATACTACGTCACCGAGCAAAGAACCTAGTCAATAAACCCTAAGGAACCTAGTCGGTAAATCCTAAGGTTATCGATATCGGTTAATGAAGGCGGAATGTCTACCAAGTAAAGTTTAGTATTTACCGAGTTGCAACTGAGTTATGATAGATCGCATTGGATGGATAAAAGCATTATTTAATGAAGGACAATGATTAGCTGGAGATGTATAAATGATTGGTAGGCCGTGCATGAAATTTGTTAAGGATCTATGGCAATGGAAGATCAGTAGGAAGATCTATAGCTTAGATTGAACTGCAATAACCTTGAGCAAGTTCAAAGAAAGGAATGGAAGTCCCAAGGTGAGGTAAAATATTTTCAGATCAAAGGATACATTGAACCTAGTCAAGATTGAAGATCTGATGGCTAAGATTGATCATGGGAAATGTGATCAAGGAGATTCAGTAGTTAGCAAATTGTTTATAAATAAGGAATTGTTGATAAACAATGTATGCGGGCAAATGTAAGCACATGGATGATACATAGTGATTACCAAGCATAGAAGCTTGAAGACCTATTTAAATAATAGAGTAGGGAGCCCAATAGAGGGACAAGATAAGTCCTATGACTAGATTGTTTTGAGAAAATAAGAATCCGCTTTAGCATTTTCGATGTGAAGTTGCAAATATATTTTTATTACTGTTATTTTGTGAAGTGACAAAAAATCTCTTAACTGAGTGGACTTAACAGTCTTATTTGTAAACCCTCTAGCAAGGTAACATTCTAAATGAGTGTTTAAAATCCTTTAACAAGGTCACTTCTAGCAAAGTGAAGATCCTAATAGATCTGAGGGAAATCCCTTAACTGGGTCACATCTAGCAATGTGTTTGTAATCTTTAACAAGATTTGCTTTTAACTGAGCATACTCTAGAAGAGTATATTTCTTAGTGGGTCCAAAATCCCATAGTGGTTTTTCCCTATTTGGGTTTCCATGTTGAATCTGGTGTTATATGTGTTATGATGATTATGTGTTTATGAGTTTGCATGTTTAACAGTTTCTGGTTATATTGCTGAAGTTTAAGTTACCAAGGTTGAATCTATTGATTTTATGGAAGATTAAGTTTGTATGATTCACCCCCACCTCTCATCTGGTTAGCTATTGGCATCAGAACTTTACAATTGGTATTAGAGCTTTGGACTCCAGAAGAAAATTTTAAAGGTACTTGAGGCAAAGATCCAAAGATGTATAAAAGGGATGCACCAAAGTTGAACAAGTCAAGTTTCTCCACATGGCAGAAAAGGATGAAGCTGCATTTATCAGGAATTGGAAAATATGCAGCATATTATTTGGAGAATGATTACATTGCATCGAGAACTAATCTGATGACCTTGGAAGAGATAAAGGAAAAGCAAGAACATATTCAAGCTATGATTGAAATAACATCAGCATTGACTAACTTAGAGTTTAATGACCTAGAAGGCTGTAATGATGCAAAAGCAAGGTGGACCAAGCTCATATTTGTATATGGTGGTGATGAACATGTTCAAAGAGAAAAAGTAGATAGTCTAAGAGGACAACTTGAATCCATGAGAATGAATGAAGGTGAGAACATAACCCAATACAGTACAAGGTTAAAGGAGACTATCAGTCAAATTAAAGGAGCAAGAGGAACTATTGAAGAAAAGGATGTAACAAGTAAGTTGTTGAGAACACTTCTACCTGCTTATGCCATTCAAGTCTCTATAATCAATGAACTAAGGTCTGTACCTAACATGCCAATTTCTTTGGATGCTACTATTGGTAAGCTACGTGCATTTGAGTTAAGTAATTTTGATAACAGTGGGTCTTCGGTAAATAAAGTAGAATCTGCATTCAGTTCTTTTCATTTTGGTGAACCTAATGACTACAATGATAGAATGAGTAAGTACTCTGAAGGGAATCACAGTGGAGCAAGTGAAAGATTTCACAAGAACATGGAAGAAGTGCACAAATTGTATGAGGAAATCAAGAAGCAAGAAGAGTTTGAAGCATTATTAGCCAGAAGGTTACCGAGAGGAAAAGGTAAGTATAAAGGAAAGCTACCTTTAAAATGTTTCAATTGTGATAAAATAGGACATATGGCTTCTAACTATCCTGACAAAGAATCTAGTGAAAAGAGAGAATACCGAGATAACAGGAAGAAAGACAACCAATACAGAGGACACCAAGACTTTAGAAGGAGAGATAGAAAGACATGCCTAGTAGCTGATGAGGAATCCAATGATGACAAATTTGATGAAACAGATACAAAGGAAGTTGTTTATGTGGTTATTAAAGATGGATCAGATGAAGAAAGGTATGAAAAAAGGCCCTAGTATCTCACATAAATAATAATGATTCTTAGATCATAGACAGTGGATGCTCACATCACATGACAGGTGATAAACACAAGTTTGTTAAATTAGAAGACTATGATGGAGGCTATGTAAGATTTGGTAATGATGCACCATGTCCGGTGAAAGGTAAAGGATCTATAACACTTCTTGACAATGCTAAATGTGATGATGTATACTAGGTTGAAGGTTTGAAATACAATTTGTTGAGTGTAGCACAGCTAAACGATACAGGATACCGAATAGAATTTTAGAAATGAATTGTCAAAGTTCATGACAAGCATGGAAAGTTAGCTGCTACCAGGACACAAACAAAAGGTAATACATTTGATCTTGACTCAACTCAGAACAAGTGTCTTTATGCAAAGATAGATGATACCTGGTTATGGCATAAAAGGTTTTGTCATGTAAATTTTGATAATCTGATCAAAATAAGTAAGAAGCACCAAGTAAGAGGTCTATCGAGTCTGAAAAAATCTAAGAATGCTATATACCGAGGATGCCAGATGGGTAAGATGACAAGATCAAGATTTCCAAATAAGTCCTACACTTCTAAAGGAATTTTAGATCAAGTACACACTGATCTTTGTGGTCCTTTGAAAGTTCAAAGTTATTATGGTGATAAATATTTCATATTATTTGTGGATGATTACTCAAGGATGATGTCAGTTATGTTTTTAAAAGAAAAATTAGAAGCTTTTCAAATATTTAAATGGTACAAGGCAAGAGTTGAAAATGAAACTGGAAGACAGCTGAAATGTATTAGATCTAATAGAGGAGGAGAGTTCACTTATGATGAATTTAACTTATACTGCAATGATCATGGTATAAAAAGGCAAGTGTCTACACCGAGAACACCTCAACAAAATGGGATAGCCGAGAGAAGAAAAAAATCAATTGTGGATTGTGCTAGAACCCTGATGATAGAAAAGAGGGCACATCAAACATTTTGGAGAGAAGTAATCAACACTGCAGTTTACACCCTGAACTGAGTTCAACTGAAGAAAGGAACTATGAAGACACCATATGAGATCTGGTATGACAAGAAACCTAATGTAAGTTATTTTAAAATCTTTGGAAGTAAATACTATGTTGACAAAGATGATAGAAATGGAAAGTTTGATCAGAAATGTGAAGAAGGAACATTTCTTGGTTATTCTTCTAGAAGTAAAGCATTTAAATGTCTGATCAAATCATCTAACAAAATAGTAGAAAGTGCAAATGTGAAAATTGATGAATTTGCAGAAAGAAATGATGAAGGAAATTCCAGAGAACCAGAAGATTATGAAGAATTTGTTTATATTCAACTGAGAAGTCCTACCGAGAAAGCTGCTGAAGAAAATGAAGATAATGTCTAGTTACCGAGTGATGAAGAAGATCACACAGAACATACCAAGCCTATATTAGCCAAATATGTCAGAAGACATCATGCATCAAGTTAGATTATAGGAGATAAGGATGACCCAATGATGACAAGGAACAAACTGAGACAGAACACATGTTTGATATCTGAATTTGAACCGAGAATAGTAAAAGAGGCATTTAACAGTGAAGATTGGGTAAATTCTATGATAGAAGAGATTGATCAAATCAAGAAGAATGACACATGGACACTGATCCCAAGATTGAAGGACAAAAATGTAATCCAGATAAAGTGGATTTTCAGAAACAAACTAAATGAAAAACGTGAGGTCATTAGAAACAAAGCAAGACTAGTTTGCAAAGGTTATGCTCAAGAAGAAGGAATAGATTATGGTGAGACTTTTGCACCTGTGGCTAGACTTGAGGAGTAAGAACATTGTTGGCATATGCTGCTTTAAAAAATTTGAAGGTATATCAAATGGATGTTAAATTTGCATTTTTGAATGGTATGCTAGAAGAAGAAGTTTATATTGAACAACCCGAAGGATTTGTTGAAGACAAGAGTAAAGACCAGGTATGTAAACTAAACAAAGCTTTATATGGTCTGAAACAAGCACCTAGAGCATGGTATGAGAGACTGCACTCTTATTTGATCAAAATTGGTTTTATAAGGACAAGTGAAAACAACAACATGTACATGAAGAGTGATGAGGACAATGAAATACTGATCTCAACCATATTTGTTGATGATATTATATTTTGTGAAAATAACTCCTTATGCAAGAACTTTGGAAATGAAATGAGCAGGGAATTTGAGATGTCATTAATTGGTGAGATAAAGTATTTTATAGGTTTACAGATACTACAAATGAAAGATGAGATTTTCATTACTCAATCCAAGTACATAAAGGAAATCTTGAAGAAATTTGGAATGGAGGATTCTAAACCAGTAAGTACTCCTATGACTACCAACTGTAAACTATCAAAAATGATGAATCTGCATCTGTTGATGAGACACTTTATCGATCTATGATTGGGAAGTTGCAATATGTTGTGCATAGTAGACTAGATATAAAAAATGCAGTAGGTATTGTTGCAATATTTTCTGTAGATCCCAAGGAAACCTATATGACAACAATCAAGAGAATTTTCAGATACCTGAGAGGCACTAAAGATTATGGCTTAGTATATGAAAAGAGGAATTATTTTGATTTAAAAGTTTATACTGATGCTGATTGGGGAGGCAACCTAGATGACAGGAAAAGCACAAGTGGTGGAGCTTTCTTTTTAGGAGAAAGACTAGTAAGTTGGCTTAGCAAGAAACAAGGATGTATCTTACAGTCAATAACAGAAGCTGAATATGTTGCTGCAACATTGAACTACACAAATATAACATGGATCAAACAATTGTTGGAAGATATAAATGAAAACGTTATGAAGCTAGTAACTATATTCTGTGATAATACTAGTGCCATTAACATTTCAAATAATTCAGAAATGCACTCTAAGACAAAACATATCTCTATAAAGTATCATTATCTCAGAGAAGAAGTTCAAGAGAAGAAAGTTGTGCTGGAATATATCAATTCAAAGGAGCAATTAGCAGACATCTTCACAAAGCCACTGTCAAGGGACACTTTTGAATATCTCAGAAGCAAGTTAGGGATCCTACGCCTATCTTCTACTCACTGACAGAGTTCGGTGAAAGCATCAATTCAATGAATCTACAGAATATTATGTGTGGATTGATGCTAATTTATGCACTTTAGAAGGTTTTCTAAAGGTGTGTAGGAAATAGTGAATAGAGACAAGTTGCTCTAGCCGAGACTAAGATGATATATAGCAAGACAAATCACTTCACAGGGGAAGAAATCATGATTTAGTTCTTTTACTTTTTGGCATTGTTGTCAAAGGGGGAGAAGACTAAATGGTAAAATCCTAAATGAAGAATATAATTGAAGACTAATGACAAGGGGAGAAGATTACAAAAGGGAGAAGACTTCAGAAGATTTTAACAGCTCAAGGATAATAGGAGAAGTCTAACAACAATCTGAATCTGAATCAATTTGAATATCTTGTTGGTATTACAATTTAATTGTTGGTTTTACCATCCATGCCAAAGGGGGAGATTGGTTGCATTTTTAGTAGAAAGGGAGATTGTTGATATTCATTAAGGATATTGAGAAGATTGTTGGAGATTATTGATATAACTGAATAAGGATGATAACTATCTTTATAACATTATTTTGTCATTGATGCCAAGAAATTGATTTTCTGATTCAGTATGATGTTACCATATCTTAAGAAGCATGTTTTGATGAGTATTAAGTGGTCGGTAAGTGACACAAAAAGAATGTGATGAATAAGGGAAGAAATAAGTTATTCAATGGGCAACTATTACCGAGTTAGACAATGATGAGATCATGATGTTTAGATTGTTTTGATATCCTACATATGTTGTTGATTGTAAGGTTAATACTATACTACATCATTGAGCAAAGAACCTAGTCGGTAAACCCTAAGGAACCTAGTTGGTAAACCCTAAGGTTATCGATATAGGTTAATGAAGGCAGAATGTCTACCGAGTAAAGTTTAGTATTTACTGAGTTGCAACTAAGTTATGACAGATCACATTGGATGGATAAAAGCATTATTTAATGAAGGACAATGATTAGCTGGAGATGTATAAATGATTGGTATGATGTGCATGAAGTTTGTTAAGGATCTATGGCAACGGAAGATCAACAGGAAGATCTACATCTCAGATTGAACCACAATAACCTTGTGCAAGTTCCAAGAAAGGAATGCAAGTCCCAAGGCGAGGTAAAATATTTTCAGATCGAAGGATACATTGAACCTAGTCAAGATTGAAGATCTGATGGCTAAGATTGATCATGGGAAATGTGATCAAAGAGATTCAACGGTTAGCAAATTGTTTATAAATAAGGAATTGTTGATAAACAATGTATGCGAGCAAGTGTAAGCACAAGGATGCTACATAGTGATTACCGAGCACAAAAGCTTGAAGACTTGTTTGAATAATAGAGTAGGGAGCCCAGCAGAGGGACAAGATAAGTCCTATGACTAGATTGTTTTGAGCAAATAAGAATCTGCTTTAGCATTTTAGATGTGAAGTTACAGATATATTTTTATTACTGTTATTTTGTAATTGACAGAAAATCTCTTAACTGAGTGGACTTAATAGTCTTATTTGTAAACCCTCTAGCAAGGTAACATTCTAAATGAGTGTTTGAAATCCTTTAACAAGGTCACTTCTAACAAAGTGAAGATCCTAATAGATTTGAGGGAAATCCCTTAACTGGGTCACATCTAGCAATGTGTTTGTAATCTTTAACATGATTTTATTTTAACCGAGCATACTTTAGAAGAGTATATTTCTTAGTGGGTCCAAAATCCCATAGTGGTTTTCCCCTATTTGGGTTTCCACATTAAATCTGGTGTTATATGTGTTATGATGATTATGTGTTTATGAGTTTGCACGTTTAGCAGTTTTTGGTTATATTGCTGAAGTTTAAGTTACCGAGGTTGAATCTATTGATTTTATGGAAGATTAAGTTTGTATGATTCAACCCCCCCCCCCCCCCCCCCGTCTCATCTTGTTAGCTATTGGCATTAGAACTTTAGAAAAAGTAAATTCTTAACTTTTTCAGGAATACAATGGAGGTCTAGTAATATTTAGGGATGATAAAGCTTTTTTGATCAGTGGAAAAGGCACTATATCTTTTGATGGTAAGCACAATACTGACAATGTTTATTATGTTGAAGGTTTGAAGCATAATATTTTGAGTGTTGGTCAATTAGTTGAAAAGGGATTTTAGTTACAATTCAATAATGGTAAATGCAAAATCATAAATAGAACTAGTTTGGAAATTGCAACCGGTAATCAAACTAGAGGTAATATTTTTCACTTGAATAATAATGAGAAGACATGCTTGATTGCACATATTGATGAAAGTTCGTTATGGCATAAAAGACTTTGTCATGTGAATTTTGATTGCATTATGAAGATCAGTACAACCAAGGTAGTAAGGGATTTACCTAAGATTATAAAACCTCACAATCCGGTATGTAACGAATGTTAAATTGGAAAGCAAGTTAGAACAACTTTTAAGAGTATTCCAAAGAAATCCAATAATTTTCTTGATTTAATTCATACTGATCTATGTGGTTCAACAAGAACTAAAAGTTTACAAGGAGATAGATATTTTATGCTAATCATTGATGATTATTCTAGAATGTGTTGGGTTACTTTTCTCAGGGAGAAATCAGAAGCTTTTGGGAAATTCAAACTATTCAAGGTAATGATAGAAAATGAAACTGGTAAGACAATCAAATGTTTAAGATCAGATCAAGGAGGTGAATTCACATCTAAGGAATTTAATACATTATGTGAAGTGAATGGAATCAGAAGACAATTATCAACACCTCAGATAGCCCAGCAAAATGGAGTTGTGGAAAGGAAGAACATAACTATTCTGGATGCAGCCAAAAGCATGATATTAGGAGAAAACCTACCTCATGTGTATTGGAGAGAAGCAGTCAATACACCAGTTTACACATTAAACAAAGTTCACATCAAAGGTGAAACCGGTAAGACCCCTCATGAACTATGGTTTGGTAATACTCCTACTCTTAAATATTTTAGAATATTTGGAAGTAAATGTTATATTAGGAGAGATAATTATATTGATAAATTTGATCCTAGATGTGATGAAGGAATATTTATTGGTTACTCATCTAAGAGCAAGGCATATAGGTGTTTTAATAAAAGATTGTAGAAAATCATTGAGAGTGCAAATGTGAAGATCAATGAACAATTTAGAAGTAATTCAAGGTCTATGGACTCTAAACCAATAGTTGAGATAATCACAAATGAGCCTACAGTGAATACCCCGGTACAAACTGTTGATCCAGTCACACCGGCATCATCTAAGAATTCCATAGTGACTGAAGAACAACAAGTAGTGAACACACCCATGTATGTAAGGTTGAATCACTCTGAAAGTCAGATAATTGGGAATAAGTATCAAGGTGTAATGACTAGAGGAAGTCTAACAAATGAAGAGGTATGTCTAATTTCTCAAATTGAACCAGCATCAATTATTGAGGCATGCAAAGATAAACATTGGATTAAAGCTATGGAAGATGAATTAGAACAAATTGAAAATAATAACACGTGGACATTGGTTCCCTGACCTAAAAACAAAAATGTAATTGGAACTAAATGGGTATTCAGAAATAAACTTAATGAAAATGGTAATGTAATAAAAAACAAAGCAAGATTAGTGTGTAAGGGATATTCACATAAAGAGGGAATTGATTACAATGAAACCTTTGCACCGATAGCTAGAATTGAGGCAGTTAGACTATTTCTAGCACTTGCAGCACATAAGAACTACAAAGTATATAAAATGGATATTAAATGTGCATTTTTGAATGGTGATCTTGAAGAGGAAGTTTACATTGAACAACCTGATGGATTTTATTCGACAAATGACAAAGATATGGTTTGCAGGTTAAGGAAAGATTTATATGGATTAAAGCAAACTCCTAGAGCTTGGTATGCTAGATTGGACAAATATCTTTTGAATCTTGGTTACACTAAAGGTAATGCTGACAATAAATTATATTTCAAAGTGACTAATGGTGACATCTTGGTTATTTAAGTTTTTGTTGATGATATCATTTTTGGAGGAGAAGATGGATTGTGTAAAGACTTTTCTAATAAGATGCAGGAAGAATTTGAAACGTCTATGATTGGGGTGATATAATTCTTTTTAGGATTGCAGATTTCATAGACTGATAAAGGTATATTCATATGTCAATCTAAGTACTTGAAGGAACTACTAAAGACATTTGGTATGGAAAACTCTAAACCGGTAAGTACTCCTATGATTACAACTGACAAACTATGATTGAAGGATGATACAACACCTGTTAATTCGACAAGATATAAATCTACAATTGGAGGTTTACTATATTTGACATAAAAAAGACCCAATATTATGAATGCATTATGTATTTTTTCAAGATTTCAGACCAATCCTAAAAAAAATCATGAATCTGCAGTGAAAAGGATTTTTTGGTATCTACAAGACACAACAAATCTTGGTTTATGGTATCCTAAAGATAAATTTTTTGATTTATGTGCATACACAGATGCTAATTGGGCAAGAGATGTAGATGACAGAAAGAGAACCACCGACGGAGCATTATTTCTTGGTAGTAGATTGATTTCATGGTTGAGCAAGAAACAAAGTTGTACATCATTATCAACAACAGGATCAGAATATGTTGCAACAACAAGTAATTGTACTAAGGTATTATGGATTAAGAAAATGTTGAAGGACATAAAGGTAAAATGCAAAGAACCTATAATCATTTACTGTGATAATATGGAAGCAATTGATATATCCAAGAATCCAGTATTTCACTCTAAAACTAAACATGTTTCTATCAAATTCATCTTTTTGAAAGAGAATGTTGAAGCAAAAGAAGTGAAATTGGTTTATGTGAATACTAAAGAGCAGATTGCAGATATCTTTACCAAGCGTTTGCCTATGGAAACTTTTGAATATCTCAGAGAGTAGCTTGGGGTAATACCCTCATTGGTAGAGATTTAGATAGTTGGAGATTGACATCAAACCGACATGAATTAACAAAGAAACCTTTTTTCGGCTTTGATGAAGGAGAGATACTTCTCAGGGGGAGTAGTTGGATAAGTTGGTATTTGTAATTAGTTCTATAAACTGGTTATCTCTGGTTTTTGTATTGCTCTAGCATTTGATGTCAAAGGGGGAGAGATATCTATGGAAAAACACATTAGGGAGAGATTATTCAAAAGGGGAGAGATATTATGTATTTTTGATTTCTAGAAATTGATCTCTTTAGGAGCTTATTGGTTTTTGGTTTATTAGCATTTCTACTTTGGCACTTTGATGGTTTTTCCATCTTGTGTTGCCATCAATGCCAAAGGGGAGATTATTGGTATTATGGATGTGTTGCATTAGTTTTGTCATTGATGTCAACACTTGTCAACACCTATCCTTCTGGAGATCTTTGGTTATATTCATTGACATGTTTAGTGACTTATGCACAGTCACTAGTATTTGGTTCACCGACAGGTTATATTATTCACCGGCACAGAGGATTCCTAGTTATCATCTGGAGATCACTTGATTATGTTGAAGACATGGTTTTGACACTTAGTTTAGGTGATTTTGTTATTGATATAATCAAGTTTTCATATTTGTTGTTACTGACAAATCGGTCTAGGTTATGGATCGACATGCGTTATCTATTCCAAATCAGCATGACACGTTATGAAGATGATTTATTGATTGGTTATTATTGTAAATGTATTAAGCCGACATGATGCATCACATATTGATTCATTTGTAATTGATTTAATTGTAATATTTTTAGTGAGCCGACCTACACATTTGGTCTTAGGTTTTGGTATATATGTAAGATCTCATTTGTGAGATTAGCATGGTAGTGGAAGAGGAATGTAATAAGGTATATGTGAATATAAGAAAATCTACTCACACAGACATCATTTGAAGATTAAAGGAAGGTTTTTAAGAAGACAATCAAAGCTTAATTGGTACTAAATCCAGCATATGAATATGCTACCTTGGGCAGTACATTATCATTGGATTTAACCATTCAATTGTAGTCAGTGTGACACTCATTTTGTGATTGAGCAGTGAGATCTAGGCAGCTGGCCTTTCTGCATGTGCATACCCCATTTGTACACACATACTATCTGCAGTAGTACCATCTAATTGTGGGTAAGGTTTCCCACCGTGTTTTTTCCCCTTACAGGGTTTCCACATACAAATATTTGTGTTATGTGTTGTGGATGTTATTTATCTTTCTGTTTCATGCATTAAGCTTCACCAATATTATTATTAACTGTTAAACTATCAACTGACATTAAGTTTGGTTTACCAGTATTATGCATCAAGTTTGATTAAGTTATATTTGGGTTGAAATTAATAGACAACTGAGTCACCCCCCCCTCTCAGTTGCCTCTGGGTCCTAACATGGTTGTGGTTCGCTTTGCTTGTTTTGTTGAGAGCAAGTTGATAGTTTTGATACTAAATGTTTAGTATAGATGCCAAGCTAATAAGATGAGAGGGGGGGGTGAATCATACAAACTTAATCTTCCATAAAAACATCATATTCAACCTTGATAACATATGCTTCAGTAATATAACCAAAACTGCTAAACATGCAAACTCAAAAGCATATAAACATCAGAACACTCATAACACCAGATTTAACATGGAAACCCAAATAGGGAAAAACCACTATGGGATTTTGGACCCACTAAGAAATATACTCTTCTAGAGTATGCTCTGTTAAAAGAAAATCCTGTTAAAGATTACAAACACGTTGCTAGATGTGACCCGGTTAAGGGATTTCCCTCAGATCTATTAGGTCCTTCACCTTGTTAGAAGTGACCTTGTTAAAGGATTTCAAACACTCAATCAGAATGTCACCTTGCTAGAGGGTTTTACAAATAAGACTGTTAAGTCCACTCGATTAAGAAATTTTTTGTCACTTTACAAAATAACAGTAATAAAAATCTATCTGCAACTTCACATCTAAAAATGCTAAAGCAGATTATTATTTGCTCAATACAATATAGACATAGAACTAATCTTGTCCATCTGCTAGCCTCTATACTCTGTTATTCAAATAGGTCTTCAAGCTTCTGTGTTTGGTAATCCCTATGTAGCATCTTTGTGCGTACACTTGCTCGCATACATTGTTTATCAACAGTTCCTTATTAATAAACAATTTGCCAAATGCTTAATCTCCTTGATCACATTTCCCATGATCAATCATAGCCATCAGATCTTCAAACTTTGACCAGGTTCAATGTATCCTTCGATCTGAAAACATTTTACCCCACCTTAGAACTTGCATACATTTCTTGGAACTTGTGCTAGGGTATTGTGGTTCAAACTGAGCTGTAGATCTTCTTGCCGATTTTCCTTTGCCATAGATTCTTTAACAAACTTTATTCACGACATACCAATCATTTAATCATAGCCAGCTCATCAGCTTCCTTCATTAAATAATTTTTTTATTCATTCAATGCATTTTGTTATTACTTGGTTGCAACTCGGTAAATACTAAACTTCACTCGGTATACATTCTACCTTTATTAACCGATAGCGATAACCTTAGGGTTTACCGACTAGGTTCCTTAGGGTTTTACCGACTAGGTTCTTTGCTCAATAACATAGTATAGTATTAACCTTACAATCAATAACATATGTATGATATCAAAATAATCTAAACATCATGATCTCATCATTGTCTAACTTGGTAATAGTTGCCCATTGAATAACTTATTTCTCCCCTTATTCATCATATTTTTTTTGTGTCTTTTATCAACATCTTTATACTCATCAAATCATACTTCTTAAGATATGACAACATCATACTAAATTAGAAAATAAATTTCTTGACATCAATGACAAAATAATAATATTAAGATAGTAAACATCCTTAATCAATTATATCCATAATCATCAATGACCTTCTCAACATCCTTATTGAAATGCCAACAATCTCTCCTTGTCTTTTAGAATTCCAAATGCCAACAATCTCCCCCTTTGGCATTGATGGCAAAACCAATTTATTTGACCTAATTGATTCAGATTGCTGTGAGATTTTGAAATGCTAAAATGCTCTCCCCCTGTCATCAGAATTCTCCCCCATACATTAGTCTTCTCCTCTTTTCTTCAATCTTCTCCCCCTCTAACAACAATGCCAAAAATTAAAGAACTAAAACATAATATCTTCCTACATGAAGTGATTTTCTGTTGTTGTGTGTCAATTTAGTCTCGGTCAGAGCATTTATATCTTCAATTCCCATTCCCTGTGTTTGTTTCCTACACACCTTTAGAAAACATCCTAAAGTGTGTAAATCAACATCAACTCCTAAAAGATATTTTGTAGAGTCGTCGAATTGATGCTTTCGCCAAACTAGGTCAGTGAGTAGAAGTTAGGGGTAGGACCCCTAACTTACTTCTAA
The DNA here is from genome assembly GCF_030272615.1 of Cryptomeria japonica. Lineage (NCBI taxonomy): Eukaryota > Viridiplantae > Streptophyta > Pinopsida > Cupressales > Cupressaceae > Cryptomeria > Cryptomeria japonica. The sequence continues at coordinate 777,775,555 of NC_081408.1, forward strand.
GATACTCAAAAGTGTCCCTTGGCAGTGGCTTGGTGAAGATATCTGCTATTTGTTCTTTTGTGCTAACATACTCCAACACCACTTTCTTCTCTTGAGCTTCTTCTCTAAGATAATGATATTTGATAGAGATGTGCTTTGTTTTAGAGTGCATAACAAGATTCTTTGAAATGTTAATGGCACTAGTATTGTCACAGAATATAGTTACTGGCTCGGTAACTTTCTCATTTATACCTTCCAAGATTTGTTTGATCCATGCTATGTTGGTACAATTCAATGCTACAACAACGTATTCAGCTTCTGTTGTTGACTGTGAAACACATCCTTGTTTCTTGCTAAACCAACTCACTAGTCTTTCTCCTAAAAAGAAAGCTCCTCCACTTGTTCTTTTCCTGTCATCAATGTTGCCTGCCCAATCAGCATCAGTATAAACTTTTAAATCAAAGTCATTTCCTTTCTGATATATTAAGCCATAATCCTCAATGCCTTTCAAGTATCTAAAAATTCTCTTGATTGTTGTCATGTGTGTTTCCTTAGGATCTGCAGAGAATCTTGCAACTATACCTACTGCATGTGCTATGTCTAGCCTGCTGTGAACAACATATTGCAACTTTCCAATCATTGATCGGTAAAGTGTCTCATCAACAGATGTAGATTCATCACTCTTTGATAGTTTATAGTTGGTAGTCATAGGAGTACTTACTGGTTTAGAATCCTCCATTCCAAATTTCTTCAAGATTTCCTTTATGTACTTGGATTGAGTAATGAAAATCTCATCTTTCATTTACAGTATTTGTAAACTTATAAAATACTTTATCTCACTAATTAATGACATCTCAAATTCTTTGCTCATTTCATTTCCAAAGTTCTTGCATAAAGAGTCATTTCCACAAAAGATAATATCATCAACAAATATGGCTGAGATCGGTATTCCATTTTCATCATTCTTCATGTACATATTGTTGTTTTCACTTATCCTTATAAAACCAATCTTGATTAGATAAGAGTGCAATCTTTCATACCATGCTCTAGGTGCTTGTTTCAGACCATATAAGGCTTTTTTCAATTTACATACCTAATCTTTATTATTGTCTTCAACAAATCCTTCAGGTTGTTCAATAAAAACTTCTTCTTCTAATATACCATTTGGAAATGCTGATTTGACATCCATTTGATATACCTTGAAATTTTTGAAAGTAGCATATGCCAACAATGTTCTTACTCCTTCAAGTCTAGCCACAAGTGCAAAAGTTTCACCATAATCAATTCCTTCTTCTTGAGCATAACCTTTGCAAACTAGTCTTGCTTTATTTTCAATGACCTCACCTTCTTTATTCAGCTTGTTTCTAAAAATCCACTTTGTACCGATTACATTTTTGTCCTTCGGTCTTAGGACCAGTGTCCATGTGTCATTCTTCTTGATTTGATCAATCTCTTCTGTCATAGCATTTATCCAATCTTCACTATTAAATGCCTCTTTCACTATTCTCGGTTCAAATTCAAATATCAGACATGTGTTCTGTCTCAGTTTGTTCCTTGCATCACTGGATCATCCTTATGTCCTATAATCTATCTTGATGCATGATGTCTTCTGACATACTTGGCTAATACAGGCTCGGTAGGCTCTGTATGATCTTCTTCATCACTCGGTAACTGAATATTTTCTTCATTTCCTTCTGTAGTTTTCTCAGTAGGACTTGTCGGTTGAACATAGACAAATTCATCATAATCTTCCAGTTCCTTGGAATTTCCTTCATCATTCCTTTTTGCAAATTCATCAATTTTCACATTTGCACTTTCTACTATTTTGTTAGATGATTTGATCAGACATTTAAATGCTTTACTTCTAGAAGAATAACGAAGAAATGTTCCTTCTTCACTTTTCTGATCAAACTTGCCATTTCTATCATCTTTGTGTACATAGCATCTACTTCCAAAGATTTTAAAATAACTTACATTAGGTTTCTTGTCATACTAGATTTCATATGGTGTCTTCAAAGTTCCTTTCTTCAGTTGTACTTGGTTCAGGGTGTAAATTGCTATGCTTATTGCTTCTCTCCAAAATGTTTGTGGCACTTTCTTTTCAATCATTAGGGTTCTGCCACAATCGACAATAGATCTATTTCTTCTCTCAGCAATTCCATTTTGTTGTGGAGTTCTCGGTGCAGAGACCTGTCTTTTAATACCATGATCATTGTAGAATAAGTTGAACTTATCAGATGCAAACTCTCCTCCTCTATCTGATCTAAGACATTTTAGTTGTCTTCCTATTTCATTTTCAACTCTTACCTTGTACCATTTAAACATTTGAAAAGCTTCTAATTTTTCTTTTAAAAACATAACTGACATCATCCTTGAGTAATCATCCACAAATAATATGAAATATTTATCACCATAATAACTTTGAACTTTCATAGGACCACAAAGATTAATGTGCACAAGATCTAAAATTCCCTTGGAAGTGTAGGACTTACTTGTAAAGCTTGATCTTGTCATTTTACCCATCTGGCATCCTCAGCACATAGCATCCTCAGGTTTCTCAAGACTCGATAGGCCTCTTACTTGGTGCTTCTTACTTATTTTGATCAGATTATCAAAATTTACATGACAAAACCTTTTATGCCATAACCAGGTATCATCTATCTTTGCATACAAACATTTATTCTGAGTTGAGTCAAGGTAAAATGTGCTACCTTTTGTTTGTGCCCCGATAGCAACTAACTTTCCATTCTTGTCATGAACTTTGATAATTCTTTTCTAAAATTCTATTTGGTATCCTTTATTGTTTAGCTGTGCTACACTCAACAAATTATATTTCAAACCTTCAACTCAATCAACATCATTGCATCTTGCATTGTCAAGAAGTGTTATGGATCCTTTACCTTTTACTGCACATGGTGCATCATTAACAAAATCTTACATAACCTCCATCACAGTCTTCTAACATAACAAACTTGTGTTTATAACCTGTCATGTGATATGAGCATCCACTATCTATGATCCAAGAATCATTAGTATTTATGTGAGATATTAGGGCTTTTTCTTCATACCTTTCTTCATCTGATCCATCTTTGATAGCCACATAAACTACTTCCTCTGTATTAGTTTCATCTAATTTCTCATCATTGGATTCCTCATTAGCTATTAAGCATGACTTTCTATCTCTTCTTCTGAAGTCTCAGTGTCCTCTGTAATGATTATCTTTCTATCTATCATCTCGGTAATCTCTCTTTTCAGTAGAATCCTTGTCAGGACAGTTAGAAGCCATATGTCCTATCTTATCACAATTGAAACATTTCAAAGGTAGTTTTCCTTTAAACTTACCTTTGCCTCTCGATAACCTTCTGGCTAAAAGTGCTTCAAACTCTTCTTTCTTTCTGATTTCCTCATGCAGTTTGTGTACTTCCTCCATGTTCTTGCGAAATCTTTCACTTGCTCCACTGTTATCCCCTTTAGTGTACTTACTCATTCTATCATTGTAATCATCAGATTCACCAATATGAAAAGAACTAAATGCAGATTCAACTTTGTTTATCAATGACCCACTGTTATCAAATTTACTTAACTCAAATGCATGTAGCTTACCAATAGTAGAATCTAAAGAAATTGGCATATTGGGTATAGACCTCAATTCATTGATTGTAGAGACTCGGATTGCATAAGCTGGTAGAAGGGTTTTTAACAACTTACTTCTAATATCCTTTTCTTCAATAGTTCCACCTGCTCCTTTAATTTGATTGATAATCTCCTTTAGTCTTGTACTGTACTAGGTTATGTTCTCACCTTCATTCATCCTCATAGATTCAAGTTGTCCTCTTAGACTATCCACTTTTTCTCTTTGAACATGTTCATCTCCACCATACACAGATATGATCTTGTCCCACATTGCCTTTGCATCATTGCAGCCTTCTAGATCATTAAACTCTGAATCGGTCAATGTAGATGTTATTTCAATCATTGCTTGAATATGTTCTTGCTTTGCCTTTATATCTTCCATTGTCAATGGATAGGTGCTTGGTGTGATGAAATCATTCTCCAGATAGTATACAACATATTCTCCAACTCCTAATAGGTGCAGCTTCATCCTTTTCTGCCATGTAGAGAAACTTGACTTGTTTAGCATTGGTGCATCCCTCTTAAACATCTTTGGATCTTTGCCTCAAGTACCTTTAAACTTTTTTTTCAGAGTCCAAAGTTCTGATACTAAATGTTTAGTACAAATGCCAAGCTAATAAGATGAGAGGGGGGGGTGAATCATACAAACTTAATCTTCCATAAAAACATTAGATTCAACCTCGATAACATATGCTTCAGTAATATAACCAAAACTGCTAAACATGCAAACTCAAAAGCATATAAAGATCATAACACTCATAACACCAGATTTAATGTGGAAACCCAAATAGGGAAAAACCACTTTGGGATTTCAGACACACTAAGAAATATACTCTTCTAGATTATGCTCGGTTAAAAGCAAATCCTGTTAAACATTACAGACACATTGCTAGATGTGACCCAGTTAAGGGATTTCCCTCAGATTTGTTAGGATCTTCACCTTGTTAGAAGTGACCCTGTTAAAGGATTTCAAACACTCAATCAGAATGTCACCTTGCTAGAGGGTTTTACAAATAAGACTATTAAGTCCACTCGGTCAAGAGATTTTCTGTCACTTTACAAAATAACAGTAATAAAAATCTATCTGCAACTTCACATCTAAAAATGCTAAAGCAGATTCTTATTTTCTCAATACAATATAGATATAGAACTAATCTTGTCTATTGGTTGGGCTCTATACTCTGTTATTCAAATAGCTCTTCAAGCTTCTGTGCTCGATAATCACTATGTAGCATCCCTGTGCATACACTTGCCCACATACATTGTTTATCAACAGTTCCTTATTTATAAACAATTTGCCAACCGCTTAATCTCCTTGATCACATTTCCCACGATCAATCATAGCCATCAGATCTTCAAGCTTTGACCAGGTTCAATGTATCCTTCAATCTTAAAATATTTTACCCCACCTTGGAACTTGCATACATTTCTTGGAACTTGTGATAGGGTATTGTAGTTCAATCTGAGTTGTAGATCTTCCTGCCGATTTTCCTTTGCCATAGATTCTTTAACAAACTTCATTCATGACATACCAATCATTTAATCATAGCTAGCTCATCAACTTCCTTCATTAAATAATGCTTTTATTCATTCAATGCATTCTGTTATTACTCGGTTGCAACTTGGTAAATTGTAAACTTCACTCGGTATACATTCTGCCTTCATTAATCGATAGCGATAACCTTAGGGTTTACCGACTAGGTTCCTTAGGATTTTACCGACTAGGTTCTTTTCTCGGTAACATGGTATAGTATTAACCTTACAATCAATAACATATGTATGATATCAAAAAAATCTAAACATCATGATCTCATCATTGTCTAACGCGGTAATAGTTGCCCATTGAATAACTTATTTCTCCCCTTATTCATCATATTCTTTCTGTGTCTTTTACCAACATCTTTATACTCATCAAATCATACTTCTCAAGATATGGCAACATCATACTGAATTAGAAAATCAATTTCTTGACATCAATGACAAAATAATAATATTAAGATAGTAAACATCCTTAATCAGTTATATCCATAATCATCAACAACCTTTTCAATATCCTTATTGAAATGCCAACAATCTCTCCTTGTCTATTCTTTGTTTTTGCTCTCTGTTTTCACAGTTTTATCTATGCGCTAAGATAGAAACTGGATGCCCTAAAGTTTGACTCAAATGCGCTGTTTGACACCATGAATGTGCTAAGCTGCCCCTATGATGCACTAAAACAATGTTTTGACTTCTGCTATTTCAGGAATGCTTATGCGCTAATCTAGTCCGAGTATGCGCTAATGTTCAGATCTAGAGCGCTACTGTTTGCCCCCAATGCACTAGGCTAATGCTTCAATGCGCTAATATTTCCCTAAGAAGCGTTGCTATTTAGATGTCAAATATTTTGATGATTTATGCTCTGTTTCTTGGGATGGATGCATTGATTTTAAGCTTGAACAAGCTAAGATTTGCTTCAGATGTGTTAGGACGTTGCTCCTACACACTAAAATGTCCTGTTTGGTTTGATTTGTGGGTTTTCTTGGAAATTTTAACAATTTCTTAACTTTGATAGATGATTTTCAGAAGTATAAAATGTAAAGACAACACGAAAAAGAGAACCATTTTTCTCTATTCTAAACAAAGAGTGTATGTTTTGCGAGGATGTGTTCAAATCCTCAATGTTTTAACAGGTTTGGATACGACTAATACAATTCAATCGGACTCTTTATTCAAGGGTCATGAATAATATCATAGGCCACTAGTCTCGATACTGTCATACCCTAAAATTGGTCATCTAAACCATGGGCCCCTAATCTCGACGACATCACCAAGGTCCTAACCAAAGGCAATTAAATCAATCTTGAGCACATTATTAATTCTTTAATCATCAAAAATCACATGGCAAATCAACTACTCAATATTAATAAAATATTTATTTAATTAATTGAATCATTTCCAAGAATATCATTTTGATGAATTATCCCATTTTAATTTATTAAATATCCTTGCATATTTAATTAATTAATAAATTTGCCATTCAATCATGCAAAAAGGATTAATTTATTACAAAAGATGAATTAATTTATTACAAAGAGTTGAATTGAAATTAAAAAAAAAAAGAATTGAATTGAGAGAAATCAAACTTGAGATATTATTTCTTTTTCTAAAATTTAAACTTGAAATCAGAAAAGCAATTTAATTGAATTATTGAATTATTCTCTAAAGTTGGAACTCAAAGCTTTTCAGAAAAAAGAAGTTCAGTTGCATTGAAAAGACTTTTTTCTTGAATAAATTAAAGAATTATCTATTTTCATCATATATGCATGGAATTAATTTATTATTATTTTCCAATGCAACTTGAACTTCTAATTTGAATGCATTTCAATTAAACTATAATTGGAATCTATCTCAAGGTTAACTCAATTTGATTTCTCAATTATTTTCAATTAATCCTAAATTGAGCTTTTTCTCTTGTGATTCTCTATAAATTCAATCTTCAGCTCTCATTCCAATTTACCCCAGAGATTTTTTGAGAACACGCTTGGAGATTATTATCATGCTAATTTCGCTCTGGAGTCATTGAAGATTATTGTGCTTTTTAGATTATTTGCATCCATTTTACATTCATTATTGCTTGCATCCATTGTTTCTTGAATTGATTTATTGCTTGAATTATTCGTCCATCTTGCATCCATATAGCTTAATATCATATAGATTAAATCATTCATCTTGGTGTAGTCTAGTCACTGGTATTGCTTATAAAAATCTGAGAGCAATCTTATACTTGCATCTTTTAGAAGGCAATTAGTCGCTTTGCTATGGTTTATTATTTATTGATTATTGATTACTAACCATGCATATAATGAATTAATTGAAGTGTTGTGCTTACAGCTACAGACCACTTTTTCACACACACATCTCTGGTGCCCATCGTGGGGCCCAAAGACTACATTTTTTTGGCCTCCAAGACTGACCACTTTTTTTTGTTATTTTCTAGATTTCAGACTTTTTGGTTTTTTTAATCCATACATCTTGTACGACAATTTTTATAGGCTAAAACGACAAAGCGCAGGTGTCACACAAATTGCAAATATCCTATCGTATGAGTAGATCCTTTGTCATTCAAGCAGATCCTCTATCGTACGAGCAGATCCTCTTTCGTACGAGCAGAAATCCTCTATCTTATGAGAAGATATCATCAGCAATCTTCTTTCATACGATACTGCATCCTGTCTTGTACGAGTCAAGTGCCTATCATATGATTCTGTATTTTCTAGTAAAAAAGGCAAATTTCATAATTTTCTAATTGATTATTCTGATGATTGACCCTGACTATTTATCTGTCTATCTCAAAAATTTTCACAAACTAATCAGTTTTTGCAGAACGCTTGTCGAAGAATATGCTTGTCGCCCAAAGACAATATGACTACTGATTTGTTGTCTTTGCAGGTTGCCTAAAGAGAATCGACTAAACATCGTGTATTCTTTAAATTCATTTTTAGGAACTTAAATTGCTATCTGGTTAAAGAACAAATTTGTTTTTCATTCTTTTAGAAGATTCTGAGAGGTAGGAGAGTATGCTCTTGTTTTTTTCTAGACAATCAGAAATCCAGACCCTTGAAGCTTTTTCTTTGTTTCAGATTTGTACATCTTTAGTAGGCCTGCCCTCTCGAGGGGTTGAAAAACTCTTAAAGCCATTACGGTCAGTGTGAGGGGAACGACTAGACGCCAAGTACTCCAACCCACTATAAAATAAATGTGATTTGATGAAAATCAAGTCAACGACAATGCTCGGGAATAGCTCTCCTCCATACCTTCGGGTATATTAAACCTTGGTTTTCAAGGTTGGAAGACCTCTTAATTGAGTTTATACCTTGACGCACCAAACGAATCCTTGACTAAATCCAATTTAAAATTAGAAGCTACCTGGTTCATCTCCGAAAAGGGGATAATCTTTATGCAAGAGAGATAGTAACTCTCCCAAGATACTTGTCATTTCATGCCCCCGTTAGCATTTGGAGTCGGATAATACGGTGTTGAGAATCCATTGCGTGAGACTCGGTGGTCATATTCAGATTAGCTATTGGGTGTGTACCTAAGTCTACAAGAAAAGGTTTCCTTTCCTCACCAAATTCCTTAGGGTTTGCATGCTGTGATTGGAGTCACTATACATACTACTTCTCTGTGTTTTTCATCCCTAAAACAAAAACTAAAATACCAAAAATCAGTGAAGACCATAAACAATTCAGTGAGTCAAAACTTTGCCCGTGTCAAAAACTAGTCTATCCTGAGTCGAAACTCTATCCGTGTTAGAAACTAGTCCATCCTGAGTCGAAACTCTGTCTATGTCAGAAACTAGTCTATCCTGAGTCGAAACTCTATCCGTGTCAGAAACTAGTCCATCTTGAGTCGAAACTCTATCCGTGTCAGAAACTAGTCCATCCTGAGTCGAAACTCTGTCCGTGTCAGAAACTAGTCCATTTTAAGTCAGAAATCTGTCCAAGTCAGAAACTAGTCTATTTTGGTCAAAAATCAGTCCATCTCAGAATTGGTCATACTCAATTATCATACTCAGCAATCAGAAAAACTCAAAATTTCTAGGCTTTGTCCTGTGAATAGTCGTACGAGTCTGATAATTCATCGTCCTATATCACATCCTATGTCGTATGAGTCTTCTGGTTTGTCATCCTAGACCTAATCCTGTGTCATACGAGTCATTTTATTCTATCATCTGGCTCTGTATCCTATGTCGTATGAAACAAAACTGCTCTAAGTCTTTTGTCATCCTGCACATACCCATTTATCGTACGGTATGAGGCAGCAACTTGTAGGAATCAAAACTATTATCGTCTTGTAGCTGCTAAATTATCATCCAGTCCAGAAAATCCTGTCGTACGAGTCTCTGGTTTTGTCATAACAGAACAGTCAAACTTGCCTAGAAATAGCTTACAACAAACATAATACTGGTTATCATTTTCCTGAGCATAAACAGATCAAGACAGTGTACCTCTACCATTTGCGTTGCATGATTTGGTTGATCACCTTTCAGCTAGTTCAATCAACTACCTATCAAATTTTAGTCACTTAGATAACGTCTTATACAAGATAGATCATTCCTGAAACCAGACTGAATCTTACACTATGCTTAGAATCAACTTAGACAACGTTTTAGATAGGATAGATTGTTCCTAAAATTAGACTAAATCTCAGTTGTTTCTCCCAAATAATACTCTAAACAGAACAACTAGCTTTGAAATAGATCTTGATCTCTGCATCACAAAACAACTTTAAGTCACACTAATCCATAAAAATGCCTATTCAAACTAGGAGTTCTCATAAGAAAGAAGCCAAAGGAAAAGGACAAACCTTCACCTATCAAGATAATCCATTCTACGTGAAGGATCCACTCACTGACATGTCATCATCATCAGGCGGACTAATTTTTGATGAACCAAAATCTCCCACTATACATGAGATAGAATACAATGATGGAAACAAAAATGACCATAATATTCCCGAAAATCATAATGACTCCACATCATCAAGTGAGACTAACACAGACACTGAACCTCCAAAAAAATAAATCCTTGACTGTCAAAAGGACAAACCAAGAGAAGGAAGACTATTTCTTAGAACTAGCAAAACAAGGTGCCAAACTTCCTCTTGGATATGATGTCCATAAACTTGTTACTAAAAAGGAAGACTCACCTATACTTATGGTACAGAAACAGTTACTAGCTTTGCGGATGGAGGTCACATAACTGAAAAATAAGGACAAATCCCCAAAACAATATTCTCTGGAAACAATATGTCCCTTTCCATTTGACAAGAATCTACACATGCCTCCATTTCCTTCACGAGTGGAAATCCCAAAATTTGACAAATATGACGATACCTCAGATCCTCAAGATCATGTTAGGGAATTTAGTGCTTCTTGTATGGAGTTCATGCACGATCAAACATACCTCATGCATCTCTTCCCAAGGAGTTTAGGGGGTCAAGCAATGGAATGGTTCTCAAGTCTACCCAAAGGAATAAAAACATTCGAAGAAATAATCCAACTATTTTTACAACAATACTCATACAACATTCGACATCCTGTAACTATGATCGATCTTTGTAATACTCAATAGAAAATAGGGGAACCTCTTCTTACTTTTCTCCAACGTTGGAGAAAGATGTTCTCTAGGTACCCACGACCTATTCCAGACTCTGAGAAAATGGATATATTTGTCAATAACTTGGTCCCAAAACTGAAATATAGTGTACAAATGCAAGTACACCCATCATTTAACAAAATGGTAGATAATGCCATTCGAATGGAAGATGTGCTCATAAAGAAGGGGGATATCACACCTTGGAAAGAAACACAAATAGGATCTAGCTCTAAAGAGAAAAACAAGTATTGGAAATTTGGCAAAGATAACAATAAGAACGTTGTTAACGATTGAGTAGTAGACACTGTTAAAACCAACTCAAAATCCACAATATTCAATTTGGCTAGTGGTGCACAAGCACTTAAAGCTGCTGAGGCTGCCGTAGAGAATTCACCAAAGAAAGGAAAGGAATGGTTCAAAGAAAAGCCTAGTTTTCCAAACCTAAGCATGATTTTACTCCTCTTGAAGAATCATATGAATCCACTTTCAAAACTCTATTGGCAAACAACTTGATAACACTACCAGATAACTCTATTGGCAAACAACTTGATAACACTACCAGATAACTCTAGACCATATGATCCAGATGTCAAGCCGAGATGGTGGAGAGAAAATGAATATTGTGACTTCCATTGAAATAAGGGTCTGTAGACATCTAAAAATGGTCAACACTTGTGGAGCCATACTTTAACATTTGTGCATTGTCTTATTTTAGGATTCTTGTGTCACACTAACATTTCTTCTATGTTGCACACTTGGTCTTTATCATTTGTGAGCATCGAGTCCTTCTTCAGCATCCCTCATTTTTATCGCTTTTGAATTAGGTCTTGTCGATAGCAATCTTCAGTCATGATTTTGGTCGATCTTATCCTGTCGCATCATGGTGCGTGCTAATTTATCATCATTTTGGACATCATCAATCCTAATCGATGATAGAATTAGGGTTTTGTCCTCTTGTCAATATTTTAATCATCTTTAGCTTATTAGTAATCATTTGCGATTATCAACTTGTCAGCCTTGTCATTTTGCGATCGATTCGTCATCGATCCTTGTCCTTGTCAGCCTTGTCATTTTGCAATCGATTCTTCATCGATCCTTGTCCTTGTCAATCTTTTCATTTTGTGATCGATTCATCATCGATCCTTGTCCTTTTAAATCATGTCAATTTGGATCGATTAGTCATTATTCCTCATCAATTGGCACCTATCAATTTGATCTCCTTGTCAATCTTGGTCAATTTGTCATTGATTTTTGTCAACCAATCTCAATCATTTATCAACATTGGTCCTTTATCAATTAGAATCATGATTGAACCTACATTAAATTCTTGTTGTCTTGACCTAATTCCTTGTCCTCTTATTTCTAGAGGTTTTATGATTTGTTCATTTAATCCTTTTCTTCTTCTTTGTGGGTTAAATAAATCTATTTATTTAGTCCTAGGTCTCTTTCCTGAATTAATTAATGGATGAAAACCTATTAATTAATTCACCTAATTTCTATTTCATCTTTTTCTTCAATTTTCTAATTTGCTAATTTCTCCTAATTTCTAATTTCTATTTCTCCTATTTTCTTTAATTTTTCTAATATTTCCCCTAATTTCATTCCCTCATTTTCTCCTATGTTTATGCTTCCATTTGTTGAAATCATGGAGGCTATTTTCTCTCTTCCCTTTTGTCATGGGAACGACATTTCAATCTTGTCATAATTTGTCATACATCTTGCATAGCAACTTGTCATAATTTGTGCATAATTTGTCATACACCTTGCATAGAAAATATCACACATTTGTCATAATTTTGCCATTCTTGATTTGAATTTCCTTTCAAATCTCTTCATGCTAATCTTGTCCTCTCTCCAATTTGTCTATAAATTGGATGATTTTCTTCAATGAAAGGGGAATCAATCACATTTTTGAGTAACCTTATGCTGCGAATTTCATCTCTCAACAACTTGCTTTCCACTTGCATTTTGCACTTGTAGGTGAGATCCACATCAAATTTGAAGGTGAAAGAAGAACAATGGAGCCACATGAAGGAGATATCTGCGTCGATTTGCTTTGATTTCATTTGATTTGAATATCTTGTCTTTATGTCTTCATTGATTGGATTAGTATTGCTTTCATAGCAGCTTTAGGTTTTGTGGTTGTCCTAATTGGTATTGTTTTGAAGATTTTCAATTTCCTGATATACATTTTCTAGTGAACCCAATGTGAACTAACCCCTTAACCATGTTTTGAGTGCTTTTGAGTTGTTTGCAGGTGAAAAAATCAAGAAACATGGTGACTCGGAGCTCTCTGGACACTTTTGCACTTGTGTTAAAGTTTTATGCACCTATGTTTGAGTTTTCTACGCTAGTGTTGAAGTTTTCTGTGCCTGTGTTAATAATTTTGCACCTGTGTTGAAGTTTTATGCACCTGTGTTGATTGGTTATGTGCCTATGTTGAGGCATTTTGCACCTGTGCAAGGCCAGAAACAGAGGTGAAATCAGTTGTTTTTACTTGTAAATTTGTTTGTTTTCATTCTGTTTCTTGCATTCTAGTTTTTCTTTGGTACTAATTCTCTGTGCAGCATCTTGGCGTTACGTGTGATGAAGACTAAAAATGCAACTACTAACGAATCTTATGCAAGACGCAGTCAAAGGATCTCATTAAAACATCTTGTTTGTGATTTTTAAAGTAGTTGCACATTTCTTTTCTTAAAGGTTAATGAACACCATGCATGCTTTGTCTATTTTTAATTTGATTGCATGTTTTAACCCTTAGAACTGGGCCTACCTCCCGATTTGCCTGGCACTTCGCACAGGCATTGGTGAGAGGGAATGACCCAAAGTGGTGACGGGCTAAAGCCAAGCTCTTTTGAACCACTCTAAATAGCTGTGGATGCAACGAAAGTTGTAGACAATGGGTGTTGGAATGGTATTGCGATGATTTATTCACTGGATCAATACCCACCCGAAATGATGCCCTTACTAGAATCTCTTGTTTTTAGATGCCAAAATCCTTCTATCTGTTGGCTTAGGCATTGTGATACACACATGCTGAAGACACCTCTCATGTGCTCCTCAGTTAGAGATAGCAAGTTCTTGGGAAGTGATGCCCCTTGAACTCAAAGCTTGGTATGCCCAAGAAGTGAGTGCACTGTAAGGGGGAGCCAGTGCTACCAAGCGTCTAGCTATCCGGCTGAGTGTTGTATTTTATGGTTAGAGGATTCAACAGATATTGCCCTTGCTAGCCATAGGATTTGTTGTGAATGTGCTTGATTGTCTTGAGTCAAAGTCAAACAAACATTTTGTCTTCCATGATTTTCAAAGGTTAAATCAAAAAACAAACTTTCAAAAGTGCTCATAATCAACTTGGGTTTTCAAAATCAACAACCTTCAATTCAAAACAAAATACAAACAAAAGTCCAAATTTGTCCAAGTATTCATCCAACATTTGAACATGTCTTGTCAAAACATTGAAGATCTTTGTTTCAAAATTCATGTCACTTTAGGCTAGGTTTTGCATAGTCCAACTTAGGTCCTAGGGCATATTGTCATCTCCCATCATTTTAGTCCTTTTCATTGCAAGCGTCCTCATTTTGCACTTAGGTTCAAAATCATTTCCCTAAGTTTGCATTTCATTGTCATATTCAAGCTAGATTTCCATTTAGGTGACATTCGTGCATTATCCTTGTCATGCTAAAAGTAGGTCTTGCCTAGATTGCATTTTGCATATTCCAAGTCATTGGTCTTTGCATATGCTTATCATTTTATTGTCATCTTGTCTTGGCTTCATCTTGTCATATCATATCCTTAGATCATTTTCATGTCATATCCTAAGTCATTGTCATAATCATTGCCTTCTTGCATTTAGTCTCAAAAATTTGGTTTGTCAAACTTGAAAAATCAAAACTTTGGATGATACCCTAAGTTGTTGTTAGGGAGTCTTGACCTTGTCTAAAATTTGTCCTTTCATTAATATCATTTTTGTCAAACCTAGCTTAGTATCCAAGCATATAGGTGAGACATTGTCAATTTGTCCTATTGTCATTTGGTCCTTTGTCCTTTAAGGTCTTGGCTTCATTTCAACTTCCCAAGGTTGAGTCTTTAGGTTTGCATTCCAAAAAGTTTCTCCAAATCTTGAAAAACAACAAAAACATAGGTTGCATTCTTGCCATAGATTGCATTTTCATCTATTTAGGTTGCATTTAGTTGCATATCATACATCATCCTTTTAAAATCAAAAAAAAAATTCCCAAAAATATTGCATTTGCATAGTGACATGCCTGTTGAATCAAGGTCAAAATCTAAGAAGATGGGCAAACCAACATATCAACCCATTGACAACGTATCAAACTCATAGTTTCAACCTAGTTAAACATTACAAATTGAAGGTTAGTCAAAAACATCATTACCAAAATATGGAATGGTTCAATTTGGACCACCTCCATTATATGAGCCAGTGTTTGTACCCATGAAACTAGGATATGGGAGTGTTCCACCAACACCAAGGGAAAATGCACCTTTTGATTGGAAACAACTGAACCTGCAACATGAAATTCAAACTCAAACATTACATGAGGAACAAACTCTTTCACAAGGATTTGGTTTAGATCAAGGCATTCAACAAGAAATAAATCCAAATGTTTTACCAGATTCTTCATCAGATTTCAATGCTTCTGATGATGTTGATATGCTCCTTAAAGATCTGAAGTTGACAAAAAGGATGGATAAATTCTTGAACAAGGTCTTTAAGATGTTTCCACAAAAAATCTTGATATGATGAGTAATGTGACCTCCTTAAATGAGCAAACTAATGTGCAAAAACAATAAGGCATTGATTTGTTAAGTTTCTCTCCACATCCAAATGAAGAAAATGTGCAACAAGAACCTCAACACACATTGCTGAGTAAGCATGCTTCAAAAACTTTGACAGTGACTATTCCACAAAAGTCAACATTTGAAACAATAAACAATCCATTGTTTAATGCAACACCTTTAACACAAGATCAAATGATGGCCACACAAATGTTGACAGGTGCCCCTCAACAAGAAGTGATTCCTCGAATACCTAAAAGTGGATCCAAATGTAAGATGCAAGAAAGCTTTACGATTGGAATGCCTAATCTTACGAATGTTCAAAACAATTCTACAATGCAACAAAATTCATATGTCCCATCAAGTTCAATACGTTTACCAAATACTCAAGTACCCATTATGCAAAATATTGTGATAGATCCTTCGATAGTGGCAACACAAAGAACCACAAATAGTGGTGTGCACCAACAACAAGTGTTGCAACAATTGAGGAATGCACAAAAGGCACAATCGAATGCGCAAACAAGCAATGCACAACAACAACAATATTGCATTCAACAATGAGTTGCAGTGTCTTCTGCACCATTACAAGTCAATTCAAACTTGAAACCACCACAATGGATTGGACAAACAACACAACAAGTCAATGCAAGTGCCATACCCCATCTAAAGGAGAAACAATAGAAACCTCCCAAACAAAGTTTTTTGCAAATGATGGGATTTACATCAGGACAACAACAATTGGCACAAATTCAACAAATTCCGATTTGTCAGCATCAACAGCAACATGTGCCAGGAAAAACAAGTTATCATACATCACAACCACAACTGATGTCCATGCAATATCAACAACACCGTCAATTGCAATATCAACCAAGGCTACAAATGATGATCCCATCACAAGAAGCACAGCAAAAGGGTCAATGTCAAGGCATGGCACAACCATAGCAACAAGAGCTGTATCAAGAACTTTATATGCTAGAGACACCAAAGATAGCAATTTTACAGCATCAACAACTAATGGAGAGCACGATGTATCGACAAAGAGTACACCCAAGAATGAATGATGAACTTCCAAAATCTTCGCTATCTGACACAATTGCACAATAGCTTGAGAAGTTGCAATGACAAATCGATGCATTGCAAACCAAAGGGACAAATAAATTATACATAGATCAAGATTTATCTCCTAATCCATTTGACAAGAGCTTGTACATGCCTCCTTTTCCTAAGCATTTTGAGGCACCTAATTTTGAGAAATATAAAGGGAAAGGTAATCCAAAACACCATATTCAAGCATTTTTCTTAGCATGTACTGAAGTGAGCTATGAGGAAACATATTTGATGCGCTTATTCGCATGAAGTCTCACAGGACAAGCCATGGATTGGTATTCGCATTTGCCAGGGAACATAAAGACATGGCCGGAATTGGCTCAAAATTTTATATCCAACTTCGCATTCAACATTGACAATGAAGTGACCATGTCAGATTTATGCAACACAAAGAAAAAGCAAGGTGAATCATTCGTGACTTTCTTACAAAGATGGTAAAGCTTGTATAGTCGTTCTTCCCTAGATATACCTGAAGAACAACAAGTGAACTTATTTATTCAAAATTTGTTCCTAGAAATGATGTATGAGCTCAAACTGAAAAGTCCTAGTACCATTGAGAAGCTCATTAAGAAAGGGATGAACATTGAAAATGCTCTTGTAGCTAAGGGACTCATTAAGCTCAACAAAGACAGTGACAACACAAACAATTTAGGGGACAAAAATAGATTTTGGTATAAAAACAAGAATGTCACTAATGATGGAGTTGTCAATGCAAGAGCAGTGAATACAAATCAACCCAAGTTCACAATAAAGAAATTGAGTGCTCGTAATATGTCAGCTATGCAACAAAATCAGACACAAGCAAGCAATGTTATTCAACAACTGCAATACCAATAGTATAATCAACAACAAGGTCAGCAACAAAAGCAGCAACAAAAACCTTTCAGATCAAGGGATGGGCCTCCTCGATAGTTTACGCCATTGGGAGAGCCTATTGAATCAGTAATGAAACAATTGATACAAGCAAATTTTATCAAGTTACCAGATGTCAAGGAAGAACCATTGGTAAAGCCGCATTGGTGGAATGATAATGCATATTGTGAATACCATCGATTAAAAGGACATAAAACCGCATCATGTTTTCAATTGAAACATATGATTCAAGACTTGTTAGATCAAGGAGTAATTGAGGTAGACCCACCCAAAGTGACCTCTAACATTGATCATATAATTTTCAAAACTCCTTTGCTTGATCATGACAAGGGCAAAGCATCTTCTTCAAACTCTACCCAAACAATGAATTTTAATTATGCAAATACTGGTTATAACAATGTCATCAATTGTTTTTGAGTGTCAAATGAGTATGTTTCCACCATAAGAATAAAGGGACAAGGTCCTTCTTGCACAGTCACCGCTCGTCAATCCAAAATAGTCCTGAAAGGAGCTCCTGCAATTCCTCCCAAATCAACTCCTACGAGTCAGTATAATCTCCTAGATCATCTGGGAAAGACACCTGCACAAATATCAATTCTTGAGTTGTTGAAAATGTCCCCTATGCATCGCGCAGTCCTAGATAAAGCTTTAACTGAGTTCACCATCCTGACAGACATTGATGTTGACCAGTTTCAAGCCTGAATTGGACATCTCGCTATTTCCCAACACGTTGCCTTTTCTGATAACGATATTTCCCTTGATAAGCTCCCTCATAATGATCCTTTACATCTTGAAGTCTTTGTCCATAATTGCAAGATCCGATGAGTCTTGATAGATGGCGGAGCAGGTCTTAACATCTGTACCTTGAGAGTAGTCATTGGTCTTAGTTATACAGAAAATGACATTAACTCTTCCAGAAGAATAACAATCAAAGCATATGATGATGCTAAGCGCCCATCTAAAGGGGTAATTTCATTGCCTATCAGAGTAGGTCCAGTGATAGAAAACACTTTTCTGCAGGTCCTAGACCTCGATCTCCCTTACAATATGATTCTTGGCCGTCCGTGGATCCACGCAATGAAAGCAGTTCCATCTACTTATCATCAGTGTTTAAAATATCCTTACAATGGGACTGAGATAACAATTCCAGGAGATCGTAATCCATTTCAATTTTGTGCTAATCTAAAGGATTCCCCGCAGCAACAAGTCCCAGTCAATAGAGAGGCCCACTCACATAATTATGTGGATCCTAATAAGTTGTTAGATGCTATCAAAGGAAAATTGAAGATACAGGACCAAGGATGCTATTCAATGGCTCAAACATTCCTCATTGGGAATTTACCAATATCTCCAAAATCACATGGCAAACCACAATTGTTGCAAAAGGAACCTAAGACAGTCATTCAATATCAACCCCCCACTACATTTATAAAATGGGGTGAACTTAACAAGGAAACTTTGGATGATGATGTAACAGATTGGCTTTATAAGGATCAAACTGATACACCACCTGTCAAATCGCCAGTGGAGCGGTATGGAAAAGGGTTTACTATAATACAGAAAAAGGGATATGATGGTTGTAGTGGTTTGGGCCCTGACAAGAAAGGAAGACTAGAACCTATTATACCTAAGATGCGACATCCAACTTTAGGGTTAGGTTTTGTACCATTGCGAATTGGAACCTCGTCTACCAAAGTGACCACGTGTGGAAAGGGGCGTGACTCTGATGATGAAACAACACCTGAGGATATCCAACCTGAAACTGATTCCAATGAATGGGAGTGGAGTTCCTTTTCTTCTAGCTCCTATGCCCTTGAAAATGTTTTCCTTGACCCTGATGATTTGCCCATGGAAGACAAACATGAAATAACTCCCCCTCTCAAAATGTGTCCTAATGCTTGGATAGAGTCATTCTGGGACCCAAGCTCTGAATCAGATATGAGCAGTTCAGATAGTGATACCATGGACATTTTTATCCTTACCATCTCGGCCCTAAATCTGCCTAAAATTGATGATGACATGCCCCTTGTCTATCCACAGCTTATCCAACATGACCAACAAGAACCACTCAAATTGGATTGTTTTCAAAATGATGAAGCAATTGCAGAATTCCTTGGACTACGGGAAGGCATACCACAAGGCAATCATAAGGCAAGGTTTTCTATTGATTTAGATTCCATAGCATATTTTGGGGAGTCAACTCCATCTTATAGTCATAAAAATGAAAAAGAAAAAGAAAAAGTAAAAAATCAAAAGAATGGGTCTTTGAGTGAAAACCGTAAGGCACTCTCTGATCATGGAAAAGTAAAAAGAAAAGATGTACCTGTGGGTGAAAACCTCTCTAAGATGCCCAAAGGTGGAAGATTGGACATACCCTCATCAAGTCAGGATAAATCAACATTGCTTGTGGAAATGACCGAAGAGATAAATTTGGGTACACCTGACAACCCTAAGGTCATTCATTTCGCTGCTTCTCTATCAAAACAAGAAAAGATAGATTTTGTCAATTTCTTTCTCAAGAAGAAGATCATTTTTGCATGGTCTTATACAGATATGCCCGACCTTGATCCAAAATTAGTCCTTCATCAATTGCCATTAAAACTAGATGCCAATCTCGTCAAACAAAAATTTAGAAAGATGCATCTCCAGGTGGCTCTCTTAGTCAAAGTAGATCTCAAAAAATTATTAGATGTGGGCTTTATCAGACCAATTGATTATGCAAATTGGATTTCAAATTTGGTACCAGTTAGCAAAGTAACTGGGGGCATTAGAATCTATACAGATTTTAGGGATCTCAATAAAGCATGCCCTAAAGATGACTTTCCACTGTCGAATATAGACATCATAGTTGACATGACTGCCGGATATGAGATGCTATCATTGATGGATGGTTTTTTTAGATATAATCAAATTCACATTGCTCTTGAAGATCAACATAAGACTACATTCACATGTGCTTGGGGTACCTACTACTGGAATGTGATGCCCTTTGGCCTTAAAAATGCTGGAGCAACATATCAAAGAGCTATGACAACAATTTTCCATGATTTTATGCATACTTTAATGGAAGACTATGTTAATGACCTATTATGCAAATCCGTCACAAGAGATAGTCATCTAGCCATCCTTGGCCCAATCTTTGATCAAATGGAAACCTACAAGCTTAGACTCAACCCAAAGAAATGTGTCTTTGGTGTCACAGCCGACAAATTATTAGGGTACATTGTTTCTCACAGAGGCATAGAAGTAGATCCAGAAAAAGTTAAAGCAATAATGGATATGCTTCCTCCTTCCAATCTCTGTCAACTAAGAAGTCTGCAAGGGAAGTTACAGTCAATCCACTGGTTTATAGCTCACTTGGCAGACAAATGTCATCCCTTCCAACATTTATTGCATAAAGGTGTCACTTTTAAATGGACTAAGCAATGTTAATCAACATTTCAAACTCTCAAGGATTATCTGATGTCGCCACCTATTCTAATGCCTCCTATAGCAGGGAAGCCATTCATATTGTATATCTCTACAACTGAAATGACATTGGGAGCTCTCTTAGCCCAACAAGATGAGAAAGGCAAAGAACATGCTATTTATTATATTAGTCGGACACTAGTGGGCTATGAACTGAATTATTCAACTATTGAACAGGCATGTCTAGCAGTGGTATTTGCAACATAGAAGTTTTGACACTATATGTTAAATCATCAGACATTGCTAGTTGCAAAAATTGATCCCTTGAAATACTTACTTAGCAGGGCAGCTTTCCCTGATGAATCAGTATTTGCTCTTACTTCTTCTAAGGAATGGCAATTATACTTTGATGGATCTCACACAAAGTATGGCTCAGGAGCAGGTATATTGTTTGTCACCCCTCAAGGAGATGCTATCCCAAAGTCATATAGGATCACTTTCCATTGCACCAATAATATTGCAGAATATGAAGCTTTGGTCACAAGACTCAGAATAGCAATCCAATGGAACATTACACATTTGCAAGTCTATGGAGATTCCCAGTTAGTCATCTGTCAAGTGAATGATAACTATGAAATAAAAGATGAAAAGCTTCTTCCCTACAAGCATATGGTGGATTTCTTCAAGACAAAATTTACTGATATCCATTTCAGTCAAGTTCCAAGAATTCAAAACAAGTCAGCAGATGCTATGGCAACTATTGCTTCCATGTTAAATATGCCCCACAATATGGATAGATGTGAATTTTTGGTCAAATAGTTGCTGGTGCCTTCTTTTGAAATTTTGACAGTAGATGTGATGTGTGTTCTTGTTGGTCCTAATTCCCCATGGTACAATGACATCTATCGGTATTTGAAATCCCAAACCTTACCACCTAACCTTTCCTCTAACCAACGCTGAGCCTTCATATGCCAAACTGCCAAATATGTCATCATCGCAGACACCCTTTACCATCATTCCTTTGACCACACCCTCCTCAGGTGTTTGGATTCTGATGAGGCACAAATGGCTTTACGCGAGGTTCATGATGGTATATGTGGGGACCATTTCAATGGTTTGAGTCTAGCTAAAAATTTGGTTCATGCTGGATATTATTGGCCCACCATGGAAAAGG
This sequence comes from Cryptomeria japonica, assembly GCF_030272615.1. Lineage (NCBI taxonomy): Eukaryota > Viridiplantae > Streptophyta > Pinopsida > Cupressales > Cupressaceae > Cryptomeria > Cryptomeria japonica. Next base: position 777,797,671 of record NC_081408.1, read on the forward strand.
ATGCTCATGATTTTGTCAAGAAATGTTACAAATGTCAAATACATGGAAATTACATTCATGCACCAACTCAAGAACTTCACTCTGTGATATCTCCATGGCCCTTTTCTCAATGGGGATTAGATCTTATTGGCAAGATTCACCCAACATCTGCAAATGGACACAAATTCATCATCACAGCCACATAATACTTTACAAAATGGATCGAGGCTATCCCTATGACCTATATCACTGGTGTTCAAATTTCAAAGTTTCTACTGAATTATATCATATGCAGATATGGGGTTCCCTTTGCAATAGTCGTAGATAATGGCCGTCCATTCAAAAATAAAGATGTCAAGGAACTCTGTGAAAAGTTTCGCATCCAACACCATTTCTCCAGTCCTTACTATCCACAAAGTAATGGTCAAGCCGAAGCATCAAATAAAACCATCATTAAGATCTTGAAAAAGGTTGTCAATGATGTTGGTCAAGATTGGCATGTACAGTTAAATCCAGCACTATGGGCTTATCGCACTTCCATCTGCACACCTACTGGCGCAACACCTTATTCCTTGGTGTATGGTACGGAAGCCATTTTACCCTTAGAAGTAGAAATTCCCTCTTTACGTGTTTCCCTGCAACATTTGATTGATGATGAGATGCACAGAGTCTCTAGGCTACATCAGCTTGAGATGTTAGATGAGAAACGTCTGACAACCCTGACACATTTGCAAGCATATCAAAACTGTCTCCGTCGCTCTTATAATAAGAAGGTCAAAGGGTGACACTTCGAAGTGGGAGATTTGGTCCTAAAGGTGAACTCGAAGAATACACAATCTACTGACATCATCAAAGGAAAATTTGATCCTAATTGGGTTGGGCCTTTCATAGTTACTGTAGCCTATGGTTCAGGGGCATATCAGCTTGCAACCCCAGATGGTGAACCTCTGTCAGATCCTGTAAATCGCATGCACCTTCGAAAGTACTGGGCATAGTTTTTCTGTCAGCAGTTCTTCAATATGATCCTGAAAAAAACAAAAAAAAAATCAAATGCTCAAAAATACAAAAAAATCAAAAAAGTGAAAAATTGAAAAGAAGAAGAAAAAAAAATAAAGTAAAGAAAAATAATTCGCCCTCTAGTGAAAACTTGGCAAATAGGTGCTTTGGGCAAGTACCATGGTGAAAACCTGGCAAACAGGCACCATGTGTAAAAGACTATTGCTCTGTTATCTATCATGACTCCTAGCTATACTTTCCCCCCTCTAGGTTTATCATGATTATCCTTGCCCTGACCCAATGTTCTATTTCAGGCCCATGATTGGTCAACATCATTGTCTTGCATACTCAGGTTTCCAATCCTTGTGCATATGTTTTGGTCCTGGTCGCTGTATATGTCTTTCAAATTTTCATTGGGTGCCCACCCCTTGTCATGATCAATTACTAGAGTTATTGCTACATGCAGACTAGAGCTTTCTTATCATATAATGTCCTGACAAAATCCCTAAAAATCAAATAATGTCCTAAGAAAATCCCTAAAAAGTCAAATAAAGTCCTGAAAAATGAACAAAAAAATTGTAAAAAACTCAAAATTCCTACAAAGTGAAAAACATCAAAATCCAAAAACAATTTCTTTGGCATTTTGCATTTTGTCAATAAATGGTCCCCTTTGTGCATAGACAAATCACTGAGCATACATCCAACGACAATCAATCAAACATTGTGCTTTAATGAAATCATGCATTAAAAGATAAACTGTTCGACCAAGCAAGCATTCAACCTGATCATAGTTGTCACATCAATCAAAATAGCATCAACATTACCATTGGTCCTTGTCAACATTATCATGGGTCTTATACAGGGTGTGGTATACTCGAAACCAGACTGTGTCCTATCTTCGACGGGGGTACCGCATTCCCTGAAACCAGACAGCATGATCATTCTTGTTTTCCACTTTTGACAATGATGATTAGACTGTTTGTTTGACTTGGTTGAATTTGTGCATCTTATCTTTTTACTGATTTATCTTTGGCTTCGATCATATTCCTATGTTGCTCGATGATGTCACTGAGTGATTTAGAGTGACCAGGATGGTTCATGGTCCCTTTCCTTTTTTTTGTTGTGTTTGCTATTTGTGGAATGTTTGTCATAAACTAGGGAAACTATATCATTGGGTGTTTGTGATAAGTATGTTCACTTTGTGAACGCCGCACATACCTCGACCCTTGATGTATGCACCCTAGGATTCTTCACTCATTCCTTGTGTGCAATGTGTCTATCTTTTGCAAAAGGGGTTGCGTTCCAGCTCTAGCCTTCAATGCCATGATGCTCTGCATCTGCTTTGCTACAATAAATAAAGGTTCTCACCAACTTATGTGCATTTGTGAAAGCAAGTTTTCCTTTATCTCTAACTGTCCTCTATCTAATTTCTTCTTACTAACATTTCTTCCATAAGTCTTGGTAGTCCGTTTAGTCTAGTTCTCTGATCTCAAAAAAAATAAAAAATAAAAAATAAAAATAAATAATAAGCTGCATCCTGCATTCATTGGTTAGTACATTTGCATTATATCAAGCCCATACAAAGCATTTTATCCATTTCATCTTATAAATGCATCAAAAACATAAACAACATTCATACATGTTCCAAAGATAGTACATAGACAGTGCATAAGACATCCATACATGGAGAGTAAACATAAGCCATAACACATTGCATCCCATCATATAGGTGCATATCATATCATACATCAAAAAACAAAAAAAAAGAAAAATATCGGAGTACAAAATTGGATTGTCTGTCCTACGTATGGCTCACAGGCTGAGTACATAATGCCAAACTATATATGTTTCCATCATAAGGAGCATGTGCCTCTGTCATTGGGTGCTCCCTTTGTCCTCCTCATCCCTGCAATGTCTCGCAATCAATCAAAATTCATGAAGTTGAACATATGGGTTTTTGAGCTACATACCGCTGCTCCCACATCATCCAGTTGTCTGTAGATGCGTACACATTCCCCAAGGTGATCTACCATTGGAATGTTCACCATCTCTCTGCAAGGGTCCTTTTTCCCGAGCAACAACTCCTCCACTTTGGCCAGTGCAAATGAACTCTTTTCCTTCTCCTTGTCTCCTATATAGATCTTTGTTAGTACCTAGATGGACGTGCATGCTCTCCATCTTATGATGGTCACGGTCTTTTGTGCCTTCCACTACTTGTCCTTTGTGCATCCGACCTTTGATTTTTGATCTGTTTGAACCTATCATCTTCTATCATTCTTATCGATCACTTGGCCTCTTTTTTGGATTTTTCCGACCAATTCCTCGAGGGGGCATGCATATGTCATTGTTATTGTCTGGGGCATTTTCATTATTGTTCTTTGAAACAATACCTAGAATCGCATTGTCTCAAAGAGGGACAAAATGTAGATGTCTAAAAATGGTCAACACTTGTGGAGTCATACTTTAACATTTGTGCATTGCCTTATTTTAGGGTTCTTGCGTCGAATTAACATTTCTTCTATGTTGCGCACTTGGTCTTTATCATTTGCAAGCATTGATTCCTTCTTCTGCATCCCTCATTTTTATCACTTTCGAATTAGGTCTTGTCGATAGCAATCTTCAGTCATGATTTTGGTTGATCTTATCCTGTCGCATCATGGTGTGTGCTCATTTATCATCATTTTGGACATCATCAATCCTAATCAATGATAGAATTAGGGTTTTGTCCTCTTGTCAATCTTTAAATCATCTTTATCTTGTTAGTAATCATTTGTGATTATCAACTTGTTAGCCTTGTCATTTTGCAATCGATTCGTCATCGATCCTTGTCCTTGTCAGCCTTGTCATTTTGCGATCAATTCGTCAACGATCCTTGTCCTTGTCAATCTTGTCATTTTGTGATCGATTTGTCATCGATCCTTGTCCTTGTCAGCCTTGTCATTTTACGATCGATTTGTCATCGATCCTTGTCCTTGTCAATCTTGTCATTTTGCGATCGATTCATCATCAATCCTTGTCCTTTTCAATCATGTCAATTTGGATCGATTAGTCATTGTTTCTCATCAATCTTGGTCAATTTGTCATTCTCCTTGTAAATCTTGGTCAATTTGTCATTTATTTTTGTCAACCAATCTCAATCATTTATCAACATTGGTCCTTTGTCAATCAGAATCATGATCGAACCTACATTAAATTCTTGTTGTCTTGACCTAATTCCTTGTCCTCTTATTTCTAGGGTTTTATGATTTGTTCATTTAATCCTTTTCTTCTTTTTTGTGGGTTAAATAAATCTATTTATTTAGTCCTAGGTCTCTTTCATGAATTAATTAATGGATGAAAACCTATTAATTAATTCACCTAATTTTTATTTCATCTTTTTCCTCAATTTTCTAATTTGCTAATTTCTCCTAATTCCTAATTTCTATTTCTCCTATTTTCTTTAATTTTTCTAATATTTCCCCTAATTTCATTCCCTCATTTTCTCCTATGTTTATGCTTCCATTTTGTGCAATCATGGAGGCTATTTTCTCTCTTCCCTTTTGTCATGGGAATGGCATTTCAATCTTGTCATAATTTGTCATACATCTTGCATAGCAACTTGTCATAATTTGTGCATAATTTGTCATACACCTTGCATAGAAAATGTCACACATTTGTCATAATTTTTCCATTCTTGATTTGAATTTCCTTTCAAATCTCTTCATGCTAATCTTGTCCTCTATCTAATTTGTCTATAAATTGGATGATTTTCTTCAATGAAAGGGGAATCAATCACATTTTCGAGTAACCTTATGCTGTGAATTTCATCTCTCAACAACTTGCTTTCCACTTGTATTTTGCACCTGTAGGTGAGATCCACATCAAATTTGAAGGTGAAAGAAGAACAATGGAGCCACATGAAGGAGATATCTGTGTCGGTTTGCTTTGATTTCATTTGATTTGAACATCTTGTCTTTATGTCTTCATTGATTGGATTAGGATTGCTTTCATAGCAGCTTTATGTTTTGTGGTTGTCCTAATTGCTATTGTTTTGAAGATTTTCAATTTCCTAATCTACAGGGTCATAACATAAACAATTGCACGAAGCTAAAACATGAGATTGAGGATCTCATAGATGCTAGTAAAGTTGTTGTTGGGAATCAGCCAACCAATGTTGATCATAAAGCATTTAAAGACCCTTTGCCTGCTTACAAACAAGGTTATTCCTCAAAGACCAAAGGAGGTGCCGAGGTAAATTATATTTATGCCAACCAGGACAACGTTATTAACTTGATTGAGCCTTCACACTTGGAATATTGCAATGTGATTATAGTTCAAGATAAACCAAATGAATCATGATATGCAAGAGCTCTGACCTGATCTCAAAAGAAAGTTACCCTCCAAGGAGCTAGTTCTTCCAACCCGACTCAAGAAACATCAAATCCAACAGCCTTTCCAAACAAAAAAAAAGAATCAACCTTGGACAAATTTAAAAGATTAACCTCATTATCATCCTCTGGATATAGCGTGGTTTAATAGTTAAAAAGGACAAATGCTCAAATTTCAATTTTTGAATTGCTACAACTCTCATCTACTCACAAGGAAATCTTAGACAAAGCATTGCTCACTACCAACATTCCAAAAGATTTAGACATTGATCGGTTTCAGTCTATGGTGGGTCATCTGACTTCACCTCACTATTTGACCTTCTCTGAAGAAGATGACAATTCACCAAATCATCCACATAACCAGCCATTACATATTGAGGCCATGATCCACAAACATAGAGTCAAACATGTTTTGATAGATGGAGGCGTGGGGTTGAATATCTATACTTATCATCTGCTTACACAACTAGGATTCTCTGAAAATGTTATTGATCCCGACAAGAAAATAACAATAAAATCCTATGATGAGGAAGAAAGGACCTCCAAAGGTCCAATATCATTACCAATCAGAGTGGGAATGGTAGAGAGAGATGTCCTTTTCTAGGTTCTCGATATTCTATTGTCATACAATATTTTACTGGGTAGGCCATGGATTCATGAAATGAAGGCAGTACCATCAATGTATCACCAATGCTTAAAGTTTCCTTATAACAGGGCTGAAGTCAGTATTCCTACTGATACAAATGTTGTCTATAATACATTAACAAAAGGTGCAGATACTTTTGTGCCACATAATAGGGCAGCCTCTCCAAATGAAGATCCAGAAACATTGATGAAAGACTTAGAAAAGAGATTGAAGATTACGGATACTGGCATGGATGGCTACTAGTTAGAACTGGTACTTTCATTAGTTTCTCTCCCTCCATCACCAAAATAGTTGGGCAAACCATTAGAGTATATGAGAACACAAACTTCAACTCCAAATACTATATATGATGGTCTCTTTGTACAGTCTTCTACCTCCTTGGTGGATGAAATAGAAGAAGATGCTATGCTTAATTGGCTCTTTAAGGAAAATAGTCCAAATGAGCGGGTACGACATTGTGAGATTTCCTCAAACCAATATGGTCGTGGTTACAAAATGATTCAACGCATGGGGTACTCAGGTACTAGTCCTTTGGACAAACAAAAAGAAGGTATTACTGAACCAATTCAGCTACAAACCAAATCCACACATGATAAGACTAGACTAGTATACAATCCAAAAAAGACATCAGAACAAAAACATGTTTCTAATTCTAAGTGCTTGAAAAAGATATTGCCTTTAACATTACATGAAGCAGACACTAAACAAACAAAAGTAGAGTGTAGAAAAGAGAAAGAGGAACCAACAATCAAGAAAGAAGAAATAGTCAGTGCTCAAGCTTCGACGGTATCAGCTATGATAATACAAGAGGTTGAGGTTCCTGAGGATATAAGAGATGAAATGGTAAGAATCAGATAATTGTTTGCAACATTAAAAGTTCCAGTCACATACACTAGCAAGCAACAAGTAGATGATTTAGAGACTGATTCAAATGAGTATGAATGGGGTCCTGACTATCTTTCAGACACATCCACTACAGAAACTCCAAAAGAATCTAGTGGTGTCATAGATGATACTCACGAGCTGAAGCGTATAAAACTAGAAAAGGAAATACAAGAAATTAGACAAAGGAGACAAGCAAATTTTGAACAAGGACTAAAATAAGGAAGAATACCAAAAAGCTTCTCATCTATGTGCCCTTATCCTAAAACAGAACAAATTAGATATAGCACTACACAAGAAGAGTTGGAGGCTACAAAGCAAGAGCCAGTCATCAGTCCAAAAGAAGCTGAATGGAGTAGATGACAAAAAGTCATAGAAACAATGAGATCATGTCAACAGGTGTGTCAGATACAAATGACAAATGAACCACAACATGAAGGAACTTGTAACATTAAAGATGTTAGTATTGATACCATACATATGCTTACTAAATCACCTGAAAGAGACTTGGAAACTTCATCTGATGACTCTGATGACTCAGATGACAATCCTATTCATGATGATACCCACTCAGCCTCAAATTCTAAATCATCTGATACAAATAATGAAAAGTTGCCTAATAGTCTTATTGCTGTTAAACCACGATATGATGTCTAGTTCGGCGTAGTAAATGATGTTACAAGTATGTCTATTGGATTAGATCGATTAAATGTTAACATGAACTTTAATAATCATGATCTGACTCTTCCTGGTCTTGAGACACTTATGCAAGGTATCATTCTGGAACTCGACTTTTCTCTCCGCAGCTGTGATAACAATACCGTGAATGCTCTTGAACCTATCTAGAATTTGTCCTTAGTACATTCTGAATTGATTGACTATACTTTACAGAATCAACCCATGGATATACCTACTTTTGCCAATGACTATACATTATCCTATTATCTCAATGCATTCAAACCTATAAACTCTTCCACCAGTGAATGGAGTGAAAATATGACTGAAGCGGATATCAAGTATCTTAGTTGCAAAAACAAGAAAAATAAAAATAAAAGATCTGATGGTGAAAACCATATTGTGGCGGTGTCAGAATCTAAAAAAGAGAAAATAAAAGACATACCTAAAGGTGAAAACCTCTTTGAGGCACTTGAAGGTGAGATACTTGGTATACTGCCCAGTCATTTTTAGGAGCGGTCTTCCATATTGATCGAGCCAACTCAACCAGTGAATATTGGGAATCAAGAGACACCACAAATCATTCACGTAGCTCAATCACTATCAACAGAAGAATTGAAGGAGTTCACTCAGCTATACTTAGAGAAGAAAATAAACTTTGCATGGACATACTCTGATATGCCAGGCTTGGATCCTGATTTCATTATGCACCATCTCTCAATCACACTAGGAGTAAAACCAGTTAAACAAAAACTCCGTAAGATGCACCCGCATGCAACACTATTGGTCAAAGATGAACTAGAGAAACTGCTCAAATCTGGATTTATCAAAGCAATAGATTATGCCGAATGGATTTCAAACATAGTGCTTGTGTCGAAGGTAGATAAATCTATCAGAGTTTGTATAGATTTTAGAGATCTCAACAAAGCATGTCCGAAAGACGACTTTCCATTGCCAAATATTGATATGATAGTTGACATGACGACTGGGTATGAGATGTACTCACTAATGGATGGATTTTCTAGCTACAATCTGATTAAAATCACTCCTGGAGATCAAGAAAAGATAGCTTTCACCTATGCATGGGGAACCTTTTGCTGGAATGTTATGCCATTTGGGTTAAAGAACACAGGGGTGACCTATCAAAGAGCAGTTATAACTATCTTTCATGACATGATGCATAAGAATATGGAAGATTATGTTGATGACACCTTAGTGAAGACTATGAAAAGCTCAATGCATATTCAAGAGTTAGGTCCTATACTTGATAGAATGGAAAAGTTCAAGCTCCGATTAAATCCAAAGAAGTGTGCATTCAAAGTGACATCTGGTAAACTACTTGGCTACATCATTTCAAAGAAGGGAATTAAGGTTGATCCTAAGAAGGTCCAAGCTATAATGGAAATGCTGCCTCAAAAGAGCATCAGTCAAATGAGAAGTCTATAGGGACGTCTCCAATCCATTAGAAGATTCATTTCTCAACTAGTAGACAAGGCTCAACCTTTTACAAAAGTATTGAGAAAAGGAATAATATACAACTGGGATTAGTAGTGTGAACAACATCTTCAGTAGATAAAAGAATACCTATCTAATCCACCGATATTGATGCACCTATTCAGGGTAAGCCACTAATCTTATATATATCAGCAACTGATTCATCATTGGGGGCACTTCTGGCGCAACAAGATGAAAACAAAAAGGAAAGAGCTATTTATTACATTGGTAGGACATTGATGTCTTATGAAATGAGCTACAATATAATAGAAAAAGCATGCTTGGCATTAGTCTTTGCATCAAAGAAACTGAGGCACTATATGCTAGCACATTCAGTCAAGTTGGTGGCCAAAATCGATCCACTCAAGTATCTTCTTAATAAAGCAACACTCACCAGAAGATTGGCAAAATGGGTTATGATCCTTATAGAGTATGACATTGAATATGTGGAATGCAAAGCCATAAAAGGATAGGTAATTGCTGATCAACTTGCTAAAGCTCCACTTGAGAATACTCAACCACTACACATCAAGTTCCTAGATAAATCAATAATGCATCTTACTCAACAACCCTGGAAGATGTTCTTCAATGGTTCCTTTACTCAAAATGGTTTAGGTGCTGGCATATTATTTATTACTCCTCAAAAGTATTCAATTCCAAAGTCTTATAAGATTCTATTCCCTTGTACAAACAACATTGCAGAATATGAAGCTTTGGTGAATGGAATAAAACTAGCTATTGAATGGAAGGTTGCTGAATTACATATCTATGGAGATTCTTAGTTGGTTATCAATTAGATCAACGATACATATCAAAATCAAGATGAGAAATTGATGCCTTACAAGAGCATGTTGGATGATGTTAAGAAGTACTTTGCTTTTGTATCATTCCAACAGATTCCTAGATCAATGAATAGAGCAGCAGATGCTATGGCCACCTTGGCATCTATACCTCAGTTACAAGAGTCCAATTTTCACTTTTATTTCTTGGTGGAAGAGTTATATTACCCCGCTTATGAATCTCCTAAGACCCAAATAGTCTGTTCTATTATTGGACATGACTCATCTTGATATAGCCACATCTATTCCTATCTATGCGATCAAATTATCCCTGAAAACCTTACTCGTAATGAGAAAAGAAACCTAACTCGCAATGCTTTGCGGTATGTTATCATAGCTAACGATTTATTTAGATGAGGTTTGGACGGTACATTGCTTAGATGTCTAGAAACTGAAGAATCTAAACATGCATTATCTAAAGTTCATGAAGGTATTTGTGGATCTCATTTGAATGGTTTTACTTTAGCTCAGAAACTATTATAGGCCAGCTACTACTGGCCAAATATGGAAAAAGATGCCATTAAATTTGCTAAGACTTGTGAGAAATGTCAGCTTCATGGAAATCTCATACATGCCTCGGCAAGGGACCTCATACCATTTATAACACACTGGCCTTTTCAGTAATGCGCCTTTGATCTCATTGGTCAGATATATCTGGCTTCATCCAATGGACTTAAATTCATCATAACTGCCACAGAACAGTGAACAAGTTTGGGAAGGATTGGCATCTGCCACTCAATCCTGCACTATGGGCTTATAGAGCCAATATCAGAACACCTACTAGGGCTACACCTTTCTCTTTGGTGTATGGGTTTGAAGTAGTATTACCTATTGAAGTAGAAATACCATCTCTAAGAGTTTCGTTGCAAGGTCTTGTAAATGATGAAGATCATAGACTATCTAGATTGCAAGAACTCGAATTGGTGGATGAGCATCGGCAAGTGGCGTTTGATCATCTTAGAGTGTATCAGAAGAGAATGTCCAGAGGGTATAACAAGAAAGTTTGACAAAGAGAATTTCAATTTGGTGACCTAGTTCTGAGAGAAAATCCAAAAAATCAACAGTTTCGCGACAAAGAAGGGAAGTTTGAACCCAATTGGCTAGGTCCCTATATTGTTACTGCAGTATTTGACTCTGGTACCTATCAACTCTCAAACTCAGAAGGAGAACAACTCCATGAACTGATTAACACCATCCACTTGAAGAAATTCTTTGCTTAGCACTCTCTGCTCCAGCAAACATGTACAACTGAAAAAGTCCTAAAAAAAAATCCTAAAAAAAATTAGAAAAAGTCCTGAAGAAATCAAAAAAAGAAAAAAGAGAAAATAGAAGAAAAAAAATATATATAAAGAGAGAAATTTCCCTGGTGAAAACCTAGAAACAGGCACCTTGGTAAAAAAAAAAATGAATCACTGCCAAGCAGGTGAAAACCTGGCAAACAGGCGCCTCTTATACTCAAGCGCTTCATCTATCAATGCAACATTGGCATTTCTCACTTTCAAGCATCTTTTGCTTTCGCTTGTACATATTTTCAATCACTTTTGTGACATCCTGGTTCGTTGGAACCCTCATGACTTGAAACTGATCAACGTTCTAGTCTTAGGTTACTCAACAGAGCACATTACATATCCTAAGTAGTGTCAACCAAGTCATTCTTCCATCAGTGAAACTTGGTCGTCCACTCTGAGTTAGTTACCTGTCTCCTAACTACCCAAGAGTTTAACACCGAGTTCACAAGCAAAACAACATAACGGAAAACAATCACTAAATAGTTTGAGCTATGAATGAAAATTTTCTTTGTATGCTATCTTTTATATTGATTTTCGATTATTGTCCCTCTGAGTAACTCAAGGAAGTCTATTGTGACTAAGAGAAGCAAGGATTGGGGGCATAATATTTTCTTTGTTTTCTGCTTGTAGGAATGATCCCGATGATCTGGAAACATATAAATTAGTTGTGTGTCTATGATAAGAGCCTTCACATTAAGGTGAAATCGCTTCACATACCTCGACTCCGCTTATTTGTATGCTATAGGGAGGTCCATATCATTTCTTTGTTTATTTTGAGAGAATTTCTTTATGATGCAATTCGGGTCCCTGCGAAATTTGTCGAAGGATATGAACGAAAAAAGGGTCATTGCGGACAAGATAATTAATATTGCACACTGAAAAAGAAAGGAACTCTAACCTGCCTATTGTGTTCGTTATGCTCAGTGATGAATCTTAAGTATTTTAAATCTAGTGACTAGGTTTAGGTTACATTTCGCATATCATTTTGCATTTCATTCTGCATTTTTGTGAATCTAGAGTGATTTCGGTATGGTAATAATCTCTTTATCTTCTGAATGAGAGTTGAAAGCATCATCATTTCTTATGCTAAGTGGTCTTTTTATCATTATTTCTCTGATCGAGTACTTGTGTTTTGAGATGTTTAGCTGCATACATAATATTTCACATAGCTTCATACATTTCATTATTACTCATTTGCATTATCATTTATTTGCATATCAAAGAAACAAAAATATACATTCATAATCATTTGCATACATATAGAATAAAGCATATAAGAGACATCTCATAAGCGAATCAACACAAGTACAATGAAGTCAAATCAGATCTCGTATATATAATGTCAAGTATAAGAGTACAAAATGATGTCCAATGACATGTACAAACTCCCATCGGAGCAAGAATCATATCAGCTACAAAAAATGGGTGTGTCTACAATATATATCCGAGCTCCAAAAAAGATGAATCATCTAGCTGGCACCCTCTCCCTCATCGCCTGGTGGAGGAGCAAGAGCCTAATGCCCGAGATTTTGTCAAGGTGCTCGTGCTCCCTCTGATCTAGCCATATACTGCAAATAGGGTTGCACCTGCTGTGCAATAGGAACTGCGACACTATATGCCGCCACATAATATGCAGCCCTACTGCTCTAGAGAAGCACCTCCTGTCATAGAGACTCTATCTCTGCTCTTGACTCTGCTCTCAATGCTGTGTTCTGGTGATCATGCTCAGCCCTAACCTTGACCAACTGTCAGTCTCACTCTGCCAGCTAAGTCTAAGCCACTGTCAACTATGATTGCAGCTCTGCAAGACATGCTCTCATCGACCATCCCATGTCAGCCCCCTGCTCTCTCGCAGGCTCCCTGCCACCATCTCCACTGCCATCTCCACTTATAGCTCCACCCTACTCATCCTGCCATTGCTGGACCTACCTTGGAGTTGCTCACTCCTCCTCTCTACCACCCAACCTCACACCTACTCTCCCAAGGGATCCACCCTCACCCCTCTGCTATCCAACATCATCTTGCACCTCGCTGCTGCTAGCACCAGGATCAGGACCAGTCTGTTGTGGAGCCTTTGATCTCTATGCTTGTCCCTACCTATGGCCCTACCTCTGGCCCTGTCCCTATGCTAGTGCGGGGGTATCATCCTCCACATCCTCAATATGAGGAGCCTGCTCTCCTGGATTTGTAAACCATGGGAAAGGATGCTACTGAAAATAATCTATATACTAGGGCAATACCCCCATATCTGCTATATCATCTAGGTAATCCCACCTCAGGTGGTGTAAACCTGTTAGCTCCTGCATCACTAAAGCATAGGATAGCCTAGGTGACCATCCCTATCTCTCCTCATTGGCATATTGAGCATACACCGTATACTCCTGAAAGATCCCCTGCAGCTAGTCGTACTGCCTCATCACTCGTGAAATGACAAATCATTCCACAATAGTCTGTGACCTCCCAATCAGTGGGTGTGTAACAAACAAGTCCCTACGAACTGCTTGCCAGTCATCCCATGACTCCAATCCCCTGTATGGTCTCCACGCGACAGCTATCAGATCATTGAGCTACTATCTCTAGAAATCTATCTTGCTTAGATGGGGCTGTGTAATATATCTGGCATACCTATAAATGATCGGCTGCCCTGGCTCTTTGCTATCATCAACTATCAGCCGACAAACGGGAAGGTGCTCCCAAGCCCACACCTGTAAAATGTACACCCCGACGACCATGCTCCGCCCATCTCTATAAATGATCTCATGCATCTCGCGATACATGTGGGCCAATAAACAAGAGCCCCAACCAAGTCTCTGAGGGATCTCTATCAACCTCTCCAACATTCGGCCCCATCCGCTCTGGAAACCCTATTGCCCTCTATCTGGCATCAAAAAGCAACCGATGAAACTTGCTAGGACACATGCTAGCGGATACTCCTCACTGTACCTGCTCATTAATATATCCCAACTCATGGAATGAGTCAAGATATCAGGATCCCTAAATATGTTCCTAAGAGCCTATAGTCCAGGTAACAATGCAGTATCATAATCCAGCTTATTCCCAGCAAAAGGGATATGAAGGATCCTGTACACATCCTCGGGAGTGTTAGTCAACTCCCCAACTAGCAAATGAAAGGTATTCTGCTCCGAATGAAACCGCTCAACTAATGTTGTGAGCATCCTATTGTTCACATAGATATCAGGTAATCGCAATAAATGAGTCAAGCCGCATAAATCAACATGAGCCTGCTTAACCTCAGATAGATGACGAACTAATGCCATCGTAGGTGGATATACACATCTGAAGAGCATAGGAGGTAATCATACCTGCAAAAACCCAACAACGATCATCCGAAAACATTCCAAATAAGCCTACAAGAGAAGTTAAACATCACGCAAATCCAAATAAGTCAAATGCAAAACCAAAATTTCATGTTTACACTTTCAAAAATGATCACTGTCTTTCGAATGACAAAACATAGTCAAGCAGCATATCGTACGAGTCAGGAATGACTCTCGTATGAGAAAACAACCTCAAATGATAATTTAACAGACTTAGCATGACAAAATGGTCTTTTAACAGACCTTTTGTACGACACAAGGGTGGACCCCGTACGACAAATCTAATGGCTTCAAATGATAAAAGAAAATTTGCTAGTTTCTCATACAAGACAAGACCCTGTCTCGCACGATAAACCACGACACCTGACCCAAAACCCATGAAAAACTTCAAAAAAGCATAAAAAAATTCAAAATTGGAAACATAAAGAGGCTTAAGATCGATCACTTACTGCTGGCTCGTAGTTTCAGGGTCGATTGTGACGTCTCTGGCACTCAAATCGATGCTGATGAGTAGGGACCACCATTTTTTCGTAGAGGGTTTTTCAAATTTTCAAACTTGGAGGATTAAAATGAATTGAAAATGACACTTTCATCCTATATATAGCCTAAAACCTAATTTTTCAACTTGCTCCGATGGTTATGAAAACTGTACCCTTAGCTAATTTTCCTACTTTGATTCCATTTTCAAGATCGAAATCAAAATTTGAGATCATTTTGCTAGCCAATTTCACAATTTTGACCACTTAGCGCTTTTCTCATCAAATGCTCATTCTTTCTTCAAAATTGCACTCAATTTCAACGCTGAATCTTAAATCAAGTTTTGTTCTACATATCAACATTTCGATCAACTCTTGCGCTCAATTTGTCATCAATCAACGCCGAAATTTTCAAAAAAATCCTTAGAATCAATTTGTGTTCAAATTACTTATTTTCGCCAAACAATTGCCTATAATCAAGTACCCTCGTTATCTTTCGATTTCACTCCTGAGGGGGCATATTTGTGACCTTATGACTTTACATCCTCATATTTGTGACCTTATGAATTTACATCCTCATAGTCGAGAACAAATTTTCAAATTTTTTTTTCAAATCTTCATCAAAAGTCAAGCAAAATCTTTTCAACTAAAGAAAATCAATCCTTATTGCTAAGGGGCATCTTAACTTCATCACTTCACATCAAGTTGAGATCTCTCGATCGTTTGAATCAAATCAATCGCTAGGGGCATATCAATTTCATCACTTCAAATCAAGCTAATATTTGTCTTTCATCTGAATTAATCTCTTAACGTTAATCAGTTTCATTGCTTAAAATCAAACTGATTATTCATTTAAACTCAATCAAAAGTTTCAAGAGTATCTTTGATCACACTCAATCTAAGCATGTGTTCAGTATTCATTTCTTGATCAAGCTAGATATTTTATTCTTCACTCATCGTGTCTTGATCAATCAAGTTCAAGATTGATTTTTATCATCACTCACTGCATCTAAGATCAATCAAGTTCTAGATCAGTAAGATCCACTTCTTGATAAATCAAGTTCAAGTTCAGTATCTTTGTTTTCTATCATTCCTCAGTTCAATCAAGTTTGGGATTGGTATCGCTTTAATCAGACTTCATTTAATTTTGTCACTTCGAATCAAGCTAAACACCTTGTTTTTCATCTAGTTCGTGATCAATCAAGTTCAGAACTGGCATTTCCTAGACATTACACATTCTTTGAACCAATGCGCTACTCGCACATTAATTTAAGGAGGGGCAAATGTAATACCCTAAAATTGGTCATCTAAACCATGGGCCCCTAATCTTGACGACATCACCAAGGTCCTAACCAAAGGCAATTAAATCAATCTTGAGCACATTATTAATTCTTTAATCATCAAAAATCACATGGCAAATCAACTACTCAATATTAATTAAATATTTATTTAATTAATTGAATCATTTCCAAGAATATCATTTTGATCAATTATCCCATTTTAATTTATTAAATATCTTTGCATATTTAATTAATTAATAAATTTGCCATTCAATCATGCAAAAAGGATTAATTTATTACAAAAGATGAATTAATTTATTACAAAGAGTTGAATTGAAATTAAAAAAAGAAGAAGAATTGAATTGAGAGAGAAATCAAACTTGAGATATTATTTCTTTTTTCTAAAATTAGAACTTGATATCAGAAAAGCAATTTAATTGAATTATTGAATTATTCTCTAAATTTGGAACTCAAAGCTTTTCAGAAAAAAGAAGTTCAGTTGCATTGAAAAAACCTTTTTCTTGAATAAATTAAAGAATTATCTATTTTCATCATATATGCATGGAATTAATTTATTATTATTTTCCAATGCAACTTGGACTTCTAATTTGAATGCATTTCAATTAAACTATAATTGGAATCTATCTCAAGGTTAACTCAATCCGATTTCTCAATTATTTTCAGTTAATCCTAAATTGAGCTTTTTCTCTTGTGATTCTATATAAATTCAGTCTTCAACTCTCATTCCAATTTACCCCAGAGATTTTTTGAGAACACGCTTGGAGATTATTATCACGCTAATTTCGCTCTAGAGTCATTGAAGCTTATTGTACTTTTTAGATTATTTGCATCCATTTTACATTCATTCTTGCTTGCATCCATTGTTGCTTGAATTGATTTATTGCTTGAATTATTCATCCATCTTGCATCCATATAGCTTAATATCATATAGATTAAATCCTTCGTCTTGGTGTAGTCTAGTCACTGGTATTGCTTATACAAATCTGAGAGCAATCTTATACTCGCATCTTTTAGAAGGCAATTAGTTGCTTTGCTATGGTTTATTATTTATTGATTATTGATTACTAACCATGCATATAATGACTTAATTGAAGTGTTGTACTTATAGCTACATACCACTTTTTCACACACACAGATACTTCGTCAGCTCAAACAACCATGTCACCCCCTAAGGGGTGCTCATTTTTTACCCTTTTGCCAGAAATTAACCCTAAGTGAATTGCTTCACAGTTGAGTGGCTATCTTGGGAGATATATGGTGAGTAATCTTGGGGGTGGATTCTTCCCCACCCTTGCACTATGATATTGCCAATGTTTGGTGACTAACTCAACTCAAAGTTTTTAATGTTAAGGTTCGTAATCAAGCTTCCTGTTCGGCCGTCAGTGATAAACTCCCTCAGGAGGCTTCCCAAACTTTAGAACAAAGGCTTTACGTATCATAAAGATACTAGGGGAAGGCTAATCGTTGCATGAAACCATTGAAAGGGACTTTCGTCATCCTCCACTTTTGATTATATTGGGTTGGAACACTTGGCGATAAAGTCGTTTCCCACTTAGGTCATTCCCCTCACACTGACCATAATGGCTTAAAGATTTTTTAGCTCCTCGGGAGGGCAGACCTGCTAAAGGATTTAAAATTCTTGAAATGAAGAAAGCATAAGAGTGGTTTGGCTTTTTGATCACCCAGTTAAGGGGAGAGCATATACCTTCCACTTTCAAGACAAGACAAATAAGGTTCTTTTTTAGCCTTCAAGAAAATGATTTGCTAACTTTTATTAGGAGATGTTGCTCAAAAAAGCATGATGTTTATTTTAACTCTCAAATAAATGATTTTTTTAATCTAAGTAAATGAAATCCTGGTCAATAAAGAAAATTTTTCATTTATGGTCAACAAAATGATTCGATAAAGGGGAAGGACTTCCCTCTTTTGCTTTGCTTCAGAATTCTTGGAAAAATGAGGTTCTTTAACTTGCAAAGTAAAGTGAATCCTTTTAAATACCAAAGGATGGTGAGGTTCTTTTTAAAATGTTTTGCAAAAGTAAAGTTTGTCTTGTTCCTTTTAACCCTCAAAATAAAGTGTTTTCTTCTTAAGAAAGCAAGAAAATGGTTTTTATTTGTTGTTCTTTTTAGGTACTCCAAAATGAAAAGTGAGTTCAATTTTACTTTACAAGGAAATGAAGAAAACTTTTAAATGACTAACTTAACAAAGTTAGAAATTAAAAATTTAGTCAAAAGCCTAATATTTAGTAAAAGATAATTCTCCCAACCTACAAACAAGCATTAGTTACCTGCAATAAGAAAAACCTGTTAGTGATAAAAAATTTCACAGTGGACTTCTACAAGTCTAATTCTCTGTCTCGGTTACAACTGTGTTTTTTGTTACTACTTATCAAGTTGCCATTAGTTTGATATCCAAAGTCATTCTATATACTCTAGTCAGTTATTACTACCAAAATATTCAGTCGGTAAGAATAGTGCAGTCGGTTATAGAAGGAAGTAGTCACAAAGCCTAGTATTCACCGAGCTGTCTACTGAGTAACATTCTATGACTACCAAGCAACAATAATGATACACTAAGTTGATATACACTGAGTGAAACGTGTTACCAGATTCATTGAACCTAGACACACATGAGAAAATGTGTTACAAGACCGAGGAACAAAAGAACCGTTATCACATTGAAAATTGTACTTAAAGATTTTGTATGATTTCGACGTCATCTATCCAATGAAATATCTTGCATGGTTATTCATTCGATAAATCATGTTTGTAAGATTGAGGCAATGAACCTGGTCACTGACATAAGATATCTATTTATACAACATGAATTGAGGATCAGATAGAGAAGAAAGTGATAGAAATGTCATGAGATGAATGTGTGTGAAGCAAGACACATGTGATAGATAAGGAAGCATTGAGTAATGTGACTGTCAGAGACACAGAGGTCACTGAGAAGAATTTTCAGAGAACAGTCAAGGAATAGAGTAAATAGAAGGGTTTACTGAGTTACTATATGGGTTACCGAGGTATGCTACAAGCAAGGTAATCTCATTTTGAGCACATAGAATCTACTATAACATTCCAGATGTAAAGTTGTAGATATTTGTAAATATTTTATTGTAATATTTTGAAGTTGTAAGAGAAACCTTTAACAAGGTAAAAGATTCTAACAAAGTCTATAAATTGTAAAGCCTTTCACCAGGTGCAGCATTTAGAATAAGTGTTGTAAAATCCTTTAGCAAGGTAGATCTAACGATCTTGATACTCCTAACAGGGTAAGCTATTAGAAATAGCTGAACATGTAGCTCTAACTGAGCAACCTTTATTATTGCTGTAGTGAAGTTGTGGGTGCCATCTCCACCATAGTTTTTCTCTCTAACCAAGAGTTTCTGCGTAACCAAAATATATGTGTTATGAAGTGAATCATGTATGATTGTTATTTATTTGTTTTAGCTTTATGTTATGTTACAACAATTTTTGGTTTATGCATAATAGTAAAGATATTGTTGAAGAAAGGATTTGAAGTATTGATTCACCCCTCCCCTCTCAGTACATTAGCTTTCCATATTGGGCCTAACATTTTTCTCTCTGTGTTTTCTATGCACTACAGAATGGAACCTATGTGCTATAGAATAAGATTGATGCGCTAGCCGAAGGCCCAAATGTGCTAAGTTGTTGTCTGGATGCACTAGACTAATGTATTAAAGCGCAAGGACCTACAGGAAATAGCATAAATGCTATGCGCTAAAGATAAGTTTTGATGCACTAAAAGATGGTTTGAACATGCTAAACAGTCCGCCAGATGTGCCAAAGTAATGATCGTATGCGCTAAAGGATACTCTCCATGCATTATTTCAAGTTTTCTGTGTACCAACAAAGTTAGTCCTGCACAAAAAATAATTTGATAAATGGGGTTATGCCCCACGATGGGTGCCAAAAAATGTATGTGGGAAAAGTGGTGCAATGAAATGAAATTTATGAAATCATGACTAGTCCACACACCAATGAGACTCTTGGTGAAATTTATGGAGCTATATGGAATAGCTCAACTTCCCAAGGGATGTTCATTGTTCTCTATCTCACAAGACCCCTTAAGCCAATGCCTTTGCTCTCAGATCACTAAGCAAAGTGACTCAGGGATGACAATCATGAGAATGAGGGATGTTTTGATCAATCTAACATGAATGCAATCCTAATGTGCATGATATTAATACAAAGATTAACTAAACTAGCATGCATATGATGATAAGATGAAAGGATTAGTAACAAGACTATCCTACCATATCACACTAGTCTACCATGATTATAAATAAAGATGTTATGATTATTTCTATCAAAGAGAGCCTAAAAGCTAGATAAAGATGATTTAAATTATTAGTAAAATATCTATAAGTTTGATGCTAAAGACTTAGATATGAAATGGAGGAATGAGAGCTCTATTTATAGAAAAAATAGGGCAATGAAGGGTCAAGATTGAATGATCTTATCAAGGGTTAGGATTGAAAGTTATCAATCCATGTTTACAATTCTCACCAATTAAATGGTGACCATTGTCAACAAGAGACTGCTTGAGAGGAGATGTAATAAATATTAAATGCCTGAGAAGACCTCATGGTTACCTTAGAAGGTAAGGGTTAAGGTTAGGCTAGAGTCATCCATTGGATAAAGCTTTTATGCAAGGGGTAAATTCTTGTGCAAGGGTTAAAGGAATAACCATGGTCAAAGCAATGAATGCTTGATGAGACCCTATGGTTAGATGAGGGTTGAGTTATGCAAAATGTCTCTAACCATGTCAAAAAGGGTTAGTTAACCATTAATGTCTTGGAAGACTTTGGGGAAAATTTGTAAGAGTCCTTCCAAAATTGGGGCAACTCAACAAGTTAGCTTGTTGAAGGCATAAAGGCTTTAATGCCTTTGGAAGACTTTACTCCAAATTTGAGAAGTGACATCCTCAAATTTAGGGAAAGGGGATAATTTAAAGGGGTTTAGGCTAATTGATTAGGATTAGATGGGTTTTAGAAGAATCTGGAAAGAGGGTTAGGAGGCAAGTGGGAGATGTAGGAGAATGCAAGTGGATGGAGGGTAATTTTAAGTAAAATAAATTGCTTTATTTCAACAAAATAGATGCAAGTGGGGGATTTAAATAAATTAGATTTATTTATTTGAAGTGATCAATTTAATTAAATGTAAATTTAATTAAAAGGAGAGAGAAGGGATTTAATTAAATAAAATGATTTATTTAATTAAATGACATGAAAGGCTTAGGTGAATTTAGATAAATAAATTGAATAATTTATTTAATCAAATAGATGAATGTGGATGATTTAATTAAATTAGATTTAACTAAATAGAGGAATGAGAATAAAATGAACATCAAATATTCATTTAGGAAAGTGGTCATTTTTATATGTCTACAGATATACTACACATGATCAATGAAATACACTTAATGAAATACAAACTAATGCAAATGATTGAATGTAACTAAATGAAATGAACGATAATAATTAAAATGATTCAAAAGATAAATGAACCTACAATTATCAAATGCAAATTGTTTTTGTTTGTCAAAGTATACTCAATCTTTATTTATGACCATTGATCTCTGAATGGAATGAAATGCTTATAATGCAACTAACAATTAATGCTTATAATGTAGATGAATAATGAGCTAATCTAAAATTATATAACTAAAATGATACTTCCATTCTTCATATGTTGTCTTATAAGAGTGCTTGATTTCATCATTGAGATTTTTAAATATTGTAAGAAGATACAAGAAAATTGACATAATAATTCAAGCTGACTTGAGTATTTCTTACATGAATTTTGATATAGCAAGTTAATACAAGCAACTTGATATGATAAATCAAGTTGACCTGAGTATTTCTTGTAGAATAGAAAAGGATTATCCCGTTTCATGCATGACTCAGAAAGCCCTCCTTGATCTTTTGCTGATCATATCCTTAGACAAGTACATACCTTACTAAGAGATAAACCACAAAAATCAAACAAATAAAATAATCATGCCCCATCATAGCTACTCTAGTCATGGACATCCTTGAGTTGCATAGAGTACATGATTAGAAAAAAAATCAAGATATAAACATTGAATTTTGTATGTCATACATATGTTCTCATGGTATTAATTGATATAATAAACTTGATGAATAAGTATTGATAATCATTCATGACTTGCTGGTTGAATCTTTGTATTCAGAGTTTCACAATTCAGTTGTTACAAATGCCTTGATCTCCATTGCCTTGTTGCTTGTTATCTATTTCAAAACCCTAGGTGTTTTGGTTTTTCTAAGTTTTTAAAATGTTTTGAAATTTCAAAGATTTAAAAGATCACCTTAGTAGAAGGAAATTAATATTTTTCCCACTGTGGAAATAAAAATTTATTATGGATGTATGAAAGGATGATCCAAACCATGGTGGGATATAGTGCAGATATGATTGATAAAATGCAAGACACTGACTATGCTAAGTATGTCAAAAACTGATAACTGTTGATAAGCTGCATATTTCCTGCTAATGGTTCAGAGCAATGGATGAGAAAGATAAATGGATAGGCTAGGATAGATGGAAATGATAGATGCAAATAGGATGGAGTAGATAGGTGCGCGAAGCGATCTCATAGATGGAAGAACTCACTTTTAGATAATACCTGTTTACCAGGTTTTCACTATCTAAATTTATTGCATTTTTTCCATATTTGATTTTTTTTTCTTCTGTTTTCGTTGTTTTATGCTTTTTAGAGATTTTCTGCTTTTCTGATTTTTACTGATTTCTTCAGGACTTTATATACTTTTTTACTAATTTTTTTTCTTTTTTTTCAGGACTTTATATCTCAAGCACAAAACTTCTTGAGATGGATAGAATTGATGGGCTCATCAAACCAATCACCTTCAGGTGTAGATAACTTGTATGCTTCTGAGCCATATGCTACTACTATAAAAAAAGGACCTAAATTCAGTTCAAACTTTCCCTTCTTTTCTTGATCTTGCCAATTTCTTGGATTCTCCCTTAGAACTAGATCTCCAATCTAAAAAATGTGTGGCTTAACTCTGTGATTGTAACTTCTCGCCATTCTTTGTTGATGTGCTTTCCTAAATTATCTCAATTTCTTGAAGTCTATAGACTCACTGTTCTTCTTCTGGTATAAGACCTTTTAAGGACACTCGTAGAGAAGGTATCTCTACTTCTACTGGTAATATTGCTTCTGATCTATAGACTAAGAAATATGGGGTTGCCCCCGTTGGTGTGAGAATGCTAGTTCAATATGCCTAAAGAGCAATATTTAGCTGAATATGCCAATCTTTTCTAGATTCATTGACTGTTTTCCTTAGGATTTTTAGGATTGTTTTATTTGATGCCTCAACTTGACCATTTCCCTATGGATAATATGGGGTATAAAACCTATGCTGGATATGAAATCACTCACATAGTTCCTTCACATCTTGATTCTTAAATTGTCTTCCATTATCAATGATAATGGTCATAGGGACTCCATAGTGACAGATTATATAATTCAGGATGAATGATGATATTTTCTTTCCTGTCACTTTTGTCAAAGGCAATGCTTCAATCTATTTAGTGAAATACTCAATAGTAGTCAGAATGAACTTATGTCCACTAGAAGATGAAGGATTTATCTTACCTACCAGGTCAAGACCCCATTGGGAGAATGACCATGAACTTACCATAGGATGCAATTCTTGTGTTGGTGCATGGATAATAAATCCATAGATCTGACATTGTTTGCATCTCTTAGCATATGTAAATGAATCTCTCTCCATGGTAGGCCAATAGTAACCCAAGTGAATAAGTTTCTTAGCTAGCATTAAACCACTTGAGTGCATGCCATAAATACCTACATGGACTTCTTTAAGAATTTCTTAGATTCTTCTTTTTCAAGACACCTCAATAGAGTTCAATGTAGACCTCATCTATATAAGATATCAACAATGATAGTATAGAGGGATGACTAACAGATAAAATTTATTTTCTGATTGTGGGATAGGTCAGGAGGAAGGATATTCTCCTTTAGGTATCGATAAGTTTGGCTGTATAAGGATTGATCAGTTCCAGATATATGGAAAATCATGTGGGTATTTTGGGATTCAATGGTAGGATTCAAGATATCTTCCACCAAGAATTTGTAACGTTATTGATTTTCTTGATTCTACAAAAGAGATGCTATTGTAGCCATTGCATTTGCTACTTTGTTGTCATTTCTTAGGATCTGAGTAAATGTTGTTTCTTCAAAGTGCTCTTTAAAATTTTCAACCAACTGTTTGTAGAGCATGAGATTTTCATCCTTAGTTTGATAATTGTCATTTATTCGGTTTATTATAAGCTGTGAATCACCATAAACATGCAATTCCTTGTTGTTCCATTCAATAACCATTTTGAGCTCAATAACCAATGCTTCATATTCTATAGTATTGTTTGTGCATGGAAACCACAGTCTATATGATTTTAGAATTGTGTGTCCCTGAGGTGTGATCAACAAAATTCTAGCACCTGATCCATATTGTGTATAGGATCCATCAAATTACAACTCCCAAAATTTTGTGCTTATTGTCAGAATGTCTGCATTAGAAAATTTGACGTGCAATGGTGTGTCATCTTGTAAGGGCACTTTAGCCAATTGATCAACAATGACCTATCCTTTGATAGATTTTTTATCAACATATTCTATATCAAACTCACTTAATACCATAACCCATTTTTCCAGTCTACCTATCAAAGTTGACTTGCTCAATAAATACTTTAGTGGATATATATGTATACAGTGAAAATGGATAACAACAATGATAATATTGAAAGACTAAATGGATTCAACCACAAAAACCCTAGCCTAAAAACAACAAAGATCCACCATAACATATGAAGATTACCTAAGACAATGCAAATCAAATGAAATCATAAAGATTATACCATCACATGTCCAATAGGGTTTGAATCTCCATTCTTCCTATCTCCATTAATCTTGCTTGATATATTTGCTCTCAGATTTTATGTGCACAAGAGCTCAAAAAAGAATGGAATGTGGTTGCAAGTAGGATCACATATGATGGTGCAAAGCGTAGTGTAGTCAAGTGCATAATTGAATTAGCTAGGTAGTTAGGGTTTGATAATGAAGGAAGCATCTCCTTATATAGAAGACACTATATGGAATGGAGGGATAAGATTGAGAGGTGTAAATGGAGGTCGGCTATGATTAGAGGGTAGGTAAAGAAAATAATAAAATAATGAAAGGGGTAGGTAGTGTAAGAATTAAGAGATGAATGACATGTGTCATGGGTAGAAAAGGCTAATGAATTAATTAAATAAATAAAGATTTATTTAATTAATAGAAGAAGTGGGATTAATTAAATAAATAAGATATTTATTTAATTTAGGAAAAAGGGTAATTTAAATAAATAAATGTATTTATTTAAATGAGAAATAAGACTAGAAGAGGATAAATGAATTAATTAAATAAATAAAGATTTATTTAATTAATAGAAGAATTAGGCTAAAATAATTAAATAAATAAAAGATTTATTTAATTAGACTGGACAATTTTAGGTGTCTAGATTTTGCCCCTCTTTGAGACAATGCAGCTTGTCGCATTGTTTCAAAGAAGATAAGATGAACTGATACAAAGTTGCCCCAAGATGGAAATGATATGCCCCCTCGAGAGATTGGATGAAAAATGTCTGAAAAGATCGCAGACAATCTCTCGATAAGAAAGAAAGACTAGAATGGACTAACCGAATAAAGTGACAAAATCACGGGATAACGAAGTCTGACTCGAGAAATGAGGGCTAGGACTAAGGCTAGGGCAGTCTATAAATAGACCACAAGGGGAAAACATTCTCATTGTCATCCACACCTTCAAGAGATCAGAGTGTAGAGTGAGATAGAGTAGTAGCAGTTAGCAGCGATGGCAATGGTTCACAGATTCGATCACGTTTGCCGATTTCAGAGGCTAGCAGAGGCAGGAGAGCCGGTGAGTACCACAAAACCTCCTTGTACTTTGTTTTATTAATTGTTGTCATAAATACGTGCTAGGTAGTGCAATAAATACACTTTAGGTAATGTCAAAAAATGTCAAAAATGTGTAGGCGCATTTATGTCTTCAAGGTCAAATCGGCAGTTTTGTGATGAACATATGCTGTCGATTGGATAAATTGCTGAGAGGATATACTCAAGCAGGTCCTCTAGGGAAGACTAGGATAGTAGATAGGGCTAGGATTGACAATTTTGTGATAGAACATACATTGCCAATTAGGAAACTACTCAAGAGGATACACTCAAGCAGAGGCCCTAGGATAGGATAGATCAAGGCACTTTGTGATGAACAGTGAGTACCAAGACATAGTACTTTGTGATGAACAGGGAGTACTTTGTGATGAATAGGGAGTACTAAAATATGAGCAACACTTTATGATGAATAGTGAGTGCAAATGTGAGCAGCACTTTGTGATGACCAGGGAGTGCAAAACACGTAGTACTTTGTGATGAATAGGGAGTACCACTAGGCTAAAAGCAACACTTTGTGATGAACAGTGAGTGTCACTAAGATAGAAGCAACACTTTGTGATGAATAGTGAGTGTCACTTTGACTGACATGATTGCTTTGCTTAACTGCAGGAGTATTTTCCTATGCTAGAGTCATGAGAGAGATTCCCATCGACGTAGAGATTACGACCAGAGCTAACATTCAAGGATCGAGCTGCTATTGAGGTTATGGGTCTACGATACATTCTGTATGTGCCTGAGTTTCGGGCGAACATGGGTTTGCTGACTGCAACTTGCTGAGAGATGGCACTCTGAGACTTGTACATTTCATTTGTCAATGGGTGAGATGACAGTCACTTTGGAGGATGTTTACAGGATATTGAGGATACCGATCGATGGGGAGTTAGTACCCTATGATCGAGACGAAGATAGGGATGCACTGAGATGAGTGTTTTAGGATCCAGGACTAGAGATGAGGGCTAGAGACATGGCATGGGACACGATGACATGGATTGGATTAGCACTACCAGTAGCACTGGTAGGAGTGATTAGAGGGTTCTTATGTATCAGTTTTGTACCATTTTGTATTATGATGTAGACACCTTCGGGTGGTTGTAGCCATATGATTTTGACATCATTGTATCATGACACTTTTGATTATATGTATATGAGATGAGTCACCTTTGTAGCAACTATATGCATGTGTACCTATGTGATGAGATGTTTCATGATGTATGTTTCTATGTGATGCTTATGATATGGATGCAAATATGATGCAATGCAATATTTTTATTCTTTAATGTTTTTAATGTTATGCATATGTAAATGTGAATGTATGAAATGCTAATGAATATGATAATGCAAATGACTATATACATGATGAGAATGTAAAATGTGCTAACATGTGTTGTGTGTAGGATGTGATACAATTGTGATATCTATATGTATGTATGAAATGCTTATATGTGGTAATGCAGGTGAAACTACATGAAATGCAAATATCTTTGGCGTGCCATTATACTCAGTCATGTGATAGCAAGCTACATGGACTCAAGAAGGACAATGGAAGTCAATCAAGAAAGGGGGATGGAAGATAGAAGATATGAAAGTGAAAGAGCTTCTTGTGCATTATCATCATTGAGCTTTATTATGGGAAGTAGGTTATGACAATCAAGGCATATGTTCGACCTAGAAAGTCATTGTACTTATTTGCATGGAGATAAGATAGTCACAAACAAGGAATGCCCCAGTTCATACTAGACTCACAATGTCCTCGTATCCTTGGACAAGTCATAGCATTACTAAGAGACAATCCACAGACAACAAAGAAAAATAGGTGACGATACCCCATCCTCGCCTTTCTAGTCAAAGACATCCTAGAGATAAAAATATCTAGTCAGAGACATCCTGGAAAAGCTAAAAGACATGTCACCAAAAAGATAAAATCAAAAGAAAACCAAGACTCAACACCAACATCCACTATAGTCCTCAAGTTTAGTGTCTCTTGTCACTCGTATCAGTCTATTTGATTGTGGTCATAATGTTTACTTTCACAAAAAGGATAGATAGCACTGAACCATATGTTGTCTGAGTTTGTTGAAAGATTTGATTTGTTGAAGCCCATTGTTGCTGATGTGTCTCATCTAAAACTGACTAAATCCATGAAACTGATACTTTATTGTGGAGAAGATGAAACTTTATTGTGGATTGTGATGCAAATGTTTCTTTATTATAGATTGTGTGCGAATAGACTGAAGGAAGCTGGAAGAAACTGTACTCCTCAAAACATGTGATGCTCTCAGTTCCACACCCATCACTAGACGTAGGATTTGCCTTAGCCATAGATAGGAGTTGATTTATTATGGATGGAAAGGGTGAAAAGGGAGGTTTATTATGAATGGCGAACCAATCATAGGTAGATCAATAACAAGCCATGATGGGGGTGTGTAAGTTTATTATGGATGAATAGGTTGTGAGTGTGTGCAAAGTGAAGGGATGAAAGTGAATCCTGAAGGAGGGAAGAGCAATGTCTCTACGTATGGCGCTGGTGACCTAGTTCACCATGGTACTTGCCCAGGGCGCCACCGAAGTGGTTTTCACCATTGGACAAAATGTTTTTCTTTACTTTTTTTTTTGATTTTTTTGTTGTCACAAGGTGTCTGTTTGCCAAGTTTTCACCAAGTAATGATTTTTATGTTTTTATGATTTTTTTGTATTTTTGAATTTTTTGAATTTTTTTTTTTTTAATATTTGAATTAGGATACTTTAAAGAGCTATGTGTAAAACCTGTGAAGGTGCATGCTATTGATAGGATCCTCTAAATGTTCACCCTCTGTGGTTGAGAGCTGATATGCCCCAGATCCATATGTTGCTGTAATGATGTAAGGACCAAGCCAATTTGGTTCGAATTTTCCCTTCTCTCTGTCTTGCTGATTTTTAGGATTTTTTCTGAGAACTAAGTCACCCACCTCAAATGTATGAGGCTTCGCTTTATGATTATAGCTGTATTGTTCCTTGATTGAATGATGTGTAGCTTGAGTGACTATCTTCCTTGATGAAGGAACCGAGATAGAATTACTAGTGTGTGGACTACGCAAGCCCATATGCATGTCACCTGAAGAAGTTTGGGCATCCCTGATAACAAAGTCCTTTGAGGAAGCTCCATTAAAGGTCCATGATGTATCCCCAGAAGGGAAAGGATGTGTGGAACACGTGGATAAGTGATGAAGGCTTATGATTGCGAAAATAAGTGAAAGTAGGATAGCATGATGGAGACTTAGGATCAACAATGATGCTTTTTAACTTGAAATTTTAGAACTTTTGCCCCCAGTTATTTTGATATTAGGGGAGATCAACTCTTGTTCTTTTTCTTTCATAGGATTTTTATCCTTGACTTTGATTTTTGCAGAGTCCAATAGCTTTTGATTTTGATTTGGACTAAAGGACTTTTCTTTATTTTTGAATTTTAGATTTTTCTTTTCAAAGCTTGATTTTTGATCCCCAAGGAGTAAGGGCTTTTGTAATTCTTGTTGATCCAAGTCTAGGAGAGGAGTAGAAATGGAATGAGTGGATGAAATGGTAAAGCTATGTGAGTTCTCAAGAGGGCTGGTGATATGCTCAATAGATTCCTTTTTGGAACCATTCTTAGGACTATTGATATCAAGAGATGCTTGCACCCCTAGATGAGATTTGCATTCAGACTTAGTAGCCACAACACTAGGTGGTTCACACCCAATTCCTTGCAAATTGTTTATAGATTGTCCCTGTTGAATGAATGTCTTAGCAGATAGTGGGAGTTGATAAACATGAAATATATACTCACCACATCCCATGTCTTTAAACTTGAAATTTTCTTTGTGCTCTTCTTGTTTTGATGTAGAAGCTTTTAGGGATTCTGGATCAACATATGCTAAAGAAGGAATAGCCTCTCGATTGATTGGTATTGTTATTTCTAATCTAGGTCGGAGATTGTTGCAATATATAAATGGATTTGGGTCAGCTTTGACAGTCACTTCAACTCCATTGTGTAGAAACTTGATGCATCGATGATATGTAGATGGTACTGCACTCATCTCATGAATCCATGGACATCCTAGCAATATGTTGTATGTGAGATCAAGGTCTAGGACTTGAAAAACCACATCCTTTGTAACTAGCCCAACTCTGAGAGGCAAGGTGACTGTGCCCTTGGATGAATGCTCTTCATCATCATATACCTTGATGGTAATTTTGTTTTTAGAATTCACAACTTTATCAGAATATCCCATTTGTTTAATAGTGCTCAATGTACAAATGTTCAGACCTGCTCCTCCATCTATTAGGACTCTTTTTATTTGATGTTTCTGTATGAAGGCTTCAATGTGTAATGGTGCATTATGTGGTTGACTTATGGAGGCATCATTAGCTTCTGTGAATGTAAGGGAGTGTGGAATGGAAAGGTATCCCGCCATGGCCTAAAACTGGTCCATGTTCAGATCAGTAGGAATGGCAATCTCTCAGGATTTTGTCAAGAAAAGCTTTATGTGCGGGGGATACATGTAGTAGCTCAAGGATGGAGATAAACAGAGGTGTCTTCCCTAACTATTCTACAAGGTTGTATTCAAGCTTGGTTGATGAAGAAGTAGTGTTTTTAGCTAGAGCACCTTGCAAAGTGAATTTACCTCGATGAGTTGTGACATTACATTCAGAGGTAGGTTTGGAAGAAGATCCAATGCCTTTTAGGAAAATCTTGGGTCTTTGGGTAGAAGTCTCAGGCATTTTGTCCTTGATGATAATAGTAGAGACATAATTGTCCATCAAAATGTGATTGATAGTGGAATCATAGTTATAGGATGCTCTGGTATAGTTGGTTTGGTCATCTATGGCTATAGCTTTTCCCTTGTCATGCTTTGGGAATGGTTCCTCAAACATTTCATGTTCTTGATTGGATGACTATCCTTCAATCTCAATGTCACCTCTATCAATGAGATCTTGTATGATGTTCTTCAGTCGATGACAATTTCCTATTTTATGACCCTTTCTCTTATGGAACTCACAATACTCATCATCATTCCACCAATTTGGTATGACCTTTGGTTCATATGGAGGAAAATCTAGAATTGTTATTACCTTGTTTGCCACTAGCTTTTTGAAAACTAACTCTAGTGGTTCTCCCAATGGACTGTACTTCCTTCATGATCTAGAAGTTGTTTGAGTATTCACTTGCTTGTTTGTAGAGCTTGATCCTAAAAAAATGATTTTTGGTCGCATCGTATTGGCATCAACAACACCATCATTGACTGTGTTCTTGTTTTTGTTCCAAAATCTTGGCTTATCTTTTCCTTTAAAGTCATCTTTGTTTTCCTTGAATATCTTAATGACTCCTTGTTCAATTAGGACCTTTTCTGTCGCTAAGCCTTTTTCAATGACGTCCTTGAAAGTGGAAAAACAAGCTTTCCTTAGATCATAGCCAATGTCTTTGTTAACATTCTGAGTGAACATTTCTACCATTTGTTTTTGTGGAATTTCACAAGAGCATCTGCTAGCTAGATTTCTCCATCTTTGTAAAAATGATGAAAAAGACTCTCCATCTATTTGCTTGGTGTTGCACAAAGTAGTGACTAATATGTTTGTCTCTATGTTGTATGAGAAATATTGAATAAATGCCTCTGCTAAGTCACTCCATGACTTAATACTAGGTGGAGGTTGGGAGAACCATTCCATAGCTTGATCGCCTAGGCTTTGTGGGAATAATCTCATCAAATATGTCTCTTTTGCTGCTACCTCAATGTAGGCTGTGAAAAACTGTCTTATGTGTGCCTTAGGATCCCCTTTTCCTCTATACTTATCAAACTTAGGCATCACAAAGTGTGTAGAAAAAGGATGCATTGGAATTCTCTTGTCAAATGGATAAGGACATATGTCTCTCATTGTGTATGTTGGCTTCGGTGTATTTATGTCCTCCATTTTCTTTTG
This sequence comes from Cryptomeria japonica, assembly GCF_030272615.1. Taxonomy (NCBI): domain Eukaryota; kingdom Viridiplantae; phylum Streptophyta; class Pinopsida; order Cupressales; family Cupressaceae; genus Cryptomeria; species Cryptomeria japonica. The sequence continues at coordinate 777,829,921 of NC_081408.1, forward strand.
TAAGTCCCTGATTTGTTGCTCCAAATTGTTCTTAGGTGGAGATCGGCTCCTTGGACCATACCCCATGCTTGAGGCACCAATTGGAGGAGGAGCATGTTGCATATATGGATGATATTGATCATACACATGTTCATATGGAGGAGGTCTATAATGATGTTGTGTATATGGACCACTTGGTAAAGATTCATATTGAGGAATGAAATATCTGCTTTGTCCATGTATACCATACTCTACAGGCATGTCATGTTCTAATGTGTTGCCCCCAAATTTGACATAGGGTTTCCTTGTGTCCAAATTTTGAGCATGCCTTTGAATATCCAATTGCTTTGGTGGTTGATCCTTAGCATTGGTATGTGATTGAGCATATTTTTGTACATAAGACTTCCATGATGGTCTGCGAAGGTGAGTATCATATGCTTGACCATGTGTGTATGGGACCTCTGGTTTTTGAAACAAATATGATGGTGATTCAGGCACCATATGTGGTCCTCTATTGCCTCCACTATTAGGCCTCCTTTGATCCATGTTGGAGTGAGTTTGTTTCAAAGGTCTATGTTCCATTAGTTGAGACATGTCAAAATCATGAGGGATCTTGGTTCCACTTTGTGCCATCACTTGTAGAAAGTATTGTCTATCCCTCCTCATTATTTCCTCCACTAATCGATTAAAATGAGGATTCATAATGGTGTCTTCCACTTCTACTGAATGTACTGAAATGTTGTCCATATTGTCATTGTGTGTATCATTGTTGTTTGTAGTGTCCATGTTCTCAACATTTGGAATGTTTGTATAGGCATCCATGTCAGGTAATGTAGTATGATCAGAATTGAAAAATATATCATTGTCATACTCATAAGAACTCATGTTAGCGGATTCTTGAGCCTCTTTAGCTTCTCTCCTAGATTTTTGGGAACGATTTTCAACCATGAACTAGGTATTGACCAAGATGTGAGACTAGATGAAAATGGAAAGAGTATGGAAGACCAAGAGTTGAATGGAATGTAAATGAATCTGAGGTGTACTTGCAATGTCCAAAGTGTAAGACCAAGTATGTATGTAGTAGAGTAGGTGTGGCTTCCAAAGAGAGGATAGTTTCTCTTGATGAGGTAAGTTGACCTTGACTCTAAGTAAGACCAAATGAGACCCAAAGGTGATAGACCGTGATGAGGGACCACTTAGCAAAATGTTGTTGTATGTAGTGTGTTGACAAAGCAAGATGAGGACAAGCAAGTGACCTTTTGACTCAAGTTTAAACAAATGTGAATGTAATGTAAGGTGTAAAGAAATGATGGACTGTGTGAGAACCAAAGACAAGTTTAATGCTAGATGAAACCCTGGAGAAATAACCTAGGAAGCTCAAGAATTCCAAAACTGACTGTGTTTATTTGCTAGATTGTAAAAGTTTTTCAATACTGAATACAGACACACTTGTATACTACACATACGTGATTTCCTGACACAGACGTGGTTCTGTTTAACACAGACGTGCTTCTGAGATTTTGTAAATGCAATGTCAATTCTAAGAACACAGATGCGTTTCTGCCCTTTATAGATGCGATTATATGACACGGACGCTATTATGTCAGACATAGACGTGTTTCTACAAAATTTGTGCAATTTTTCCCAATCTATGAAGTTGTTTTGTTGTGACCAAATCTGACTGTTTGACTATTTTTCATGACAAGAGGACACAGTGTTGATGAGGACTCAATGTTTGCAAGTGTCTAGACTAAAAAATATGACTCAAAGAAAGTGTGTTGTTCGATGTAAAATTATTTTGCATACACTTGAAGACACAAAAGACACAATGTTTTGCTGTTTGGTCTTGAATATTTGAATGTTTAAAATAAGTCAAGCACAATTCTTATGGTTGGCCAAGACAATAGTTGTTGATCCCACATGGGGTTTTACCCCCGAGGCTACGCTATTCAGAGCGGATACTTAGATGCTTGACCTCACTTGCTCCACCCTCGGCACTCACTTCTTAGGTCAGCCAAGCATTAGTCCCCATGAAAACTCCCCGTGGTGAACTTTGTTTCTCTACTAAGAATTGTATGTGTGTGGGCTGTTACTAGAGGTCCGACCTCCTGCCCCAACTAGAAGGATTTGGGCTTCTAAAACAAAAAGGTGCTAGTAAGGGCATCCACTCGTGTGGCCATACATGTGGCACTTTCAGCTCTGTAAATACAGAAGGCTCCCAGCTGGTAGGGGTTATGCCCTACAAATGATCAAATAAATTTGATCAAACGGGTTTATGGGGAGACATAGTGTCGGTATGAACTAATCAGCACACGTTATCCATAGTTTTCACCATGAATACAGTTGTTTATAGTGGTTCAAAAGAGGTGGGTTTTCCTCGCTACCACTTGGGTCGTTCTCTCCTCACTAGTAGTCCTAATGACCACATGGGGAGATAGGCCCTCTAAAGATGAAACAAAAAGAGCCTATTGCTCAAGACACAAAAGACAATGGTTCAATTTTAGTGCACCAATTGAAGTGTTTGCTAGTCTATGAAAACAAAGCACACAATAAAAATCCAAAAACCCTGGCCAAGGACCTACAACAAAGATTTATTAGTAGTTTGGATTGTTTGAAATAATCACCCCTTCCTGCAAGCATACAAGTTAGGTAAATTTTAGATCCAAAAGACTTTGTGAAAATAGGGGCCTTCAACAAAACGATTTTGCTTTCAAGACAAGCTGCACCAATTTCGTTAGCTAGATCTGAAGATTTTAGCTCAAAATGAACTAGATCTGAAAAACTGAATGACTAAAAACTTGAATCACTAAAAATCTCAAAATGCAAAATAAGTGTACATAAACACAGTTACCATAAACACAAACGCGACTTTTGGACGCAGACACACCTGAAAACCACCAGACACGTATCCAAAATGCAGACGCGACTTATGGATGTAAACGCGCTTGAAAATCTCACAGACGTGATTTTTGGAATCTGCAAAAAAAAAAAAAGTTGTTGAGGGTGCAGACGCAATCCTAGATGTCGCAGACGTGACAAAGAACCAAAAACGCAATCTGAAAGTACACTGACGCGAAAATATCAAAATGTTGTCAGAAATGTCAAATCTGCAACTTCAAAACACCAAATCTGCAACAAGGAGGTTAAATCCAAAAGGGACAAGAGTCCCACCGGGCGTGCCAAAATGTATACTGTGAAAATGGATAACAACAATGATAATATTGAAAGCCTAAATGGATTCAACCACAAAAACCCTAGCCTAACAACAACAAAGATCCACTATAACATATGAAGATTACCTAAGACAATGCAAATCAAATGAAATCACAAAGATTATACCATCACATGTCCAATAGGGTTTGAATCTCCATTCTTCCTATCTCCATTGATCTTGCTTGATATATTTGCTCTCAGATTTTATGTGCACAAGAGCTCAACAAAGAACGGAATGTGGTTGCAAGTAGGATCGCATATGAAGGTGCAAAGCGTAGTGTAGTCAAGTGCATAATTGAATTAGCTAGGTAGTTAGGGTTTGATAATGAAGGAAGCATCTCCTTATATAGAAGACACTATATGGAATGGAGGGATAAGATTGAGAGGTGTAAACGGAGGTCAGTTATGATTAGAGGGTAGGTAAAGAAAATAATAAAATAATGAAAGGGGTAGGTAGTGTATGAATTAAGAGATGAATGACATGTGTCATGGGTAGAAAAGGCTAATGAATTAATTAAATAAATAAAGATTTATTTAATTAATAGAAGAAGTGGGATTAATTAAATAACTATGATATTTATTTAATTTAGGAAAAAGGGTAATTTAAATAAATAAATGTATTTATTTAAATGAGAAATAAGACTAGAAGAGGATAAATGAATTAATTAAATAAATAAAGATTTATTTAATTAATAGAAGAATTAGACTGGACAATTTTAGGTGTCTACAATATATTGTCCATTAGTTTCACAGAATGAGTCAACATATATGTCACAATTTCTAAGTTGCGAATACAACTGCTAGGCATGTCTTCTTAATCGATATATAGTTCAATTCATAGCCTACAAGTGTTCTGCTGATGTAATAAACTATTGTTTCTTTCCCTTCTTCATCATGTCGTGCTAAGAGAGCTCCTAGTGATACATTCGTTGTTGAGATTTAAAACAACAATGGTTTCCCTTTGATTAATGATACAAATACTAGAGGATTCATCAAATATTCTTTGATTTGCATAAAATATTCTTCACACTTTTGATCCCATTTGTATGGAACATTCTTGTGTAAAAGATGAGTGAATGGATGATATCTATCTGCTAATTGAGAGACAAATCTTCGGATTGATTGCAATCTCCCTTGTAGAGAATGCAATTGACTTATGTTCCTGGGTGACTCCATTTCAATGACAGCTTTGACCTTTTCTGGATCTACTTCAATTCCATGAGCTGATATAATATACCCAAGAATTTTTCCAGAGGTTACTCTTATTTATGGTGAAAATGGAATAACAATATTGAAAGACTAAATGGATTCAACCACAAAACCCTAGCCTAACAACAAAAAAGATTATACCATCACATGTCCAATAGGATTTTGATCTCCATTCTTCCTATCTCCATTGATCTTGCTTGATATATTTTCTCTTAGATTTTATGTGTGCACAAGAGCTCAACAAAGAACGGAAATGTGGTTGCAAGTAGGTTTGATCGCATATGAAAGTTTGAAAGCGTAGTCAGGGAGTCCGTTGATTAGTTCAATAGCTAATTAGGGTTGATAATGAAGGAAGTATCTTCTTATATAGAAGACAATATAAGAAATGGAGGGATAATATTGAGAGGTGTAAAAGATAAATGGTCGGCTAGGATTAGAGGGTAGGTAGAGAAAATAAGAAAATAATGAGAGGGTAGGTAGTGTAGGAATTAAGAGATGAATGACATGGGTCATAGGTAGAAAAGGCTAATGAATTAATTAAATAAATAAAGATTTATTTAATTAATAAAGGAAGTGGGATCAATTAAATAAATAAAAGTATTTATTTAATTTAGGAAAAGGATAATTTAAATAAATAAATGTATTTATTTAAATGAGAAATGAGGTTAGAAAAGGATAAATTAATTAATTAAATAAATAAATATTTATTTAATTAATAGAAGATTTAAGCTTAAAATAATTAAATAAATAAAAGTATTTATTTAACTAGATAGAACAATTTTAGGTGTCTACAACTCCAAATGCACATTTCTTTGGATTCAATCTTAATTGATATTGTTCAAGCCTGTCAAAGATCTTGCCTAAGCTATTCAAATGTTCTTTCCTTTTATGAGATTTTGCAAGTATATCATCTACATAATCTTCAATAAATGTATGTATCATATCATGGAAAAATATTTTCATGGCTCTCCGATAAGTTGCTCCTGCATTCTTAAGCCCAAATGGCATAACATTCCAATAGTAAGTACCCCATGCACAGGTGAATGTTGTCTTTTCTTGATCTTTAGGGATGATTTTTATTTGATTTCACCCCAAGAATCCATCCATTAATGAAAATATCTCATTTTTTCTGATAAGTCTATAATTATATCAATGTTGGGCAATGGGAAATCATCTTTAGGACATGCCTTGATCAAATCTTTGAAATCGGTGCAGACTCTTATGCTTTTATCTGGCTTTGACACTGACACAATGCTTGAAACCCACTCTAGATAGGCAACAAGTCTTATGAAACCCACATCCAATAGTTTCTTTAGCTCTATTTTTACAAGGAGAGCAATGTGTGGATGCATATTCCTTAGCTTTTGTTTAACTAATTTTTCTTTTGGATCAACATTGAGATGATGCATGATAAGATTTGGATCAAGTCTTGGTATGTCTCCATAAGACCACAAAAAATTTATTTCTTTGTTTGAAGAATTCCATGTAGTCCTTCCTCTCTTCATCTGATAATGATGCATCAGGATGGAATTTGGGGTCCTTTGATGTACCAATATTTATTGCTTCTATTGACTCTATTAAAATAGCAGATCTCTCTTCAAAATATGTAGGGAGGGTGTCAAAATTTCCATTTTCTGGCACCTCAGGGAGGTTTTCACCATCTGATACATCCTTTATTTTTTCTCTTGATTGATCTAGTGTTGCCATGAAATGGTTTTCAACACTAGGTCTTTTTTCTTGTTTTATTTCAATTTTGTGACTGGAAAGTTTGGCACTCACCTGAATTCAAGAAGCATTACTTGATTCTATGGTGGAAGATATTGTTGGCATTATAAAAGACAATAAGAGATTGTTGGCATTTCAATTAGGATATTGAGAAGGTTGTTGATAATTATGGATAAAACTGATTAAGGATGTTTACTGTCTTCACAATATTATTTTGTCATAGAAATTGATTTTCTAATTTAGTATGATGTTGCCATATCTTAAGAAGTATGTATTGAAGAGAATTAAGATGTCGGTAAAAGACACAGAAAGAATGTGATGAATAAGGGGAGGAATAAGTTATTCAATGGGCAACTATTACCGAGTTAGACAATGATGAGATCATGTTGTTTAGATTGTTTTGATATCCTACATATGCTATTGTTTGTAAGGTTAATACTATACTATGTTACTGAGCAAGGAACCTAGTCGGTAAACCCTAAGGAACCTAGTTGGTAAACCCTAAAGTTTTCGCTATCAGTTAATGAAGGCAGAATGTCTACCGAGTGAAGTTTAGTATTTACCGAGTTGCAACCGAGTAATAACAGAATGCATTGGATGTATACATGCATTATTTAATGATGGAAGCTAATGAGCTGGTTATGATTAAATTATTGATACAATGTGTATGAAGTTTGTTAAGGATATATGGCAATGGAAGATCGGTAGGAAGATCTACAGCTCAGATTGAACCGCAATACACTAGCACAAGTTCCAAGAAATGTATGCAAGTTCCAAGGTGAGGTAAAACATTTTCCGACCGAAGGATACATTGAACCTGGTCAAGATTGAAGATCTCATGGCTATGATTGATCATGGGAAATGTGATCAAAGAGATTAAGTGGTTAGCAAATTGTTTATAAATAAGGAACTGTTGATAAACAATGTATGCGGGCAAGTGTAAGCATAGGGATGCTACATAGTGATTACTGAGCACATAAGCTTGAAGACCTATTTGAATAATAGAGTAAGGAGCCCAATAGATGGACAAGATAAGTCCTATGACTAGATTGTATTGAGCAAATAAGAATCTGCTTTAGCATTTTAGATGCAAAGTTGCAGACATACTCATTACTGTTATTTATTTGTAAGTGACAGAAAATCTCTTAACCGAGTGGACTTAACAATCTTATTTGTAAATCCTCTAGCAAGGTGACATTTTGATTGAGTGTTTGAAACCTTTTAACAACGTCACCTCTAACAAGGTGAAGATCCTAACAGATCTAAGGGAAATCCCTTAACGAGGTCACATCTAGCAATGTGTTTGTAATCTTTAACAGGATTTGCTTTTAACTGAGCATACTCTAGAAGAGTATATTTCTTAGTGGGTTTGAAATCCCATAGTGGTTTTTCCCTATTTGGGTTTCCACGTTAAATCTGGTGTTATGAGTGTTGTTATGATTATGTGCTCTTAAGTTTGCATGTTTTACAGTTTTGGTTACATATATCTGTTAAAGCTACCAAGGTTGAATCTGTTAAATATATTGAAGATTAAGTTTGTATGATTCACCCCCCCCTCTCATCTTATTAAAAATTAGCATCAGAGTTATTAATTGGTATCAAAGCTTTGGACTTTGGAAGAAAAGTTTAAAGGTACTTGAGGAAAAGATCCAAAGATGTATAAGAGGGATGCACCGAAGCTAAATAAGTCAAGTTTTTCTACATGGTAGAAAAGGATGAAGATGCACCTATCAAGAATTGGAGAATATGTTGTATAGTATCTGGAGAATGATTTCATTACATCTAGAACCTATCCATTGACAATGGAAGAGATAAAGGTAAAACAAGAACACATTCAAGCAATTATTGAAATAACATCTGCATTGACCGACTCAGAGTTTAATGATCTAGAAGGCTGCAATGATGCCAAGGCAATGTGGGACAAGCTCATATATATTTATGGTGGTGATGAACATGTTCAAAGAGCAAAAGTGGACAGTCTAAGAGGACAACTTGAATCTATGAGAATGAATGAAGGTGAGAACAAAACCCAATATAGTACAAGGTTAAAGGAGATTGTCAATCAAATCAAAGGAGTAGGAGGAACCATTGAAGAGAAGGATGTCACAAGCAAGCTATTAAGAACCCTTCTACCTACTTATGCAATCCGAGTTTTTGCAATCAATGAATTGAGGTCTACACCCAATATGCCAGTTTCTTTGGATGCTACTATTGGTAAGCTACATGCATTTGAGTTAAGTAACTTTGATAACAGTGGGTCTTCTGTAAATAAAATTGAGTCTGCATTTAGTTCTTTTCATCTTGATGAATCTGATGATTACAATGATAGAAAGTATAAGTACTTTGAAGGGAATCACAATGGAGCAAGTGAAATATTTTGCAAAAATATGGAGGAGGTACATAAACTTTATGAAGAAATCAGAAAGCAAGAAGAGTTTAAAGCACTATTAGCCAGAAGGCTACCGAGAGGAAAAGGTAAGTACAAAGGAAAGTTGCCTTTGAAATGTTTTAACTGTGATAGAATAGGACATATGGCTTCTAATTGTCTTGACAAAGAATCCAGTGAAAAGAGAGATTATCGAGATGACAGATAGAAAGATAATCATTATAGAGGACATCGAGACTTCAGAAGAAGAGATAAAAAGACATGTCTAATAGTTGATGAAGAATCTAATGATGATAAATCAGATGAAACTGATATAGAGGAAGTTGTTTATGTGGCTATCAAAGATGGATTAGATGAAGAAAGGTATGAAGAAAAAGCTTTAATATCTCACATAAATACTAATGATTTTTGGATCATAGATAGTGGATGCTCACATCACATGACAGGTGATAAACACAAGTTTGTTATGTTAGAAGATTATGATGGAGGTTATGTAAGATTTGGTAATGATGCACCATGTCTAGTGAGAGGTAAAAGATCTATAACACTTCTTGACCGTGCTAAATGTAATGATGTTTATTGGGTTGAAGGTTTGAAATACAATTTGTTGAGTGTAGCACAACAAAACAATACAGGATATCGAATAGAGTTTCAGAAAGGAATTGTCAAAGTTCATGACAAGCATGGAAAGTTAGCAACTACCGGGACACAAACAAAAGGTAACACATTTCACCTTGATTCAACTCGGAATAAGTGTCTATATGCAAAGATAGATGATACCTGGTTATGGCATAAAAGGTTTTGTCATGTAAATTTTGATAATCTGATCAAAATAAGCAAGAAGCACCGAGTAAGAGGTATACCGAGTCTTGAGAAACCTGAGAATGCTATATGCCGAGGAAGCCAAATGGGTAAGATGACAAGATCAAGCTTTACAAGTAAGTCCTACACTTCTAAGGGAATTTTAGATCTTGTGCATACTGATCTTTGTGGTCCTATGAAAGTTCAGAGTTATTATGGTGATAAGTATTTCATATTATTTGTGGATGATTACTCAAGAATGATGTCAGTAATATTTTTAAAATAAAAATCAGAAGCTTTTCAAATGTTTAAATGGTACAAGGCTAGAGTTGAAAATGAAACAGGAAGATAACTAAAATGTCTTAGATCTGATAGAGGAGGTGAGTTCACTTCTGATGAATTTAACTTATACTGCAATGATCATGGTATAAAGAGGCAGTATCTGCACTGAGAACACACCAGCAAAATGGGATAGCCAAGAGAAGAAACAGATCAATTGTGGATTCTACAAGAACTTTGATGATAGAAAAGAAGGTACCTCAAACATTTTGGAGAGAAGCAATCAGCACCATAGTTTACACCCTGAACCGAGTACAACTAAAGAAAGCAACTTTGAAGACACCATATGAAATCTAGTATGACAAGAAACCTAATGTAAGTTATTTTAAATTTTTTGGAAGTAGATGCTATGTTCACAAAGATGACAGAAATGGTAAGTTTGATCAGAAAAGTGAAGAAGGAACATTTCTTGGATATTCTTCTAGAAGCAAAGCATTTAAATGTTTGATCAAATCATCTAACAAAATAGTAGAAATTGCAAATGTGAAAATTGATGAATTTGCAAAAAGAAATGATGAAAGAAACTCCAAAGAACTAGAAGATTATGAAGGATTTGTATATATTCAACCGAAAAGTCCTAACGAAAAAACTGCTGAAGGAAATGAAGAGAATATCCAGTTACCAAGTGATGAAGAAGATGTTGGCATATGGACACTCCAATGAGACATTGCATGTGATTGAAGGTTTTGTTATTGATGGCAACCTTGCAATCCTATGGTACCGGCAAGATATCATATCAACAAGTATTACATAGACAAGATAGTGCACCGACATCAACAAGGACACCGGCACCGACACAGAAGAAAAGATGTATACCGACATAGAGGCCGACAGGATTTTTGTTATGTAATATTTTGTTTATTATTGTAAGCCGACTTGGCAAATTGTAAAATGACTCTTGTATATAAAGGAGATCATTGTAGACATTTAAAAAGGAATGTAAGAAGCATAAAGGAAATTATTAGGTAGACCTAATGTGCGAATTATAGGTCAAGGGTATATGTAAAGAACAAAGCAAGAACCGGTACTGAATCTGGCATTGAAGATGCTATTATAAAGTAGTACAAGTCATTGGATTAATATAATCCTTATTGTAAGTCAGTGTGACTTCCCATTGAGCAGTGAGCTCTAGGCAGTTGGCCTTCTTGCATGTGTAGGCCCCTATTGTAAGTAATATTCTCTTATTGGCCAGTGAGTGAATATTGTGGGTCACAAATCCCACCGAGGTTTTTCCCACACCGAGTTTCCTCGTTAAACATCTTGTGTTATGGTGTACTTTTCATGTGGATATTCTTGATTCTATTTATTGCATTATTTCTTGCATATCGGTACGCTATTATATTATGTTCTGCATGTTTCAACTTAAGAAATTCTTATTACCGGTTAGATACTGATTCACCCCCCCCCCCCTCTCAGTATCTGTGGGAACCCTAACAATTGGTATCAGAGCTTGGTCCTCTACTTTCAAAAGACTAACAACTTGAGGAAGATCTTGACATTGGTAAAGATGGAAAATCTGATGAAGCAACTTGAAGGAGCTCTTACAGACTATGATGCAGAGAAATTGAAAAATATCAAATTAGAAGATGATTTGAAAGCTGCTCAGGATATCATTCAGGCACTTCAAGAAAATTTTACTATTTCAAGAAATAAGAGAAGAGAACTTTGTGAAAAATTACAAAATGAGAATGATGAAAAGGAATCATTCAATGACATGATAAGCAAGTTGAAACAAGAGATCATGACAACAAAAAATGAAATGCATGATATGACTATAAGATTTTGCAAAGAGATTGAGGGCAGGAAGAAGAATGAAGAAGAATTGACCAGAAGACTAAGTGATGCAGCAAATGAGAACACAAGACTTAGCTATGAAAATGACATGTTGAAGAAAGATCTGATGCATACTCAAAATGACTCAAATGAACTAATGAGACAAAAAGAAATTTTGGAAAGGGAACTGGAAACTGCAAATCAACACAAAGAAAAATTCAAGAAAAGCTCAGAGGAACTTGGTACCTTGCTGAAGAATCAAAAACCTAAAGGTGACACTTCTGGAATTGGCTTTGAAGTTGGTGAAAGCTCCGGTGCTACAAATACTCAAGATCACAGCAAACCGGTAAGACAACTTAATGCTTATAAATTTAATGGAAGATGCTTTAACTATAATAAGTATGGTCATAGAGCAAATAAATGTAGATCTAGGAATTATCAGAATATCAATACACCCACTGGTCAATGTTCAAAATGCAACAAAGTTGGTCATAACTCTGAAAACTGCAGAATGAATGTGAGATGTTATGTTTGTGGAAGATTTGGACACTTATCAAATCAATGCAGAACACAAACTGGCATAGGTTATGGGAAAGCTATTCAGAAGAATAATGTAACTTGTTATGCATGTAACAAAATTGGGCATATTGCTAAATTTTGTAGAAATAAAGGAACACTAGTAGACAACAAAAGTGCTAGCTTGAAAGGTAAAGAAAAGGTTGAAGAGGTTAAGCATTAATTCTCAAAGCAATGGATTAGAAAAGCTAATCTAAATATTGGGAATACTTCTCCACCGGTAGAACCAACAAATGCTTCACTGGTAGGATAGAATGATGCTTCACTGACAAGACAAAGCAGTACTCCACCGACATGAAGTTCTTCATCTAATTGAAGAAAATTTCCTTGAGGGTTTGGCAATGAAATGACACATATGCTAATTATTCCCTCGGTTAGAGATAAGAAGTTGAAAATTACTTATTACTGACAGACAATGTTAAGTGAATACTTAATTGACATGCAATTAATGTGGTAGATGGCGAAGCGAAGATTCTGAGCTAAGGCATTTCGAGCAAGAAGCAAGCACACTCCAAGAAATCATCCATCCAAGGCAATAAAAGGTATTTAATCATGGCATCCACCTCTACAATTGAATACATAGCAAACCCTACTATTGTTGAAGTAATCAAAAGACCTAGGCCCATATTTCAGTTAGTCCCCGAGATAGCAAAGAACGATGATACCTTAGGTGCATTTTCTCAAATCCCTAAGGGAGTTGTATATGTTGAAGACCCTAGAATGTACATCCACTACAATATTGAAGAGTTAGGAGATGAGGAAATCAAAACCATGTATAAAACTGTAATATGTGATGATACCGGCAATGTTAAAGATGAACACAAGGTTATTGAAACCCTAGGATTCACATAAATCCTTAGCATTCCTGAATTCCCTAAGGATGTGATTAGGATAGTGTTAAGCAGAGTTCATGGAGAATTTTTCTGGCTAGATGCAATCCATAAGATCACCAAGGAAGCTATGAAAGTTGTCACAGGGTTACCGACCACTGGTAAGAGACCAAATAAAACCAAGAAGGTTCCAAATGACCTAGTTACAAAACTAACTGGTGTAACATTCGATAAGAGATCTCTAAGGGTTAATGATGTAAAAGATATCAATGTGAGATTCATAAGTATGATATTAGGTTACAAAGCCACTCATGCCAACAAACTTAACTTAGTTTCAAGTTTATGCATTAAGAGTGCTTATGATATGGTAACAGACAATGCAAAAATTGACATCTGTGAATGGTTAAAGGATGAATTAATAGACAATCTTGGAAAGATAAAGAAGGACAAGAAAGGATCTTTCAGATTTGGAAATCTGTTAGTATGTCTAATGCTACACATAACAAAATAGGTTCCTGGTATAGGTTATAAAGAACTTGGATATGACATACCAGTAGGAAAACAATTAATTGAATTGTTCAATACCATGGGTGAGAACAAGGAGAACAATATTCATGACTTTTTCCAAGCATTGAAGACCAAAATGAAGCAAAGAATAAGGTTATCTCAGAAAATAGTAGACAAATACAAAGATGATATATGCTTTGTTATTAAGAAAGATGAAATCTGGATGGAGGCGGTCATCCCAAGGACAATTTGGGTAACCGAGATGGGCTATGAGATAGATGATCACATAGTTGAAATTTATGCTAAAGCACTTCTAGAAGCCCCTAATGAACCCAAGGAAGAAGTATTTGGTAGTGCTGAGACTATAAAAAGCCAAATACAATCAAAGAAAAGAGTAAAGAAGGTTGAGACATTTGTAAGGAAAGGATCCAAGCAAGCAAAGGCCATTAAGGAAGATGTACTAAAGAAAACCGACATAACAGAAGATGAGTTGGCAGCTCCACAACCTGAAGCTCATCTATCACCGGTAGGTACTTCTTTGGAAGGTGACATGCCACAACTTTTAAAAGAGTTGTTAGAAAAAGAGATCCCTCACCGGCAACCACTCCTTCACTTAGAAGGACAAGGAAAAAGCAACAAGCAGTGAGATCTCCAGTTAGAAAGGTCACACCCAAGAAGAAGCTGACACCAAAGAAAAAGAAAAGGACAAACAGTGACTTGGCACCTCTAGATATATTGTTAAATGAAATCACAAAGGAAGGAAAACTGAAAAATATAGGAAAAATTTATGACACTCTATCTGCTGATGAGAAAGAGCAAGTTGAGGAAAGTGTGATACTACATATGGACATGTACAAGAAATTTTTGATGGAAGTAGCAAATGAAATTCCTGATGATTTGTTGAAATGACTTGAGGCCAGAAGACAAGTAGTGATAGAATTAGATAAGAAAATAAAAATAGAGAAACTACTTGCTGTATATCCAGTAAATGCACCCAAGGAAATTGATGATTTGATTGCTCAGGCAAACTGGTCAGTATTCTCTACTGCACACCGGCATATTTCACTGATGGCAGGAAGAGTTACTGAAGTAACAGAGGAAACAGAAGATGGTTGGGATATATTCCTGGTTGACAAGGAAAAACAAGAAGAATATAGGAAACCTAAGCCTATAAAGGTATATCAGAAGGATAGGGACAAGGGGAAAGGCAAAGTTGGTGGACCACCAAGCATAAAAGTTAAAGACAACCTACCCCCACCTGTGAAAATTACAACTACAGAAGATCAACCGACAGCAGAAAGTATGGATGTAGAGGATAGAAATCCTAATTTTGAAGTCCTATATATTGTAAATGTTGATACCCAAAAGATCAACATAATAGTTGATAAAGATACAACTGACAAGTCAGATATGGCTAAAGAGCCTCCGGTAGCAGGGGAAATAGAGAAACCGGTAGAGGACACAGAGAAAAAGGTAGAGACTGAGGCACAGACAAAGACAATACAACATACAGAGAAACCAATAGAGCTAAAGGCTCTAGAATAGGTTCATAAGGAAACAGTGCCACTGGTAAGTAGTGAAGTGGGAAAACCAGTGCTAAAAGAAATGCAGACACAAACTGACCTGCCAGAGGTCAATACAAGCATGGTTACTTCCACCAGTACTCAGATTATTGGATCATCATCAACATTTAAGTCAACAAATATGACTGAGGTACTACTTGCCTCCATTAAGAAAATAATTGACTGTAGTTCACAGGCTTATAAAGCAATAGATGATTCTATACCAATTTTGAAGGTAATAGCTCCAAACTGTAACATAGATAATAAAGATTCTTTAGGACAATTGGATACATTGTGTAAATATATTTCTGAAAACATTGAGAAAATAACGGAAGAATCAGTAAAGGATAAGGTAGAGAAAGAGAAACAAAAATTCTTTGATGAGGAAATAAAGAAGTGTAATAGAGATTTTGACACACTTCTACTAGAACTATGTAGTTTGTTGAAAGAATACAAAAATATGTATAAGGATACATGTAAAACAAACTTTTTAACTGTAGATATTGACAAGAAAATAACCAAGGCATAGGATGAGATAAATAAACTTGCAGACAATTTTGTCAATTCATCGGATTCATTATCATTTTTTGAAGAGAAGATAGAAAATTTTGAGGAATAATTACTCAAACTAGAAAGAGAGAATAATAAACAAGGCAAAGCATTTGAGATCTAAACTGAGTCCAAGATTGGACTATTTAGCATCTCTATGGAAGGAAATCTCAGAGGCATTTACACAAGGTAGCAAAACACCGGCAGAGCATTTGCAGCATCTCATCGGTACAATAAAAAGAACTGAGACAACAATAAAAGATAGTAAGAAATTTATGGATAGTTTAAACTTAATTTTGGGAGATCTTTTTTAGATAATAACTACCCAACTACAAGGTTGAGGATATGGATAGATGTAACTACAAACTCTACTGACATCTTGACAACCTTTTTCATTAATGCCAAAGGGGGAGTAGTGGGATGAGAAAGTTCAAAACACAAGAATCATATGCTCAGGGGGAGCTCTCACATTTTTGGTAAACATTTTTGGACTACACATTTTTGGATACTTTTTTGAAATTTCTCATGAGTGTTGCCATCAATGCCAAAGGGGGAGATTGTTGGCCTATGGACACTCCAATGAGACATTGCATGTGATTGAAGGTTTTGTCATTGATGGCAACCTTGCAATCCTATGGCACCAGCAAGACATCATACCAACAAGTATTACACAGGCAAGATAGTGCACCGGCATCAACAAGGACATCGACACTGGCACAGAAGAAAAGATGTATACCGGCACAGGGGCCGACAAGATTTTTGTTATGTAATATTTCGTTTATTATTGTAAGCCGACTTGGCAAATTGTAAAATGACTCTTGTATATAAAGGAGATCATTGTAGACATTTAAAAAGGAATCTAAGAAGCATAAAGGAAATTATTAGGTAGACCTAATGTGCGAATTATAGGTCAAGGGTATATGTAAAGAACAGAGCAAGAACCGGTACTGAATCTGGCATTGAAGATGCTATTATAAAGCAGTACAAGTCATTAGATTAATATAATCCTTATTGTAAGTCAGTGTGACTTCCCATTGAGCAGTGAGCTCTAAGCAGTTGGCTTTCCTGCATGTGCAGGCCCCTATTGTAAGTAATATTCTCTTATTGGCCAGTGAGTGAATATTGTGGGTCACAAATCCCACTGAGGTTTTTCCCACACCAAGTTTCTTCATTAAACATCTTGTGTTATGGTGTACTTTTCATGTGGATATTCTTGATTCTATTTATTGCATTATTTCCTACATACCGGTACACTGTTATATTATGTTCTGCATGTTTCAACTTAAGAAATTCTTATTACTAGTTAGATACTGATTCACCTCCCCCCCCCTCTCAGTATCTATGGGAACCCTAATAGAAGATCATACAAAATCTATTGAGCCTATATTAGCCAAGTATGTCATAACAAATCATGCATCAAGTCAGATTATAGGAGATAAGAATGATCCAATGATGACAAGGAATAAACTGAGATAGAACACATGTCTGATATCTAAATTTGAACCAAGGATAGTGAAAGAGGCATTTAACAGTGAAGATTGGATAAATGCTATGATAGAAGAGATTGATTAAATCAAGAAGAATGACACATGGACACTGGTCCCAAGACTGAAGGACAAAAATGTAATCGGTACAAAGTGGATTTTCAGAAACAAGCTAAATGAAAAAGGTGAGGTCATTCGAAATAAAGCAATGATAGTTCTGATACTTAATATAAGTACAGATCTGATAGCCAACAAGATGAGAGGGGGGGGGGTGAATCATACAAACTTAATCATTAATGAAAACATCAGATTCAACCTTAGTAACATATATCAGTCATAGAATAAAAACTGTCAAACTTGCAAACTCAAAAGCATATGAACAATATAAACCTCATAACAGTAGATTTAATGTGGAAACCCAAATAGGGAAAAACCACTATGGGATTTCGGACCCACTAAGAAATATACTCTTCTAGAGTATGCTCAGTTAAAAGCCAATCCTGTTAAACATTACAAAACACATTGCTAGATGTGACCCGGTTAAGGGATTTCCCTCAGATCTGTTAGGATCTTCACTTTGTTAGAAGTGACCTTGTCAAAGGATTTCAAACACTCATTTAGAATGTCACCTTGTTAGAGGATTTACTTATAAGACTGTTAAGTCCACTTGGTTAAGAGATTTCCTATTACTTTCACAAGCCAACAGTAATACAATCTATCTGCAACTTTACATCTATAATGCTAAAGCAGATTCTTATTTGTTCAACACAATCTAGACATAGAACTATTCTGGTCTATCTGCTGGGCATCAATACTCTATTATTCCAACAGGTTTTCAAGCTTTTGTGCTTGGTGATCACTATGTAGCATCTCTGTGCATACACTTGCCCGCATACATTGTTTATCGACAGTTTCCTATTTATAGACAATCATCTAATCGCTTAATCTCCTTGATCACATTTCCCATGATCAATCATAGCCATCAGATCTTCAATCTTGTCTAGGTTCATTGTATCTTACGATCTGAAAAATGTTTTACCCTACCTTGGAACTTGCACAATCATCTTGGAACTTGTGTTAGGGTAATGCGGTTCAATCTGAGCTGTAGATCTTTTTGCCGACTTTCCATTGCCTTAGATTTGTTAACAAACTTCTTCTACAGCTTGCTAATCATTGATCCGCTTAGCTCATCAGCTTCTTTCATTAAATATCACATGTAACCATTTAATGCATTCTGTTATAGCTCGATTACAACTCGGTGAATACTAAACTTTACTCAGTAGACATTCTGTCTTCATTAACCAACTGCGATAACCTTAGGGTTTACCGACTAGGTTCTTTACCTGATAACATAGTGTAGTATTAACCTTTACATTTTACAACATATGTATGATGTTAAAACAATCTAAAACATCAAGATCTCATCATTGTCTGACTCGGTAGAGTTGCCCATTGAATAACTTATCCCTTTATTCATCATATTCTTTCCTGTGTCTTTACCGACTTCTTTATAATCTTCATATCATATTTCTTAAGATATGGCAACATCATATTGAATTAGAAAATAAATTTCTTGACATCAATGACAAAATAATAATATCAAGACAGTAAAACATCTTTAATCAATTATGTCCATAATCATCAACAACCTTCTCAATATCCTTGTTATATTGCCAACAAGCAAGACTAGGTTGCAAAGGTTATGCTCAAGAAGAGGGAATTGATTATGGTGAAACTTTTGCACCTGTGGCAAGACTTGAACGAGTAAGAACATTGTTGGCATATGCTGCTTACAAGAATTTCAAAGTATATCAAATGGATGTCAAATCTACATTTCTGAATGGTATATTAGAAGAAGAAGTTTTTATTGAACAACCTGAAGGATTTGTTAAAGGAGAGAATAAAGATCAGGTATGTAAACTGAACAAAGCTTTATATGGTCTAAAACAAGAACCTAGAGCATGGTATGAAATATTGCACTCTTATTTAATCAAGATTGGTTTTATAAGGACAAGTGAAAACAACAATATGTACATGAAGAATGATGAAAATGAAATACTGATCTCAACCATATTTGTTGATGATATTATCTTTTGTGGAAATGACTCTTTATGCAAGAACTTTAGAAATGAAATGAGAAAATAATTTGAGATGTCATTAATTGGTTAGATAAAGTATTTTATAGGTCTACAAATATTGCAAATGAAAGATGAGATTTTCATTACTCAATCCAAGTACATAAAGGAAATCTTGAAGAAATTTGGAATGGAGGATTCAAAACCAGTAAGTACTCCTATGACTACCAACTATAAACTATCAAAGAATGATGAATCTGCATCTGTTGATGAGACACTTTATCAATCTATGATTGGAAAGTTGCAATATGTTGTTCACAACAGGCTAGATATAGCACATGCAGTAGGTATAGTTGCAAGATTTTCTGCAGATCCCAAGGAAACACACATGACAACAATCAACAAAATTTTCAGATACTTGAAAGGCACTGAGGATTATGGCTTAGTATATCAGAAATGAAATGACTTTGATTTAAAAAATTATATTGATGCTGATTGGGCAGGCAACATAGATGACAGAAAAAGCACAAGTGGTGGAGCTTTCTTTATAGGAGAAAGACTAGTGAGTTGGCTTAGCAAGAAACAAGGATGTATTTCACAGTCAACAGCAGAAGCTAAATATGTTGCTGCATCAATGAATTGTACCAATATAGCATGGATCAAACAACTATTGGAAGGCATAAATGAGAAAGTTACCGAGCCAATAACTATATTCTTTGATAATACTAGTGCCATTAACATTTCAAAGAATCCTGTTATGCACTCTAAGACAAAGCACATCTCTATCAAATATCATTATCTTAGAGAAGAAGTTCAAGAGAAGAAAGTGGTGTTGGAGAATGTTAGCTCAAAGGAACAAATAACAGATATTTTCACCAAGCCACTGCCAAGGGACACTTTTGAGTATCTCAGAGGTAAGTTAGGGGTCCTACCCCTATCTTCTACTCACTGACCGAGTTCGGTGAATGCATCAATTCGATGACTCTAAAGAATAACTTTTAGGAGTTGATGTTGATTTACACACTTTAGGATGTTTTCTAAAGGTGTGCAGGAAACAAAAATAGGGAATAGGAATTGAAGATAAAATTCTCTAACCAAGACTGAGTTGATACTGAACAACAAAGGAATTACTTCACATAGGAAGAAATTATGTATTAGTTTTCTTTTGGCATTGTTGTCAAAGGGGGAGAAGACTAATGACAGGGGGAGAGCATTTCAGTAATCTGAGCAATCACAATCACAACAATCTAAATTAGAATCTTTTTAGGTCAAATCAATTGGTTTTGCCATCAATGCTAAAGGGGGAGATTGTTGGCATTATAACAGACAATAAGAGATTGTTGGCATTTCAATTAGGACATTGAGAAGGTTGTTGATAATTATGGATATAACTAATTAAGGATGTTTACTATCTTCACAATATTATTTTGTCATTGATGTCAAGAAATTGATTTTCTGATTTAGTATGATGTTTCCATATCTTAAGAAGTATGTTTTGAAGAGAATTAAGATGTCGGTAAAAGACACAGAAAGAATGTGATGAATAAGGGGAGGAATAAGTTATTCAATGGGCAACTATTACTGAGTTAGACAATGATGAGATCATGTTGTTTAGATTGTTTTGATATCCTACATATGCTATTGTTTGTAAGGTTAATACTATACTATGTTACCGAGCAAGGAACCTAGTCGGTAAACCCTAAGGAACCTAGTCGGTAAACCCTAAGGTTATCGCTATCAATTAATGAAGGAAGAATGTCTATCGAGTGAAGTTTAGTATTTACCGAGTTGCAACCAAGTAATAATAGAATGCATTGTATGTATACATGCATTATTTAATGATGGAAGCTAATGAGATGGTTATGATTAAATGATTGATACAATGTGTATGAAGTTTGTTAAGGATCTATGGCAATGGAAGATCGACAGGAAGATCTACAGCTTAGATTGAACCGTAAAACCCTAGCACAAGTTCCAAGAAATGTGTGCAAGTTCCAAGGTGAGGTAAAACATTTTTTGATTGAAGGATACATTGAACCTAGTCAATATTGAAGATCTAATGGCTATGATTGATCATGGGAAATGTGATCAAAGAGATTAAGTGGTTAGCAAATTGTTTATAAATAAGGAACTATTGATAAACAATGTATGCGGGCAAGTGTAAGCACAGGGATGCTACATAGTGATTACCGAGCACATAAGCTTGAAGACCTATTTGAATAATAGAGTAAGGAGCCTAGCAGATGGACAAGATAAGTCCTATGACTAGATTATATTGAGAAAATAAGAATTTTCTTTAGCATTTTAGATGCAAAGTTGCAGACATACTCATTACTGTTATTTATTTGTAAGTGACAAAAAATCTCTTAACTAAGTGGACTTAACGGTCTTATTTGTAAATCCTCTAGCAAGGTGACATTCTGATTGAGTGTTTGAAACCCTTTAACAAGGTCACCTCTAACAAGGTGAAGATCCTAACAGATCTGAGGGAAATCCCTTAACCGGGTCACATCTGGCAATGTGTTTGTAATCTTTAACAGGATTTGCTTTTAACCGAGCATACTCTAGAAGAGTATATTTCTTAGTGGGTCCAAAATCCCACAATTGTTTTTCCCTATTTGGGTTTCCTTGTTAAATCTAGTGTTATGAGTGTTGTTATGATTATGTGTTCTTAAGTTTGCATGTTTTACAGTTTTAGTTACATATATCTGTTAAAGCTACCGAGGTTGAATCTGTTGAATATATTGAAGATTAAGTTTGTATGATTCAGCCCCCCCTCTCATCTTATTAACAATTAGCATCAGAGTTATTAGATATCTTGGGTGTTATTGGTTCTAAGACATTAAGATATACGACTAAATCATGACCATTGGAAAAGACATCCAGTTCAGGGTTTTCTAGGTTATCCCAATCAATTAGTTCTGGATGAAGTAGGGGTAAGTCATAGTCATAGTCATTGTTGGGTGTTTCAAAGTTTATGACATAATAGTTATAGTTTTCCATAGACTAGGTAATGTCATAGATATAACTCTCTCGAGGATAGTCTCTCCCAAGTTCTCTCCAATCAGGTTTAACGAAATCAGGATTGGTATTTTGTGATTCACTATCAAGTGACTCATCATCTACGTTTGTCCCTCAAACAAATGGATTATATCAACACATACATATTTGATACTATAGGTTCCCTCTTGATCAATTTCAATAGATTAATTTGTATCTTGAAGTTGGCATACTTGTGGAAATGACATAGAGGATTCTGTTGCTATCTTCTATCTTCTCTCGAACTCAACTTCTTCTAGACTAATAGTCAATCCTGCTTGACTATCTATTAATTATTCTATGGTTATTCCATACCTTAATATTGTTGGATCAACCTTTGATGTAGGTTTGGTATTTTGTTGATCTTTTGATGATTGATCAATAAGTGTTTGTGTTTCCTGTGGTGTCACTTCTTGTTCTTTTTGATCCTCTTTCCTTTGTTGTTTTGCATATTCCTCTTTCCTCTGAATTCTAAGATCTCTTCTTGTCTTCTTTCCAACTCTATTCTTTGTTTTGTGAAAGATGAGTCTTCATTTGTAATAGCTTCTTGTTCTTCATCCCTTTCCTCACTTGATACATCAGATGATAGATCTGGACCCCATTCATATTTGTTTGAATTTGTTTTTGAATCATTATCTAGAATCACATCACTATATCTAACATGTATGTTGTTAGGTCCTAGAGATAACTAAGAGGGGGGGGTGAATTAGTTGTCAAATAAATTTAAACCAAAAGCAACGTAAATAACTTTAATACTTTGTACTAGTAAACCGGTCTTTTATGTCGGTAGATAGTTATATCAGTTAATAGCAATACTGGTAAGGATTAATGCATGAAACAAAAAGAACCAAGTCATCCACAACACATAACACCAAAAATTGTATGTGGAAACCCTATAAGGGGAAAAACCACGGTGGGAAACCTTACCCACAATCAGATGATACTACTGCAGATAGTAAGTGTATACAAATGGGGTTTGCACATGTAGAAAGGCCAAGCACCTAGATCTCATTGCTCAATCACAAATGGGAGTCACACTGACTACAATTGGATGGTTAGGTCCAATAAGAATGTACTGCTTAAATTAGCATCTTTCTATGTTGGATTCAGTACCGGTATAGTTCTGATTGTCTTCACAGAAACCCTTCTTCAATCTTCAATTGATGTCTACGTGTATAGTTCTACTTATTCTCACATATACCTTCACACAACTCCTTTTCACATTCCATGTCTGATCTTACAAATAAGACCTTGCATTTATATCATAACCTAAGACCAATTTTAGTAGGTCAGCTCTAAAGGATATTACAATAAAATCAATTTACAAATAAATTAATGCCCGATGCAATAACCGATTCAACATGTTAGCTTAATGCATTTACAACAATAATAATACATCTCCATAGCGTGCCATGCTGATCTGAAAAAGATAAGCCTACCGGTGTATAACCTAGACCTATTTGCCTGTGATAGAAAATATGTAAATACAAATATGCCAATAAACAAATCTTCAAGACAAAGTGTCCAAATGATGTCTTTGACATAACCATGTGTTTTCCATGCTATTCAAAGTACCGGTGAACATTATATCCTGCCGGTGTACCAGATATCAGTGATTGTGTATGAGTCATTTGTTTGTCAGTGAATGTTGCTGATTCTCCATATTGCCAGAGTTGATAGTGTTTAGTAGGTGTTGACATCAATGACAAAACCATACCAAAATACCAACAAATGTTATATGGTGAGAAGAGTTCTTTGATTTTGGCCATCTGTTCTTTCACCATTTTTGGAATATCTTGATTAGGTTCCACACTTGTTTGTATTCCTTGAACTCATTTGCAAGATTCTTCTTCTCTTTTGATTGCAAGTTCTTCATGTTGTTTCTCATATTCTTCTTGTTTCCATTTGTTAGCTATTATTGCTTGGTGTAGCCTTTCTTGCCATAGTTCTTCTTTATGGACTGCTTTCTTTCTCCACCTTGGATGTTGATAATTATGTGCTTTTTGCTTTGATTTGGGATACCCAAGTCCTGATTTATCTTCTTTAGATTATGTGTGAGGACAAATAGGTTCTTGAATACCTTCTTTTCACTTACCAATTGGTCATTTCCCTTAATATCCTATCTTTTGCATGATCTTATAACCATTGCCATATTGTCATGTGGCCCGAATATTAACTTCTATAGCTGTTGGTATAGTTTCATTTTCATCTTTGTACAACCAACTAAGAATGTCTTTGTCTTCAGTTTCTTTTGCAAGTGTTCCAGCTCTAACAAATGCTCCATCAAACTTTCGACTGATTTCTCTGAGATCTATGTGTGAACATTTGTAGGCCTTCCATATGATTTAGGTGAAAGTGGCAAGTTATGCAAAGAATAATTTCCCATTCCTTCATCATTTGGTTTAAGTTTTTTCTCAAAGGTTTCTCATAATTTTTCTTGAATTTCTTTGGTGGGATAGACTGATTATCCATTATGTGGAACTCTTTCATCTTGTGTTGGTTTCAGATTATTGAAATATTGACTGGAGTCTATGACTATAGTGACTTCTTGTCCATTATGAGGAAACTTAACACACTGGTGGTATTTAGAAGGAACCTCTTGTATGTCATTAATCCATGGGCTCCCTAGAAGAATAAGATAAATTCAAGTCTAGAACTTGGCACAATGTATTTCTTTCCACATGCCCTATTTTGATTGGTAACACCACAATCCCTTTAGAATAACGTTCTTCCTCATCATACACCTTGATAGTTATTTTCTTCTTTGGATCCACTATATTTTCCGAATATCTCAAAGCCTTTATTGAAATTAATGCACAAATGTTTAAATGAACTCCACCATCTATGAGTACATGTTTGACACGGGTTTTATGAATGGTGACTTCAACATGTAAGGGAGCATTGTGAGGGTGTTGCAAGGATGCATCATTATTTTCAGAAAATGATAAACAATGAGGGGCTATGAGGTGTATCACCATGTTTTGGAATTGATCCTCATCCAGGTCTTTTGAAACCGTTGTTTTCATTAGAGCTTTCTCCAATATTTCCTTATGCATAGGTGAAAATTTTAGGAGCTCCAAAATTGATATTTGAGCGGGTATATTTTGTAATTGTTTCACTAAGTTGTATTGTCTTGAAGTGGGTGTTGATTCATTTGTTATACCTAGAAATGCAACCTTTGCTTTGCTTTTGGTAATTACGTTGATTGGTTCTGAAGGCATGTTCTCTTTAACAATGATGACATTTACCACATCATCATATGTGTAAGTGTAGTTTACCTTAGCTTTGCCTTTATCATCTTTTGGTTTGGATTGTTCATGTTTTTCATAGTTTGGAAATGGAGTTTTGAATTCTAGATGTGATTCATTCATCTTATGATCATCCACTGTGATAGTTCCATTATCGATTAAATCTTGAATAAGGTGCTTCAATATTTGACAATCATTGGTTTGGTGTCCTTTTTTTCAATGATAATTGCAAAAATGATTGTCATTCCACCAATTAGGTTTGAATTGAGGTTCATAATTTCTTGCTTCTAGTAAATTAATCAATTTATTTGCAAGAAGAGTTTTCAGAGCTAATTCCAAGGGTTCCCCAATGTTTGTTAATTTCCTATGAGGATTGGAGAAGAAAGACATGGATTTACTGTTCTCTTGATTGTTGTTGTTTGGTGGTTGACTTGATAAGTTGAAGATTGGTTGTTGTTTTGATAGCATTGCTGTCATCATTTCCTCCATTGGTAAATTCCTATTCTTTGACCAAAATTTAGATTTGTCATTGTTATTGCTATTATTGTTGTTGTTGTGATTTTTGTTTTGATTAATTAGAAAAATAGGTTTTCAGGACTCGAAACCTTTAACAAAGGAGATTAAGATAAGACACCAAAAAGTCCAGTACTTAAGAACCACTTACAAAACGACTGGCAAAAAAGATAGCATACCAAAAAGACAACAAAGAAAAACAACAACAAAGAAACAAGGAAGACGCTACACAGCTATAGTCTTCAACAGGTCCTACGCCTTTTTCACCAGCTGGTCATAGGTGGCCCCGATAGCTTTGAGATCTTCTAGGTTCTTGTTAGGTTTCTTTTCCTTCTTTTTGCTTCTGGTACTAGTTCTGGGACCTTGATCTTCCCCTGTTCCTTCCGTGTCTGGGTCAATATCCAGGATTTCCTTCTCTTCATCCAGTTTGCTAATGAGAGTATTAGTGTTGCTAGCAAAAATATTCAGGATGCTTAAACTGTGTTCAACAATGCTCTTCAGACACTCCTCAATTTTCCCGACTTTACTGATAGTATCTGAGATAGTTTGGTCATTAGCGTCAGCAAGATTTTTCCTTTCCAGCAAATCTTTCTCTATTTTCTCAAACCTCGGGTTGAAGGCATCTCTTATGTTTTCGGCTTTAGCAATGTTACTTTTTTAGGTCCTCTATGTAATTAGCCATGGTCTTCCCTTCCCTAGTGTTGATGGTTGCCAAAATCAGAATTATGTTACAGAGTTTTTTGTTGTTGTCCACATCTTTCTTGTAACCAGTTAGAAGCCACTCCATAGTATCCATGAAACCTTGCATACCCTCTAAAGGAGGGTTGGGGGGTGGGGGGGGTTAGCCTTACTAGGGATATCCTATTCCTTTTTTGGGGTGTCCCAGATAATGGTTGTGTCTTCAACCCTAAGAGCCTCTTCCATGGTCACCTTCTCTGAATTATGTTCAGCTTCCAAGGTTCTTACCTGGTTATAGACTCTCAACTCCTTAACAATATCTTCCTTCCTCTTGTGCTTTTTTCTATTCTGGGTGTGAGATTTTGTCTTCTTTTTCAGCAACCCTTGAGGGTTCTCCTCCTCAGAGTCTTTCGAGACCTCCTCCTCTGAGGAAAGGCTAATTTGGGGGATTCTGCCTTTAGGTTTTTTACCCTTAGAGGAAGAAGGTCTTGTTTTGATGTGTTTCCTCTTCTTTCCAATTTCATAATTTGAAACATCCATGCTCTCCTCAGAATCACTCGAGGGGTCACTGTTAGACTCCTCCTCCACCAAGAAGGCAGAGTCAGACCCCTCATTCTTAGAATCAACAGAGGGATGCATACGGGCTATTTGATTGGCCTTGAGATGGTCGTAAATAAGGACCATTAGGCCTTGATGCATGGCAGTATCCCCCATTGGGTTATCTTTGTATGCCTTAATAGTGGTATTCATTGAGCAGAGTAGAAAATAAGGGAAATTAACCTTTTCATTGTGCCTAAAATGATTCAGCAGGATGAAATGATAACCATAAACTTTTGTAAACCTACCATCTAATGTAATGTAGCGCATTAAAACAAAGAGGACCTCCCACCAGGGTTTGACAAAAGCCCTAGGAGGGTAGTACGTTTTGCTCAACTTTACTAGTCATTTTTTCTCCTTCTTGGTTTCCAGATATCTCTCAATAGCTTCCTTACTGACTTTCCTATCTCTATAGAAGTTGCAACCTTCTCTTGTGAGGCTCGTGGCTTGGGTAATAAGATCTTCATCAATTTCAATAGTATGGTCTCCCATTTTTAACATACCCTTTCTCCAATATTTATAGAAAAAACTGGTAAATGTGCCATCTCATCCATGGAGTCTCCCCATGAATTTTGAGAAACCACCCTTATGTAGGATGCTTCTGACCTCCTCCTTCTATTTCCATTCTTTGCAGTTGCTTGGTTCATATCGCCGCCTATTACCACCCATCTTCTCGCTGTTCAAAGCCAAATTTTGAAACTTGCAGGGCAAATTAGCCAAAAAACTTGTTAGAACTATCAAAATTACCTAGAAAGCGTGGGAACTAATGGAATAGGTATTATAATAAGTGAGGCTATCATTATTATAATGACTCGAAGTACTCCAATTAGTCCTTTTCATTATTATCCTGTCCATAAAAAATCTTTGGAGTGCTTCTATATCAATCATTAAAAATGATTTGCCTGACATTTTTGGGGAGTCCTTGTTCTCTCATCCACATAATAATTTCTTCTTTGTTAACCACCGCATTGGTAGCTCAATCAGCAGAGCCATTGGCCTCTTGGTAAATGTGGGATATGAAACTTTTTTTAAATATGATAATAAGGTCTATAGCAATATTGATGATATTGTTGATCGGCCATGAGGGATTTGAGATCCCCTTAAGACATTTTATGATATTGTTTGAGTCCCCTTCAATCCATAAGTAGGGGCAATTTCATTTTTTAGCAAGAACAATACCTTGGAGAGCTGCCATTGCTTCAGCTTTATGGTTTGTTTGGGTTCCAATTTGGACAACAACCATTTCCTTGCAAATTCCTTTGTCATCTCTAAGAATAGCTCCACTACCAAAAGGACCCAGGTTACCTTTTACAGCACCGTCAAAATTAACTTTGAACCAACCATAAGGGGAGGTTCACCATCTAGCTTCAAGTCTTTTATTGTGATTGGGGTTGTTATCACTATTTTAAAATGGGTATGCTTTTTCTATAATTGGCTAAGTCTATGAAATTTTGAGTCTGGTATGGCCCTGTTACTTCTAACTGCTGTGTGTCCTAAATGGGGTTTAGGGTTTAATCTTTAATCACTTTCAAAATGTCTGAGAAAAACCCCTTTTAATTCTAATTTGGCATTACTTTATTCACTTACGTGATGGGTCCATTTATCATAAAGGTGTTCTCCCCTTGTCATTTACCTAGGTGGTCCCTTTAAATCTTTTAATTCTTTTCACTTTTAATCTGCCTTCTCTAATGTTTGT
The DNA here is from genome assembly GCF_030272615.1 of Cryptomeria japonica. Classification (NCBI taxonomy): domain Eukaryota; kingdom Viridiplantae; phylum Streptophyta; class Pinopsida; order Cupressales; family Cupressaceae; genus Cryptomeria; species Cryptomeria japonica. The sequence goes on from NC_081408.1 coordinate 777,858,700, forward strand.
CGAGCCCAGTAAGTATCGCACAACTCTCATATAAATCTATGATTTTTGTTGTTTCATTGGGCAAAGTTGCTAGTGTGTTAGCCTCTACAAAATAGCGAAAGGCATAAGCTAGCCTGACTGGGTGCACTAGGGTCCTTCTTAACGAGACTCCATTTTGTTTTAGATCTAATGGCTCCAATTGATTTGCAGCCGAAATAAGCATGCAAGTTAGCCTTCACAAAATAGCGAAAGGCTTGGCAAGACCCAGCAGTGAGGATTTCTCCATTGGCAAAAGGCGATTAAGTTTGAAAGAGATCAATGGCTCGCATTGATTCGTGACCGATAGATGCTTGTAGTTTACTCTTCACAAAATGGTGAAATTTTGATGGGGTCGAGCGAGGAGGTTTATAAGAGGCATAACAGATGCACTGGTTCCCATAATCTAATGGCCAGTGTAGTTTCACAAGATGAAGATGCTCGGAAAATAGCTTTTGCGAAGTGACAAAAATGACATGGCATTCCAAGTGAGCAGTCCAGCTGGTCAAAATGGCAAGTAAGAAAGTGACATGTGGCTGAAAATCAAAGTGTTTAGCGAATTAAATTTGAGGATTAAGGGCCGATGGGCCTACAGGACAGGAAAGGCACAAAGTAAAAAGCCGATCAACTTTGTTTTGATCCAAAGATTCTTGTGGCTTCATAGTTGCAAACCAATCAGAGATTAATGTTTGCGAAGTTGCGAAAGACAGGTGCAAGTCACATGAAGGTGTGATGTGGCATGGCAACTATTGCTTTTCTCAGAGTGGATAATGATGTTTCGAGTGACACATGGTTTTAAAAGGTGACTGAGGGCCCGCCTATGTGTAACTAGTGGTTATGTGGGAATAGTGAAGTAAGACACATGGTTGACTTAGAACTGAACCCAAAGGAGCTTCCAGGGCTAATGGCCAAGTGCCACATGGCATTTGTTAACCGGTGAACAAGTGGGGTAAGTAATACCCGGATAAAGGGCCCACTTAAAAGGAATTCATCTCAAGATTGATCCAATGCTTCTCATTGTTTTGTGACCCAAAGATGGAAGCGGATTAACCTCTGCGAAATAGTGAAAACCATTAGTTGTCAAGATGAGGCACAGTTAGTTAAAAAGGTTGACGAGTGGTTAGAGTTCCATCTAACACTTGGTGCAGCTTCGTGAAAGGAAAATGCTCAAGGGTTAAGGCCCGCGAAGTGGCAAAAAGAAGGTAGGGCATGACATTAAGGTAAAGAGGTTAAAATAGAGATAAAGACTAATCAAGTTCCATCCGATCGAACGGCTAGCATGGCTTTGCTAGGTTAAAGTGCATGTTGGCTACTATCTTCGAAGTAGCGAAAGGATTTTTAGCCCATTGCCGGATGAGGAAAGGTAAAAGGCTAAAGGCAATGCAAGTTTGATGTAATCTAGCGGCCAACGTAGTTTTGCTGGATGAACATGCAAGGGTGTTATGCTCTGCTAAATGGCAAAAGAGTAGACAAGAAATACATAGGTGTGTTATGACCCATTGGAGTGAAATTTTCAAATTCTTCTATGAATTCAATTCTAAAGGGACAGCCGAAGCATGCGGTATCAATGTTGCATTAAGAGCCCGATTGCCGTATATGGTCTCACATCAATTGAATGTAGGCATCATTTCGAAGAGCTATTGCAAAGAAGCGAGTGCAAAGTAGATTTCTTCAAGCCAAGAATAGGTTCTCTCATACTTTTGCTTAGCAATTACTTGACAATTTGTTTGAATTGGGGTTTGATTTGTTATAAGAATTGCTATGGTTAGTAATTAAGTTACTTGCATAGTATTATTGAGATGGCAACTAAAAGGGAGTTCTCAAGGAAAGTCAATTACCATGAGAGGGCAATTTGTGACAATTTAATGGAGCAGTTAATCATGTCAACTAACGTGGCAGCTAAGGATAAAGAGTTGGTGCCAAAAGCTCCTCACCTGAGAATAGGAGAAGGATTGTATGATAAAGGCAACTGGCTAAGAGACCCATAGATAGGATTGTTTGGGTTGGGTCTTTTCAAGGTCGGATTCATTATGAGACATTCCCCAACCCCAATGAATAGTATTTGGGAGTTACATGTAGGCAAATTGGTAGTCCCTAGATTGCACACAACTATGACCCCATTACAAAGAGTGTTAGGGACATAAATGGAAAAACCCTCATTGAAATTAATGATAAGGAGTTTAGATATGTATTTGGGCTTAGTGAATTTTCCAATTATTTGGAACCCATTAGTTTCAAATCATTGGCTTAGGTTTACAATGCACAGAGGAATCACCTTAGGAATGGGCCTCTTAAAGAATTCTTTGTTAAGATAGGTGGATTAATAGTTGTAGGACCTAATAATATGGAACCTTTCTCCTTAAACCTGTTCACTCTTAGAGCCAAGGGATTATACTAGTCACTTTGCCAAATCTTTGGAGAGGATGCTGAAGCTAACATGCCAACTCATTACATGTTAATGATTGCTCAAATTTTGAATCCTTCTCTAGCAGTGACATTTGATTATGCTCCCTATATTACTGATGCCATCCATGAGGGCTTGATAGGGATAAAGAATGGAAAAGTGGATAGGCCTTTTGGATGGTACTCCCTCCTCATGCACCTATTTTTATTCAAGGGTGGTGATTATTTTGCAAATGGAATGGATCTAGTAAAAGAAAAGGATGGAGAGAAGATGCCAGTTCAGTTATGGAGTACATTGTTGTCATGGGACAAAGAAGATACTAGCTACTTGATGTTTGATAAGTGCTTTGCATCCAAGATAAGGACTCTTTTATGTTCAGAGAATCCAAGAATCCCTATGGTTCTTTTGGAATTGTTGGCATTTTTTATGTTTATGTTGTGATTGTCATTGATGGACACACGCTTGCATTAAGATCCTATTTATATGTATGAGTTAAAGCACAACCGATATTTGTTCTAACCGGTATGTTGTATTATAGTCTTTAGACTATTGATGTTTTGCAGAATGTGTTTCCCGATCTGAAGTGACATGTTGACCCCAAGCGGTTCGTGGATACCAAGCGATATGAGAGACTAAAGTGGCATAACACATTTTTACTAGTTTTCATTTTTGTCAAACCGGCAACTGACATTTTGTATGAACCGGCAATACTCTGTGATGAGTTACCAACTGGAATTTTGTGGTGAGTTACCATCCACTGATTGTTTGACAGTGCCGACACATTAACGGTGCTTTTTCGTGTTGTGGTACCAAGTATGTCCAGGTTCATTGAACCTAGGAAATTGTTATGTAATCCTATTGGACTGACATGAAATCAGATTCCTTTATAAGGACATCATGTCTAGGGTTTTAGGTTGTTGATGTGGATATAGCGAAAGTTTATGTTGTTGCTAGGGTTTAAGGTGATTGAGGAGTTGGAGAGAATATGAATGTGTAGAAGACTGAAGTAATGCTAGAGTACATTAGGAATGAGCTACCAAGGATCTAACCAAGTAGCCTGTGCTACTAGCTAGATCAAACACTTGTTGATTACTCACATCTTTGACAAGTCTGTAGCCCTTAACTAGGTAGGCCCAAAAGCCTTTTGTAAATCCTCTAACAAGGTGGTTCACATTTGTGGATCTAAAATCCTCTAGCAACATAGTCTTTAATCAGACTTATCTCCTAATAGAGATTGAGATTCCTAATGGGATCTATTTTGGTAAAGAACATTGTAAGACCTTAATCGGTTTGACCTTAACTGGTCTGGTTCCTATTCTGCAGATAGTTACTTGTGAGTTCCATCTCACCATGGTTTTTCCCATTTGGGTTTCCACATCAAAATCTCTTGTGTTATGGTGTTTGTGCTTCTGTGGGTGAATGCATTATTAGCTATTTGGTTTGCATGTTTGTTAACTGGTTTGTCTGTTAAATTGTTTTATCGATTTACTGTCAGTCTTGCAAAGTGTTTAAGTGCAGAGATTTTTGGCATACTAATTCACCCCCCCTTCTTAGTATTCATCAATTGGTATCAGAGCGTACCTTTCTATAAGTTTAACCACTTGGAAAGAGATATGGGGGAATACACTTTGAGGGAACTTACTCATTGGCTCACTCGGTTTGAGCAAGCCTATGATGATCTTATGGTCAAATACAAGGCATCTCAAGCAAAAAGGAGAGAACATGCAAAAAAGATGATGGAGCTATCTAAAAATAGTTCTTCAGATGAAGCAGACATGGAATCCCTAATTGAAAAAGTAAATAAGTTGAATGAATCAAACTCCAACCTGAGAAAGGAAATGGAAGGACTGACTATCCAGATGTGTCAAGAGCTTGAGAACAAGAGGAAAGCTAAAGATCTGGTGAGAGAAAGAGATCATGAGATCTCCAAGCTGAAACAAGAGATCAGTGCCCTAACTACTCAAATCCATGCAAGCAAAGTGGAAAAGGAAGACATGCAAGGAGAACTGAACATTGCCATCTCTGAGAATGAAAACCTGTTGGAAAAAAATGCTGCTATTTCCAAATAACTCTTTGAGTCAAAGGAAATACTTGCTAAGTTCAACAAGAGCACTATCAAGCTAGAGAAAAAGCTTGAATCTGCCAAACCAGTCAAGAATACCAATGGACTTGGTTATTCCAGTCATGAGGAAGGTGAGACCTCTGGTACAAATGCTGGAACATCAAAGAAACAACCAACATTAAAGGATAAAGGTAAGCAAAAGTTTAAACATGTTTGCTTTAACTATCTTAAAGAAGGACATACTGCAAATGTGTGTAGGAGTAAGGCTTACAACAATTTTCCTTATTTCCTAAATGATGAGCCTAGATCCTATAGATTTGATGGTAATTGTTATGCATGCAATAAGTATGGGCATAGAGCATCTGAATGTAGGTTTGTTATGAATAACACTGGAAGATATCCTCAGAAGACCCAAGGAGTAGGTCCTGAACCTTATGTGAATCAGAATCACAACCGGTTTAATGCCTTCAATCATTAGCAAAGAAGTGGTGGCTATCAAGCGCCAACCAAATGGAGAGAAAACTGTATGGTATGTCATGGTCATGGTCACACTGCTGAAACATGCAGAAGGAAGAATGGAAACATGAACAATGGACCTTGGAGAGCACCTAGATTGGTTTGCTATCACTGCAACAAACCGGGTCACATTGCTAGATTCTATAGATCAAGAAAGGATATATATGATGATATACCGATCACTCCAAAAGGAAACATTGATGTTGACACTGTTCAAGTGGACATGAACAAAACCTGGAAGAAGAAACCAATGGTGTTACAAGAGGAACCAGTTTCTGTACCTAGTGTGGAAATCATGGAACCGACAAACTAAGCTTCAGAAAAGCTTAGGGGGAGCAAATGGTGAAATGTTTCGAACCCCTGGTTTACACCGGTAAAAGACCTTAACTGGTATGTGATACCTATCATTTGGTAGAAGACCACAAATGGTAGAAAGGCAAATTAGAGTTTATGCCCTAATTGAGGAGCATTAATTGCGGTAGGTGAGAAATATGATTAAAAGGATTTTTCAAATCATTTCTCACTATCAGTTTTCAGCGAAGAAAAGTTTTTCAAAGAGCAGAGTGACGAAAAGGCGATTTGTGCTAAGATTTTAAGAAATTGAGAAACCGCGAAGGAGATTCAAATTCAAACTGCAAACGGTCAAGTGGAGAACACAAAGTGGTGATTCAGCAACCAACGGAGTGTGAAGTAAAGGAGAATCAACAAGCCCTAAATTCATGTGTTTCAAAAGGTATTTCTCAAGTTCTTGAAATTTCTATCATGGCTTCCGCATCTCATACCAGTTCTAGTGCATCTGTCGAGTCTGCAAGTTTTATTCAACGAAAGTCCAAGCATAATGCCCTATCACAAGTTCCGGCTAGTGTGATAGTAGAAGAGGGAATTTCTAACTACATAAATTGCAAGATTGAAGACCTAGGGTCTCTAGCCATCCACTCCCATTTAGGTTTATTTTGTGGCAAGGATAAGAAGATCAAATCGGAGTCTAATATTTTGGAGAAGAAGAAGCTCCACAATGTTGTTTACTTCCTAGAGGATTTCACATAGGATCATATAAGGATCATTCTAAGTAGAGTCCATGGTGATAAGATGTACCTAGAGAGAACACATGACATTACACCACATGTAATTCATGCAGTCACTAGATTCTACAACACAGGGAAAGTGCCAGCCCTAAGGATGGTAAGCAAAACTGAAATGTCCAAGCTCACTAATTCAGTGAGCGATTCACAAGGCATGACAATTAATTCAATCAAGGATGATCTGGTGAAGTATGCATGTATGGTGATTGGATATCAAACATTCTCAGCCAGCAGAATTAACTCTGTATCTGCTATTGCGGTAAATGCTGCTTATCGGATGATAAAGGAGGATGCATCATTTGATCTGTGCATCGGTATGCAGAGACAACTCCTGTTGAATCTAAAGTTGATCAAATAGGATAATGCACTAAGGTTCAAGTTTGGGCAACTACTGGTTGGGTTGTTCTTCTATTTCCAAGGCTACTTTCTAGGAGTAGGAGATGTCCAGTAGTCTGCTGATCAATCGGTAATCAAGCAAATCAAAGAAAGCATTGAAGCAATTGGAACCGATTACCCTGATGTTCTAAACAAGTATTTTGATGAGTTCAGATGAAAAGTGAGCCAAAGAATGAGAATATCTAGTGACATCATCAAGAAATATGAGGACGATATCTATTTCACCATCAAGGTGGATCAATGCATAATGGAGGCTGTTGAGCCTAGATAGGAAGAAGTGGAGCCAATGGGCTATGAGGTGATGCAGGATATGTTGGAAGGGTATGCCTCTACCCTTATTGCCTCACCTCTTGATCCTAAGGCAAAGAGGACCGAAACCTATCTAGAAAGGGTTACACTGGTCAAGGAACCCTCTACAAAGAAAGGAAAAGAACCTGCAGTGAAGAAGGCAAAGGTAGTGCCTGCAGCATCTGCATCGGCTGCTACTGCAACTCCAAAAGTGACCAAGTGGTCACCAGCCAAGAAGAAACCGGAAGCAGCACCGGCTAAAGTGTTCGAGAGGAAGAGGAAGACAAGGAATACCTCTCTAGACTCAAAAGAAACTGTGTCTGAGGAAAAGCCAAAGAAAACACGTCAAGCAAAGAGGAAGACAAAGAATGAACCGACATCATCTACACCGATAAATATAGATATCTCTTCCTATAAACCTTTGACACATTTTCAAAGAACAATAAAGAATATTAGGAGAAAAGTGTTACATGACTTAATTGAGTGTTTTGATGAATTTAATTATGATGAAAAGGAAGCGGTTGAAAAGGAAATAATTCAGTACTTATGTGTTAATGACCGGTAGCCCTTAGAGATTAAATCTCAGACATTGGATTCTTTATATATGTCATTAGATAATAGATGGTGCATTGCCATAGAAAAAGAATAGGAAATTAGGGAGAAAGTTTTTGCACGTTACTTTCCCGACCTGTCAAATTCTAAATTATTTGATGTTATTGACCAAAATAAAGGACTCTTCTTCACTAGAAGAAGAAGACTCTAGCTGTTAGAAGGAAGAGTTGATGATGTTGAAAAAGACAGGCATCAATATATGACAACTGCAGTCCAGTGTCACAAAGCACGTCTAGCCAACCGACAAGCTGAAAAAGAACCAGTTATATACAAACCGGACAAAGTATTTGATGATGAAGGAAATCTGGTTGTTGAATCGATCGACACCATTGATGTCGATGCTCTGGACGTAGAGGATGTTACTCAGCAAACACCATCTAAGGCAACAAGACAGGAGCAACAGGCTAAATAGGTTGACAAGCAAGCTGAGGATAGATAGGAAGCGGCAAAGGAAGAGGCCAAGCAAAAGAAAAAGGATGAAGAAGAGAAGAAGAAAAAGGATGAAGAAGAGAAGTAGAAAAAGGATGAAGAAGAGAAGTGGAAAAAGGAAGAAGAAGAGAAGAATAAAAAGGATGAAGAGGAGAAAAAGAAGAAAGATGAAGAGGAGAAGAAGAAGAAGGATGAAGAAGAGAAAAAGAAGCAAGAAGAAGAAAAGAAGAAGAAGGAAGAGGAAGATAAGGAACAGGAGAAGAAGAAGGAAGCCGAGAGGAAGAAGAAGGAAGAGGAAGATAAGGAACAGGAGAAGAAGAAGGAAGCAGAAAAGAAAAAGGCTGAGGAGGACAAGGAAGCAGAGAAGAGGAGAGAAGTGGAGAAGAAGAAAGTGGAAGAGGACAAGGTAGGAGAAGTAGAGAAGAGCACCCAGATGGAGACTCTGAAGGCAACCGAGAGTCATGCTAAACCAACTGATCTCACTAGTCCTATTGATCTCTAATCTGCAAGTGAAACAGAGCTAATGCAGAGCATCAAGGTAGCTCAAGAGTGCCTTGAAATCATTCGAAGGAAGAAGGAGCAAGATGTAATTCAAGTAGTTGTGGAAACTCTTACTAGTTTGATACCCAGTACAAATCTTCCCAACACCGATTCATCACTAGCTAAACTTAAGCTCCTATGCACAGTAGTGGATGATTAGGTGTAGAGCCTAGAAGAGGTAGCAGAGGTAAATGTGATGAAGGAACATCAAAAAGCTCTTAATATAGCTCTGGTGAAGAAGCTGAATGAGCTCTGATCTGAACTAAAGAAAGAACAAAAGGATATAAGGGACACTCTCGATGAGGGGAATCTGCTACTTAGCAATATCTGCCAACCCCATTTGTTCTATGATGATGTGCTAGCTCAGAAGAAAAAGCTTAAAACGGACTTGCAGTCCTACATGAGCACATTCAAGCCACCTTATGATTCCTTTACAACTTATGGGCAAACCGTTCACTGGTTTCACATCCAGTCCAAAAAATGGAGCAAGAGATCAACACCCAGTCTAGAGATTTGTAGGAGCTACAACTGGTTCTACTCCCACGACTGCAAATTCTTCGGAAGTGTTATCTAAACCTAGATGCCTTAACAGTTACATAGGAGATGAGCACAATTGATGCCATGGAAGAACAGGTCTCCCAGATGCAGATAGAAAAAGAAGTGGCCACCTCCCTACTTGAGTCCTGGTCTTTGTCGATGAAACAATTCTCGCAGGACTTTAAATCTGTTTTTGACAAGTATCATTCCTTATTGTCATAAACTTTTATTTTTCTAATATCAAATGGAAATAGGGTTTTACTTCGTCATTGTTGGAAAAGGGGGAGAAGAATTCTATTTGGGAGAAGTATCTAGTAATCAAAATTTTGATTATATGCTCTGAATATCTCAATGTTGCAAAATTGTTATACACTGTATTGTCAAAATGATAGTGTATATGCTTAGGGGGAGAAATTTTGCAAATGGCATGATTTTGTTGTAAAAAACTTAGATGTCAAAATTTTATTTTCCTAAGTGTTGCCATCAATGCCAAAGGGGGAGATTGTTGGCATTTTTTATGTTTATGTTGTGATTGTCATTGATGGACACACACTTGCGTTAAGATCCTCTTTATATGTATGAGTTAGAGCATAACCGATATTTGTTCCAACCGGTATGTTGTATTATAGTCTTTAGACTATTGATGTTTTGGAGAATGTGTTTCCCGGTCTGAAGCGACATGTTGACCCCAAGCGGTTCATGGATACCAAGTGGTACAAGGGACTAAAGCAGCATAACACATTTTTACCAGTCTTCATTTTTGTCAAACTGACAACCGACATTTTGTATGAACCGGTAATACTCTGTGATGAGTTACCAACTGGCATTTTGTGATGAGTTACCATCCACCGATTGTTTGACAGTGCCAACACATTAACGGTGCTTTTTCGTGTCATGGTACCAAGTATGTCCAAGTTCATTTAACCTAGAAAATTGTTATGTAATCCTATTAGACCGACATGAAATCATATTCCTTTATAAGGACATCATGTCTAGGGTTTTAGGTTGTTGATGTGGATATAGCAAAAGTTTATGTTGTTTCTAGGGTTTAAGGTGATTGAGGAGTTGGAGAGAATATGAATGTGTAGAAGAATAAAGTAATGCTAGAGTGCATTAGGAACGAGCTACCAAGGATCTAACCAAGTAGTCTATGCTACTAGCTAGATCAAACACTTGTTGATTACTCACATCTTTGACAAGTTTGTAGCCCTTAACCGGGTAGGCCCAAAAGCCTTTTGTAAATCCTCTAACAAGGTGGTTCACATCTGTGGACCTAAAATCCTCTAGCAAGGTAGTCTTTAATCAGACTTATCTCCTAACAGAGATTGAGATTCCTAACAGGATCTATTTTGGTAAATAACATTGTAAGACCTTAACTGGTCTGACCTTAACCCGTCTGGTTCCTATTCTACAAATAGTTACTTGTGAGTTCCATCTCACCATGGTTTTTCCCATTTGGGTTTCCACATCAAAATATCTTGTGTTATGGTGTTTGTGCTTCTGTGGGTGAATGCATTATTAGCTATTTGGTTTGCATGTTTGTTAACCGGTTTGTCTGCTAAATTGTTTTACCTGTTCACTATCAGTCTTGCAAAGTGTTTAAGTGCTGAGATTTTTGGCATACTAATTCACCCTCCCCCTCTTAGTATTCATCAGGAATTCATTAGGCCAAAGGAGTTTGCTGAAGATATTAAAATTGTCCACAATTGGGGTGATATGTACTTATACCTTGTTTCCACAGTTTTCAGAGTGTATGGTTTTAGAGGCACTCCATTCTTATTTCCATATTAGCTCCCATTAAAAATAGGAATTGCAGAAGTCCTTAGGTAGATTGGTAGTGTGCAAGAGGCAGAATTAACAGGTAGATGTAAAGGGACCATTTTCCCTACAATAACTATAGCACATCAGTTTGTAATAACTAAAGGGGTTGGAAGTGCTTTGAAGATTTTCTTCTACCCTACCATTTATCAACAACAATATTAAGGTGTGCCGACCCTGAAGATTTCTTCAATAACATGTTCTGAAAAAAGGGCAGTATGTAGGGGCAGACCTCACCAATCCCAATTCCCTGAAGACCTCATCAGGAATGAGTTTAATTTAGATGAGCAAGAGCTAAGGAAAGAAAAGTGGGTGGCTTACAAGAAGGCCCTATATTTTGTGCACCAATTTGATACCAGTTATGACCCTTTGTCTAGTTTCCACCCTTTTGAAGAAAAGGCAAAATTATTGATTCTTTGTTTTGAAGATGTAATGTAGACATTGAAAGAGAAGAGGGAGGCTGTGATTAAGAATAACCCTGAGAGGGAAAGACTAGTTTTAACTAGGTCTACATCTACCAAAGCAATCCCTCGAGGTGATTATATGCTACATAAAAAGTCCAACTACAGTGTGTTAGTGCCAACAATAGGGGAGCCCACTACCTCAAGAGGGAAGATGAAGTTACAGGATGTCATTGACATTCAGGAGAGCCCAAAGAGGCAAAGAATGGGAATGGAAGTGCAATCTGATGAACCATTGTATTCCCCATCTCAATCCCCTATTAAAATAGGAGATGAACAGGCAACAGCTGAGCAATTGTTGCAATTAGGCAGCCTTGGGGAGATAGATTACACCTATGATGAAGTAGAAGAGGGAATGCTAGAAGAGCTCTTTAATGCCGAGATGAACATAACTACAAATGAGTTCAAAGGCCAGGAGTTGGACCCTGATATTAAATAAGCTAGTGAGGATTTCTTGGCTGATAGCAACTTTGTCACATCAGGAGCTTTCATGCAATTCATGTGGAAGCAGAATATTGAGCAGTTTAATACTAGATGTGAGAAGAGGAAGAGTGAGCAGCCCCACAAGGATCCAGTTGTGGTGGAGGAATAAATAAAGAAAGAAATGGTCAATGAGTTCAAGACTATCACTCCTGAGCAAGGTATAGACATGGTAGCAAAGGCTGGTGTACTCATTCTCCCTAAATGGGATATAGCGGATGCCTTGGTTTTAGAGGCAGTAAGGAAGGAGACTAAGCTTATGGAGGGAGTCACTTTCAATAAGGATAATGCAGCCCTAGTTATGTGGTCTCTAAAAAGAGATGAAAATAGGAAGAAAAAGGACACAACAGGGTCAAGCTACCTTCGAGGAATGATAGTGAAAGAGTGCAGAGCACTAGGGTAGTGGAGGCTGCTAGCAAAGTACTAGAGACAACAAAGTTTAATGTGGTAGTAGCACAGAGAGAGGCACAAGAAAAGGATAATCTCCCATTGAAATTGGAGACTGTTTTAAAAGCCTACAATGATGCTAAAGAAGGAATAGCCAAAAAAGATAGCATAATTGCTAGACTGCAGAGTCAATTCACAAGACAACATCATCTAGGCGAGTCTTGTACACTCATGATAGCCTCCTCTCCAGTAAGGCCCCCTCCTACTAGCCCCATCATTGAATTCCCACCATCTCCAGCACCTTCTAGTCCCCAATCGGTTGAGATCACTCCCCATGAATTGGAGAAGCTAAAATAGGCCCAAGCCCTATTTGCAAAGAAATATGAAGAGAGAGTGAGGGCTACAATTTTGAGTTTTGCTGACACCATAGGGTATTCATTATTGTACAATAATATGAGAAAATTTCTGGACATTTGTAATGAGCTAAATGGAGACAAGGTTGTTCTAATGCCTATTTTTGGCAAGTGGAAGCCCAGAGAATAGGATTTGGAGCTTATTTGTGTATCTTATGATGAGGCAGGGGCTGACCCCATTATTAAATCTAGTTGTGATATGACAAAGGATATAGCAAAGTTAGCAGAAGGAGTAGATAATGCAGATAGAAAGATCAACTTGTACAAGAAAGAGTACACTAATCAAGTATTTGAATTACCTTTAGGGGGTTTTTCTAGTCCAACTCAATTGAAGGACAAACAAATATGGCTTAATGAATTAGAAGCCAATTTATCATTAAGAATAAAAGGAATCATTAATACAGATGATACTTCTTTATTTCTCGAAACAATTGAGGAGATAGAGAAAATCAAATCACACTATGGTTTTCTAAATTCAAAGGTCAATAAAATGAGGAACGCTTGGAAAAGATTAGCCAAGATGAAGGGAAAAGTGATTAACTTCTCGTGGCCTACTGATGACGTATACCAAGAATGGACAAGAAAATATGCAGTGCTGGATGTAAAGTAGTTGGAAGAAGTTGCAATAGAACAACGAGCAGAAGAAGCCACAGATGCTGAAAAGGACCCATAACCACTTTTTGGAAAAGACTATTGTTTGTAACAAACTCTCTTTGGAAGGTCCAAAGTTTGTATGCATCCATGTTATTATAAATGGATACCAGGACTAGTGAAAAAAGAATTGCAAGAATTTTGTAAGAAAACTCTGTAGAAATATATTTGGGATTTTCTAGTTTTATGGAGAATACTCTAAGTTTTGTAATATTTTCTCAAGATTAATATCAATATACAAACTATCGACTTTTGAGCCTAAATTTTGTGTTGTCTTCTGGTTTACTTGTAAATATTCACTTTTTTTAAACATGAGTAATCTAGGGTTATTCATTTGAGGATTAGATTGTAAGGCAGTCTTAATAGAGGCATTTCTTAGCTTTTCTCTCCAGGAGCGAAATTAAATATGCATGAAACATTTCTATCAGTGAATTCTTTGTGGGAGATTTTGAATTTGATGAATACAGTTTTATTTTGATGAGGGTAAATTCTTATGTATGTCAGGCATATGTGGGGTTTTATAGAAGCCGAGGTGATGGGATGTGTGGGGATATTTGATTGTGGAAGTATTGTTTAAATTCAGATGACTCTACGGTCTGGATAAGGCACTGGTATTAATTGTGGTTATCTTTTTACATCTCTTGTAGGTTAATACTGAACATGATTATAAGATTTCTTTCTTTGTTTCAGTTAGTTTTGAGGCAATAGAATTCATTGGTTTTTAGATTGGTTTACTTTGGATCTGTCTTTTAAAAGTGTGAAGTTAATTCACATATGGTATACCCGCCTGAACTTTGGATAAGTTTGAAGTGTAGAAGGTTGTAAAACCTTGTCATATGTTGCTTTGAAGTTCCTTCTCTTTGATCTCTCTTCTGTAGACATAGTTTATCATTTTATTATAAGGGTTTTAAAGGGAATCAAAATTTGAGAACAACAAAAGTGGTGACTCCACTGGGGAGAGTCATACTAGTAATCCAGATGTAGATTGGTGCTTTAATAAAGTATCGGTGTTGTATTGATGTATTCATTTAAAGAAGTTTGCACGATATTTGATACGTGATGCTGGTTTGAAGATTTGCAATATTTTGTTCAAAGCTTGTTTTCATATTTGCCATAGATTTGTGGGTGGCGACTCTGTTAGTTCAACCAGTCCTTAAAATAAGAGAATTCTTAAAAGAAGACAAGCATAATGCAAGGAGGAAAGAACACTAGGTCCTTCATGAAGAAACTGTTAGTGTAGGTTTTTTTATTTTCCTTATGTTAGGGGGTATTTATTTTTCCTACACATATATTATTAAGCTTGCTTAGGTTATTAGGTGTGGTTAATATGAGGACACGTGGCGAAATACATTAGCTACATGTGTAACACTCCACCTCACATGGGTAGTTGAGTTACACACCCTCTTTTGGCTTGTTGTGCCACCTCTCATAACCACTATTTTGTCATTTCCTAAGTGGGTTATGGGGTAGTTGGGTTTCTCACCCTCTTTTGGCCTTATGTGCCACCTCTTATAACTCCTTTTTTGTTTTCATGTAAGGAGGTTATGCCACATGTTTTGACATTTACCAAGTAGGTAAAAGCCTCCCACCTTTTATGGGGTAGTAGGTAAAACCTCCCACTTTTTATGGAGGTGGGAGTTAATGCACCTCTTGGTTGTATATGCTATTATTTTTCTATATAATAAGCAATATACTCTCACCTTCACTAGTTAAGTGATAGCTCAGTGAGAGTCTTCTCCAAAATTCTCTTCTTTATCTCTATTTTTCTCTCATATCAGATTTATCTTCATTTAGCTATTTTGATCTTCGATCATCCATTGCTCGGAGTTGCATGTGATCTATGACCAACATCAGATCCTGGCTCGATTCTTGCTTCTCACATAATTTAATAGAAACATCCTTGTGAGATGTTGTAGGAGGGATTACCTGAACAGTCACAAAGAGGTAAAAATAGATCAGTACAACATGAGCCATCAAATGCTACATGGGTGCAGAAAAGAAACAATACTGGTAAGGTATCTGATAGACCTGTATATGCAAAGTCTAATTCTTCTTCCCGATAATCTAAACATGATGTTTTAGGATTTCATTCTGGATTATTTGGAAATATAGATAATGTTCAAGTTTTAAATCAAGAGTTATCTCATGTTAGCTTCTCCAGAAAAGATAGAAGTAGTTCCAATGTAGTCAGACACTCTATGCCTCGAACAATTGATGGAAACATCAGCTTGATTAATATAGACCAAGTAAATGTATTTGACTCTGAGGAGATCTTCCCTAATGAAGATGAAGTGTCCCAAGAAATAGAAGACCTAAATAGAAAAGTCCATCACTTAATCTCGTTTTGAGCCCAAAAGGAAGCAAATAGGGAGAGAGAAGTCAAAGATAAACTTATGGAAAGAGATAGGCTTATCAGGTAGATTGCTGATCTTGAATTGTTAGCCAAAGAAAAGGAAAAAAGTGATGATGGAGTTCCTATGATTAGGGAAATTCTAGTCCCCAAACCCAAACCAGTGTACAAGTCAATACTCCAACCAAGTAAGGAGGTTTTAAGTGACCCACAACCTGTTAGAAATGAGGTTGATAAAGGAAAACAAAAGTGCATGGAAGATGGGTCAGGATCAAAGACTACAATGGAGATCTCCCATAGATTATCAACACATGAGAGGGAGATGGAAAGAATGAGGAAGGAGAAAGAAGATCTACAAATGGAGTTAGAAAAGGCCGAGTTAGAGGCAACTAACCAGGAAGTTAAAAGAAAAATTAGTTATCTCAAGGCTCCCCCTATCATCTTCCCATCAGAGGATCTAAATAAACCTGTTCCTCAGCAAGTTTCTCTCCCCCCTATTAAAATTCATCCCACATTGCTTATCAATTCAACAATAGTTAGTCAAGCCCCTGTAATTAACCAGAATAATCAAATCTCTTAGACTCAAATCCCTACTGTGAGAATGAACATGGGTAATAACAATGTTGATAACCATTTCCAAAAGAGACCCATCAATTTAGAGTAGTACAGGCAGTTATTCTTTGATGGAATTCCAGGATATCCCAACCATGTTCCTACTGAGTTAAGAGATAAAATCCCTAAGTTTGTTGGAAATAATGCAATTAGTGTAGAGGATCATT
Organism: Cryptomeria japonica; assembly: GCF_030272615.1. Lineage (NCBI taxonomy): Eukaryota > Viridiplantae > Streptophyta > Pinopsida > Cupressales > Cupressaceae > Cryptomeria > Cryptomeria japonica. Next base: position 777,874,920 of record NC_081408.1, read on the forward strand.
TAAAATCTTTCAATGAGTTGATAAATGATTATGAGATAGTTGATGAAGATGTCATAATGAAGTTATTTGTCCAGTCCCTAATAGATGATGCAAGAGATTGGTTTAGAGGTCTCCCTGTTGATAGCATTGGGTCTAGAGAGGATTTTAAGAATTGTTTTCAAGAACAATACGGTGATAAACAAATGTGAGTTTCATGCTAAATGAATTTAATAATATTAGAAAATCTGATAATGAGATGGTCACTGATTTCGATGCTAGATTTCAGAAAGCCATGCATAGGTTGTATCAGGTGATGAGACTAGATGATAACATGTGCCTGAAAATTTGATTCCAAAATGGCTTACATTTTAAGGGATAAAAATCCACATAGCCTAAGAGATGTGTTTAGAATTGCTATCAATGTGGAGAGAAATAGGAAAGCATCCAGAAAGTTAGAGAGAAGAACTGATGGTAGGTTATGGCAGGAAACAAAACAACAACCAAACAAAGTTGCTAAGGAGGAAGATAAGATAGAAAATTTAGTCATTGCTATGAAGGATCTAACTGCTAAGGTAAGTAAAAATGACAAGCCTCGCTATAATTAGCAAGATAGGCCTCCCAGATTGCATGATATGCCTTATAATACCAATTGGAAGGATGGTAAACCTCAGAATGAGAAGCCTAAGGATGCTTAGAGCCAAGACACCCCTGATCCCTTAAAAGGAAAAAATGTTCATAATATAGAGAACACTCCCTGGTGTATCGCTTTTGATGGGCCACATTCTCCTCATCAGTGTGCAGCAGTTCAAGCCCTTGAAGAGTCACTAAGGCAAGAGGCTGAGCTGGATATCAATATGTTTGAAACCGTTGTAGAAAGTGATGAGGAATCTGTACAAAGTGAATGTAGTCATGTGCTAGACAGTAGAAAGTCTTTTCAAGGATAACTAACACTTGATTGGCATCCTACCCTAAATTGTTGGAATTTGGCATTATAACAGACAAGGAGAGATTGTTGGCATTTCAATAAGGATATTGAGAAGGTTGTTGATTCTTATGGATAAAACTTATTAAGGATGTTTACTATCTTAATATTATTATTTTGTCATTGATGTCAAGAAATCAATTTTCTGATTTAGTATGATGTTGTCATATCTTGAGAAGTATGATTTGATGAGTATAAAGATGTCAGTAAAAGACATAGAAAGAATATGATGAATAAGTGGAGAAATAAGTTATTTAATGGGCAACTATTACTGAGTTAGACAATGATGAGATCATGATGATTAGATTGTTTTGATATCCTACATATGTTATTGATTGAAAGGTTAATACTATTCTATGTTACCGAGAAAAGAACCTAGTCGGTAAACCCTAAGGTTATCACTATCGGTTAATGAAGGCAGAATGTCTATCGAGTGAAGTTTAATATTTACCGAGTTGCAACTGAGTAATAATAGATTGCATTGAATGAATAAAAGCATTATTTAATGAAGGAAGCTGATGAGCTGGCTATGGTTAAATGATTGGTATGTTGTGAATGAAGTTTGTTAAAGAATCTATGGCAAAGGATAATCGGCAAGAAGATCTATAGCTCAGATTGAACCGCAACACCCTAGCACAAGTTCAAAGAAATGTATGCAAGTTCCAAGGCGGGGTCAAACATGTTCAGATCTAAGGATACATTGAACCTGGTCAAAGTTTGAAGATCTAATGGCTATGATTGATCACGGGAAATGTGATCAAGGAGATTGAGCGGTTGGTTAATTGTTTATAAATAGGGAACTATTGATAAACAATGTATGCGGGCAAGTGTATGCACAGGGATACTACATAGTGATTACCAAGCACAAAAGCTTGAAGACCTATTTTGAATAACAGAGTATAGAGCCCAACAGATGGACAAGATTAGTTCTATGTCTATATTGTATTGAGCAAATAAGAATCTACTTTAGCATTTTAGATGTGAAGTTGCTGATAGATTTTATTACTGTTATTTTGAGAAGTGACAGAAAATCTCTTAACTGAGTGGACTTAATAGTCTTATTTGTAAAACCCTCTAGCAAGGTGACATTCTGATTGAGTGTTTGAAATCTTTTTACAAGTTCACTTCTAACAAGGTGAAGATCCTAACAGATCTATGGGAAATCCCTTAACCGGGTCACATCTAGCAATGTGTTTGTAATCTTTAACAGGATTTGCTTTTAACCGAGCATACTCTAGAAGAGTATATTTCTTAGTGGGTTCAAAATCCCACAGTGGTTTTTTCCTATTTGGGTTTCCATGTTAAATCTGGTGTTATGAGTATTATGATGTTTATATGCTTTTGAGTTTGCATGTTTAGCAGTTTTGGTTATAAAACTGAAGTATATGTTACCGAGGTTGAATCTGATGTTTTTATGGAAAATTATGTTTGTATGATTCACCCCCCCCCCTCTCATCTTATTAGCTTGGCATCTATACTTATATTTAAGTATTAGAACTATCAATTGGTATCAGAGCATTGGACTTTGGAAGGAAAAGTTTAAAGGTACTTGAGGAAAAGATCCAAAGATGTATAAGAGGGATGCATGGAAGTTGAACAAGTCAAGTTTCTCTACATGGCAAAAAAGGATGAAGATGCACCTATCAAGAGTTGGAGAATATGCTATATATTATCTAGAGAATGATTTCTTCACACCGAGCACCTATACATTGACAATGGAAGAGATAAAGGCAAAGCAAGAACATATCCAAGAAATGATTGAAATAATATCTGCATTGACCGATTCAGAGTTTAATGATCTAGAAGGCTGCAATGATGCAAAGGCAATGTGGGACAAGCTCATATTTGTGTATGGAGGAGATGAACATGTTCAAAGAGAAAAAGTGGATAGTCTAAGAGGACAACTTGAATCTATGAGGATGAATGAAGGTGAGAACATAACCCAGTAGAGTACAAGACTAAAAGAGATTGTCAATCAAATCAAAGGAGCAGGTAGAACTATTGAAGAAAAGGATATAACAATTAGGTTGTTAAGAACCCTTCTATCAGCTTATGCAATCCGAGTCTTTGCAATCAATGAATTGAGATCTGTACCTAATATGCCAGTTTCTTTAGATGCTACCATTGGTAAGCTACATGCATTTGAGTTAAGTAACTTTGATAATAGTGGGTCATCGGTAAATAAAATTGAATCTGATGATTACAATGATAGAATGAGTAAGTACACTAAAGGGGATCATAGTGGAGCAAGTGAAAGATTTCGCAAGGACATGGAGGAAGTACACAAACTGTATGAGGAAATCAGAAAGCAAGAAGAGTTTGAATCACTATTAGCCAAAAGGTTACCGAGAGGCAAAGGTAAGTATAAAGGAAAGCTACCTTTGAAGTGTTTCAATTATGATAAGATAGGACATATGGCTTCTAACTATCCTGACAAAGATTCTACTGAAAAGAGAGATTACCGAGATGATAGACAAAAAGATAATCATTACAGAGGACACCGAGACCTTAGAAGAAGAGATATAAAGTCATGCTTAATAGCCGATGAGGAATCCATTGATGATAAATCAGATGAAACTGATACAGAGGAAGTAGTTTATGTGGCTATCAAAGATGGATCAGATGAAGAAAGGTATGAGGAAAAATCCCTAATGTCTCACATAAATACTAATGATTCCTAGATCATAGATAGTGGATGCTCACATCACATGATAGGTGATAAACACAAGTTTGTTATGTTAGAAGACTATGATGGAGGCTATGTAAGATTTGGTAATGATGCACCATGTCTGGTAAGAGGTAAAGGATCCATAACACTTCTTGAAAATGCAAGATACAATGATGTTTATTGGGTTGAAGGTTTGAAATACAATTTGTTGAGTGTAGCACAACTAAACAATATAGGACACCGAATAGAATTTGAGAAAGGAATTGTCAAAGTTCATGACAAGCATGGAAAGTTAGCTACTACCGAGACATAAAAAAAAGGTAACACATTTCACCTTGACTCAACTAGGAATAAATATCTGTATGCAAAGATAGATGATACCTGGTTATGGCATAAAAGGTTTTGTCATGTAAATTTTGATAATCTGATCAAAATAAGCAAGAAGCACCAAGTAAGAGCTCTACCGAGTCTTGAAAAACCTCAGAATGCTATGTGCCGAGGATGCCAGATGGGTAAAATGACAAGATCAAACTTTACAAGTAAGTCCTACACCTCCAAAGGAATTTTAGATCTTGTGCACACTGATCTTTGTGGTCCTATGAAAGTTCAAGATTATTATGGTGATAAATATTTCATATTATTTGTGGATGATTACTCAAGGATGATGTCAGTAATGTTTTTAAAAGAAATATCAGAAGATTTTCAAATGTTTAAATGGTATAAGGCAAGAGTTGAAAATGAAATAGGAAGACAACTGAAGTGTCTTAGATCAAATAGAGGAGGAGAGTTCACATCTGATGAGTTCAACTTATTCTGCAAAGATCATGGTATAAAAAGACAAGTCTCTGCATCGAGAACTCCACAACAAAATAGAATTGCTGAGAGAAGAAACAAATCTATTGTGGATTGTGCCAGAACCCTAATGATTGAAAAGAAAGTGCCACAAACATTTTGGAGAGAAGCAATAAGCACAGCAGTTTACACCCTGAACCGAGTACAACTGAAGAAAGGTACTTTGAAGACACCATATGAAATCTAGTATGACAAGAAACCTAATGTAAGTTATTTTAAAATCTTTGGAAGTAGATGCTATGTACACAAGGATGATAGAAATGGCAAGTTTGATTAGAACAGTGAAGAAGGAACATTTCTTGGTTATTCTTCTAGAAGTAAAGCATTTAAATGTCTGATAAAATCATCTAACAAAATAGTAGAAAGTGCAAATGTGAAAATTGATGAATTTGCAGAAAGAAATGGTGAAGGAAATTCCAAGGAACTAGAAGATTATGATGAATTTCTCTATGTTCAACTGACAAGTCCTACCGAGAAAACTACAAAAGGAAATGAAGAGAATATCTAGTTACTGAGTGATGAAGAAGATCATACAGAGCCTATCAAGCCTGTATTAGCCAAATATGTCAGAAGACATCATGCACCAAGTCAGATTATAGGAGATAAGGATGATCCAGTGATGACAAGGAACAAACTGAGACAAAACACATGTCTGATATCTGAATTTGAACCGAGAATAGTGAAAGAGGCATTTAATAGTGAAGATTGGATAAATGCTATGACAGAAGAGATTGATCAAATCAAGAAGAATGACACATGGACACTGGTCCCAAGACCGAAGGACAAAAATTTAATCGGTACAAAATGGATTTTCAGAAACAAGCTAAATTAAAAAGGAGAGGTCATTCAAAATAAAGAAAGACTAGTTTGCAAAGGTTATGCCCAAGAAGAAGGAATTGATTATGGTGAGACTTTTGCACCTGTAGCAAGACTTGAAGGAGTAAGAACATTGTTGGCATATGCTACTTACAAGAATTTCAAGGTATATCAAATGGATGTCAAATTTGCATTTCTGAATGGAGTATTAGAAGAAGAAGAAGTTTTTATTGAACAACCTGAAGGATTTGCTGAAGACAATAATAAAGATTAGGTATGTAAATTGAGCAAAGCTTTATATGGTCTGAAACAAGCACCTAGAGCATGGTATGAAAGAAATAAGGATGTGTTTCATAGTCAACATCAAAAGTTGAATACGTTGCTAAAGCATTGAATTGTACCAACATAGCATGGATCAAACAACTGTTAGAAGGTATAAATGAGACTATTACCGAGCCAGTTACTATATTCTATGACAATACTAGTGTCATTAACATTTCAAAGAATCTTGTTATGCACTCTAAGACAAAGCACATCTCTATCAAATATCATTATCTTAGAGAAGAAGCTCAAGAGAAGAAAGTGGTGTTGGAGTATGTTAGCACAAAGGAACAAATAGCAGATATCTTCACCAAGCCACTGCCAAGGGACACTTTTGAGTATTTCAGAAGTAAGTTAGGGGTCCTACCCCTATCTTCTACTCACTGACTGAGTTTGGTGAAAGCATCAATTCAATGACTCTACAAAATATCTTTTAGGAGTTGATGTTGATTTACACACTTTAGGATGTTTTCTAAAGGTGTACAAGAAACAATACAAGAAACAATACAGGGAACAGGAATTGAAGACAAAATGCTCTAATCGAGACTAATTTGACACATAATAGCAGGAAATCACTTCATACAGGAAGAAATTATGTTTTAGTTCTTTACTTTTTGGCATTGTTGTCAAAGGGGGAGAAGATAGAAGAGAAGAAGAGAAGAAGAGAAGACTAATGTATGGGGGAGAATTTTGATGACAGGGGGAGAGCATTTCAGCATTTCAGAATCTCACAGCAATCTGAATCATTTAGGTCAAATCAATTGGTTTTGTCATCAATGCCAAAGGGGGAGATTGTTGGCATTTGACATTATAATAGACAAGGAGAGATTGTTGGCATTTCAATAAGGATATTGAGTAGGTTGTTGATTCTTATGGATAAAACTGATTAAGGATGTTTACTGTCATTATTATTTTGTCATTGATGTCAAGAAATTAATTTTCTGATTCAGTATGATGTTGCCATATCTTGAGAAGTATGATTTGATGAGTATAAAGATGTCGGTAAAAGACACAAAAAGAATATGATGAATAAGGGGAGAAATGAGTTATTCAATGGGCAACTATTACCGAGTTACACAATGATGAGATCATGATGATTAGATTGTTTTGATATCCTACATATGTTATTGATTGAAAGGTTAATACTATACTATGTTATCGAGCAAAGAACCTAGTCGGTAAACCCTAAGGTTATTGCTATCAGTTAATGAAGGCAGAATGTCTACCGAGTGAAGTTTAGTATTTACCGAGTTGCAACTGAGTAATAACAGAATGCATTGAATGAATAAAAACATTATTTAATGAAGGAAGCTGATGAGCTGGCTATGATTAAATGATTGGTATGCCATGAATGAAGTTTGTTAAAGAATCTATGGCAAGGGATAATCGGCAGGAAGATCTACAGCTCAGATTGAACCACAATACCCTAGCACAAGTTCCAAGGTAGGGTAAAACATTTTCAGATCTAAGGATACATTAAACCTGGTCAAAGTTTGAAGATCTAATGGCTATGATTGATCATGGGAAATAAGATCAAGGAGATTAAGCAGTTGGTGAATTGTTTATAAATAGGGAACTGTTGATAAACAATGTATGTGGGCAAGTGTATGCACAGGGATGCTACATAGTGATTACCAAGCATAGAAGCTTGAAGACCTGTTTTGAATAACAGAGTATAGAGCCCAGCAAATGGACAAGATTAGTTCTATGTCTATATTGTATTGAGAAAATAAGAATCTGCTTTAGCATTTTAGATGTGAAGTTGCAGATAGATTTTATTACTGTTATTTTGAGAAGTGACAGAAAATCTCTTAACCGAGTGGACTTAACAATCTTATTTGTAAAACCCTCTAGCAAGGTGACATTCTGATTGAGTGTTTGAAATCCTTTAACAAGGTCACTTCTAACAAGGTGAAGATCCTAATAGATATGTGGGAAATCCCTTAACCGGGTCACATCTAGAAATGTGTTTGTAATCTTTAACAAGATTTGCTTTTAACCAAGCATACTCTAGAAGAGTATTTTTCTTAGTGGGTCCAAAATCCTACAGTGGTTTTTCCCTATTTGGGTTTCCACGTTAATACTGGTGCTATGAGTATTATGATGTTTATATGCTTTTGAGTTTGCATGTTTAGTAGTTTTGGTTATATTACTGAAGTATATGTTATCGAGGTTGAATCTGATGTTTTTATGGAAAGTTAAGTTTGTATGCTTTACGCTCCCCCTCTCATCTTATTAGCTTGGCATCAGTACTTATCTTTAAGTATCAGAACTATCATAAATATGGTAACCATTGAAGATGAAGAAGTTCATCTTAGAAGACCTAGTGAGGAAGAAGTGAAAAATCTGACCAAGGCTGCTATAGCTAAGCCAAAGCACAATTATAATCTAAGGAGCACTAAAAGGGATAGTGATCAGGGTGAACCTGGTTCTATGTTTATAAAAGAGGTTCTTCACAAAAAGGCAACAAGTAGTGCTACTATCCCTCATATGGGTCAAGAAAAGAAGGATCAAATTAAAGATGTACCCAAGAGTACAGATGATAAGGATACAAATGATACACAAGGAGCTACCACAACAAAGAAGGCAAGTCAGCCTAAGGCAGAAAAGGTTAAAGATAATGTTGAGTTGAGCAGCAATTCCACATTTGACATAGCTCAGGCTCTTACACAAATGAAAGTTACTGTCCCATTAATAGAGTTACTAAAAATAAAAGAACATAGAGAAGTTACCTTGTCTTTGTTTTCTAATATATCTGCCAGTAACACAGTCTTAACCACCAATTCAGTTCAAAATGGAAAGGATCAGGAGTTCCAAACCCCAGAGGTTTATTTTGGAATAACTATTACTCAAGGGCCTTCACAGGTAGATCCTTTTTATGTCACTTTGATAGTGAATAACCAGTTAATAAAAAATTGTATGATAGATTCAGGTGCAACTGCTAATGTAATGCCTTATGGTGTTATGAAAGAATTAGGATTAGCGTTGACTATAGTATATGGGAAATGCTATGCTATGGATAATAGAGAAGTACCTGTCATAGGTACAATGAAAGACGTTGAAGTAAAGATAGCAGCATTCCCTGAAGCAACCTATAAGATGGATATTATTGTCACTGACACTAAGCCTCATTATGGCATGTTATTATCCAGGCAGTGGATAATAGCAGTAGGTGGAAATGTCCAATTGGTTCTATCTTATGCTACCATCCCAATCAATGGGAATCAAGTCAAACTATATAGAGAACCACGTGCTCCTAGAGTGATTAAAAATGTAGATCATAGCATGTTAAATTGTATGATTGATGTGGATCTTGACAACTTTAGAGTGCAACCAATCTTACCTCAGTTAAAGAATACTGATTCCATTGTGATTGAATTAGAATCACAACAACATGGTTTATGGGAAATGTATTTTAATGGAGCTTGCTCCAAAGAAGGGTTTGGAGCAAGAGTTCTTTTTGTATCCCCATCTGGTATAACTTTTAAATATTCCTTTTTGTTAGCCTTTTAGTACACTAACAATATTACAGAATATGAAGCTCTGTTGTTGGGGCTTGAAGTTGCAAAGAGGCATGGAATACAACTGCTGAAAGTTTTAGGAGATTCAAAATTGGTTGTCTCTTAGGTAAGATCAAAATATGTATCAAAAAATGATAGATTGAAAAGATATAAGCATGCAGTTTGGGATGTCATTGAGCATTTTAGTGCTTTTTCTATTAATTGGATAGAGAAATCAAAGAATATCATGGCAAACTTTTTTAGCCAACGTTGCATTGAAAAATGATGATGCAACACTAACTGGCATATCCACTATGGAAATAAAATCTAGGCCTGCCATCCCTAATAATGTGTATAATTGGCAAGTTTTTGCTGATGATGAAGATATTTTTAGGTTCATACAATGCATTGATTATTTTGATGGATAGAAAATTGACTACAATGCATTAGTAGAGGTTATTGACAACAGAGAGACAATATTTGGGAATGATTTGGTTCAGTTGGAAACAAATGAGATACCAAAAGGGTTGGTAGAGCTTGAAGGCTTGTTCAGCTATAATGACAGTCATCTACACCAGCAATCTACTACCAAGTTAGAAGAATTGGAGGAAGTAAACTTGGGGACAAAATTATCCCCTAAGCTGGTATACATTGGAAAAAATTTGCCTCCTCATGTCAGAACTAATCTTATTAATTTATTGAAGAGATATAAACATGTTTTTGCTTGTTCATATGAAGACCTAAAGGCGTATAGACGAGACCTTTTTCAGCATGAAGTTCCTCTACTTCTAGATGCTAAGCCTTTTAGACAAAAGCAGAGGCCTATCAATCCCTTGCTAGAAACCAAGATGCAGCAATAATTGACTAAGCTAAGGGAAGGGGGATTATTAAACCTATAAGACATTCTTCATGGGTCTCCAATTTGGTCCCAGTGAGAAAGAAAAATGGGGACATAAGATTGTGTGTGGATTTTAGAAATTTAAATGTTGCTTCCCTAAAGGATAATTATTCTTCTCCCAATATGGAAGCTATGTTGTAGACAGTAACTAGTTGCGATATTTTGTCAATGATGGACGGTTTCTCAGGGTACAATCAGGTACTAGTGAAGGAATTTGAGCAATTCAAGACCGCTTTCACTACCCCATGGGGAACATATGTTTATGTAAGGATGCCATTTGGATTAAAAAATGCTGGAGCTACATTTTAGAGAGCCATGGATGTAGCCTTCAAAGAATTCATCAACATCATTATGGTTGAATATCAAGATGATCTAACATGTTTCTCTAAAAGGGCTGATGATCACTGTGGACATTTGGAAAAGGTGTTCAATAAGGCTTTGGAATTTGGTGTGTCATTAAACCCCAAGAAATGTCATTTTTCTATTACTGAAGGGAAGTTGTTGGGGCATATGTCTCCAAGGAAGGGGTAAGGATAGACCCTGAAGCAATAAATAATGTGCCTAAACCAAAAAGTGTGAAAGGTATTCAATCTTTTTTAGGCAAAGTTAATTTTGTTAGAAGATTCATTACAAAATTTGCAGAGGTGGTAAAGCCCATTGTTAGATTACTCAAAAAGGATGCCAAGTTTTGTTGGGATCAGGAAGCTTCAAAGGCTTTTGCTGAGATTAAAAAGGCCATTCAGGAAGCACCTATGTTGAAATCCTTGGATTATAGTAATCCCTTTTCTTTGTTCTCTTTTGCTTCATATCATATAGTAGTTGTAGTGCTTTTGCAAAAGGATAATGAGGGACATGAACATCCCATAGATTTCTATAGCAAGTCTTTACAGGAAGCAGAATTAAAGTATGAAATCATGGAAAAGCAAGCATATGCTTTGGTTAAAGCTATCAAGGCTTTTAGGCCATATCTTGTAAATGCACAAAAAATTGCTTATGTTCCACGTGCTGTAGCCAAAGACATTTTGTCCCAATCTGAAGTCACAGGTAAAAGGTGTAGATGGATAAATAGAATTCAAGAATTTGATTTAGAAATAAAGATTACTAAACTAGTAAGAGGTCTAGGTCTTGCAAAGCTCATGACTGAATCAAATCTTCTTGATATTGAGGTAAATAATGTTGAAGTTGATAACACCATGGTCACCAGCATTGAAAGGCAACCCTGGTATTTAGAGATAGTCCACTTCTTAAAAGATGCAATGTTTTCAGAAGGAATGACACATAATTAGAGAAGAACTCTGAAACTCAAGTCACAAAAATATGTTCTCATTCAAGGTGATCTTTTTTGGAGAAATAGAGATGGAGCATTGTTAATGTGTTTGGATGAATTCCAGGCCAAGAAAGTGTTGATTCAGATGCAAGATAGAGTATATAGAGGTCATTACTCTACTAAGACAACTACTCGTAAGATAATCCGGGCTGGGTATTATTGGCCTACTTTATTTAAAGATGCCCGTGAACATGTAAGGAAATGTGACCCATGTCAAAAAATTTCATCCAAATTGAAGTATGAAGGAGCTTTACCCCTAAATCCAGTCATAGGGGAAGCCCCTTTTGTCTAGTCACAGTGGAAGCCCCTAAATCATAGTAGCCACTGATTATTTTACTAAATGGATTGAAGCCATACCCACCAGAAGAGCTATATGTAAAATTGTCATTGACTTCTTAATGGATATTGTTATAACTAGATTTGGAGTCCCTGCAAAGTTAGTAATGGACAATGCCATGAGCTTTAGGTTAGAAGAGTTTGTGGGATTTTGCACTAGTCATGGAATAATCATGTCTTATTCTTCACCCTATCATCCTCAAGGGAATGGAAAAGCTAAATCTAGTAACAAAAGCCTCTTGAACATTATTAAGAAAATCTTGGAAGAGAACAAGAGGTTTTGGAATCAAAAGTTGAAATTAGCTTTGTGGGCTGACAGAATTACTATCAAAAAGGCTATTGGGATGTCACCTTTTGAACTGGTTTATGGTACACAAGCTAGAGTGCCAATAAATAATCTTCTCCCAGTATATAAATTCCTACAATCTAAAGACATGGAGTTGTCTAAGCCTATCGAGGACTAGATGATTTAAATGGTGGAAGTGGAAGAAATTAGAACTTTAGCCCATAAGAGAAATTTGAAGATCCATTTGTAGTCTAAATATCTGTTTGATAAAAGGACATCATTGAGAAAGTTTCAAATCGGTGATGTTGTTCTTTAGTGGAATGCAAAAGGACAGGATAAGGGAAAGCATAAGAAGTTTGAGTCATTATGGATTGGCTCCTCTGTGGCCTATGATGTAAATGGAAAAGATTCATACTTTCTGGAGAATATAAATGATGAAGTACAGGAATTTCCAGTGCATGGACAATTCCTGAAGCATTACTTTTCTTAAAGTCCATGCACAGTAGGTCCTCTATTTGTATATATTTGTTTTCTTTGTGTTGTTGTTTTTTTGGGTTTGTGTTTCAGTCTGTTTCCCCAAAGTTTTTTCAGTTCTTGTGTTGACCTTGCGATCAACCATCCCTAGTCCGAGCCGCTGTTATCATTGTTTTAAAATGGGTATGCTTTTTCCATAATTGGCTAAGTCTATGAAATTTTGAGTTTGGTATGGCCCTGTTACTTCTAACTGATGTGTGTCCTAAAGGGGGTTTAGGGTTTAATCTTTAATCACTTTCAAAATGTCTGAGAAAAAACCCTTTTAATTCTAATTTGGTGTTACTTTATTCACTTAAGTGACGGGTCCATTTATCGTAAAGGTGTTCCTCCCTTGTCATTTACCTAGGTGGTCCCTCTAAATCTTTTAATTCTTTTTGCTTTTAATCTACCTTCTCTAATGTTTGTCAGGCCCAGTAAGTATCATGCAACTCTCATATAAATCTATGATTTTCACTATTTCATTGGGCAGAGTTGCTAGTGTGTTAGCCTCTGCAAAATAGCAAAAGGCATAAGCTGGCCTAACTGGGTGCACTAGGATCCTACTTAATGAGACTCCATCTTGTTTTAGATCTAATGACTTGCATTGATTCATAGCCAAAATAAGCATGCAAGTTAGCCTTCATGAAATAGCGAAAGGCTTGGCAGGACATAGCGGTGAGGATTTCTCCATTGGCTAAAAGGTGATTAAGTTTGAAAGAGAGCAACGGCTCGCGTTGATTCGCGACCGAGAGATGCTTGTAGTTTACTATTCGTGAAATGGAAAAAGGTTGATGGGCCCAGGCAAGGAGGTTTATAAGAGGCATAACAGATGTGTAGGTTCCCATAATCTAACAGCCAGCGCAGTTTCGCAAGATGAAGATGCTTGGAAAATAGCTTTTGCGAAGTGGCCAAAATGACATGGCATTCCAAGTGAGCAGTCCAGCTGGTCTAAATGGCAAGTAAGAAAGTGACATGTGGCCGAAAATCAAAGTGTTCAGTGAATAAAATTTGAGGATTAAGGGCCGATGGGCCCACAGGACAGGCAAGGCACAAAGTAAAAAGTCGATCAACTATGTTTTGATCCAAAGATTCTCATGGCTTCGTAGCTGCAAACCAATCAAAGATTAATGTTCATGAAGTCACGAAAGATAGTTGCAAGTCACATGAAGGTGTGATGTGGTATGACAGCTACTGCTTTTCTCAAAGTGGATAATGATATGTCGAGTGACACATGGTTTTAAAAGGTGACTGAGGGCCCGCCTATGTGTAACCGGTGGTTATGTGGGAATAGTGAAGACAAACATGTGGCTGACTCAGAACTGAACCCGAAGGAGCTTCCAAGGCTAATGGCCGAGTGCCACATGGCATTTGTTAACTGGTGAACAAGTGGGTAAGTAATACCCAGATAAAGGGCCCACTTAAAAGGCATTCATCTAAAGATTGATCCAATGCTTCTCGTTGTTTCATGACCCAAAGATGGAAGCAGATTAACCTCTGCAAAATAGCGAAAACCATTAGCCGTCAAGAGGAGGCACGGTTAGTTAAAAAGGTTGATGGTCCCAGTTAGAGTTAAAGGCTGAGTGGTTAGAGTTCCATCTAATACTTGGTGCGGCTTCGTGAAAGGAAAATGCTCGAGGGTTAAGGCCCACGAAGTGGTGAAAAGAAGGTAGGGCACAACATTAAGGTAAAGAGGTTAAAACAGAGATAAAGATTGATCAAGTTCCATCTGATTGGATGACTGGCATAGCTTCGTTGGGTTAAAGTGCACGTTGGCTACTATTTGCGAAGTAGCGAAAGGATTTTTAGCCCATTGCCAGATGAGGAAAGGTAAAAGGGTAAAGGCAGTGCAAGTTTGATGTAATCTAGCGGGCAACGTAGTTTCGTTGGATGAACATGCAAGGGTGTTATGCTCTGCAAAATGGCGAAAGAGCAGAAAAGAAAATACATAGGTGTGTTATGACCCGTTGGAGTGAAATTTTTGAATTCTTCTATGAATTCAATTCTGAAGGGACGACCGAAGCATGCGGTATCAATGTTGCAATTAAGACCCTGATTGCTGTATATGGTCTTACATCAATTGAATGTAGGCATCATTTCAAAGAGTTGTTGCGAAGAAGAAGGTGCAGAGAAGATTTCTTCAAGCCAAGAATAGGTTCTCTCATACTTTTGCTTAGCAATTACTTGACAGTTTGTTTGAATTGGGGTTTGATTTGTTATGAGAATTGCTATGGTTAGTAATTAAGTTACTTGCATAGTATTATTGAGATGGCACCTAAAAGGGAGTTCTTAGGGAAAGTCAATTACCATGAAAGGGCAATTTGTGATGATTTCCTAGAGTAGTTAATCATGTCAACTAACATGGTAGCTAAGGCTAAAGAGTTGGTACCAAAAGATCCTCGCTTGATAAAAGGAGAAGGATTGTATGATAAAGGCAACTAGCTAAGAGACCCACAGATAGGATTGTCTGGGTTGGGTCTTTTCAACGTCGAATTCAACATAAGACATTCCCCAACCCCAATGAATAGTATTTGGGAGTTGGATGTAGGCAAATTGGTAGTCCAGTCCCTGGAGTATTCATGGATGCGGATCTCCTAACTCAGATTGCACATAACTATGACCCCATTACAAAGAGTGTTAGGGACATAAATGGAAAAACCCTCATTGAAATTAATGATGAGGAGTTCAGAAACGTATTTGGGCTTAGTGAATTTTCCAATTATTTGGAACCCATTAATTTCGAATCATTGGCTTAGGTTTACAATGCATAGAGGAATCACCTTAGGAATGGGCCTCTTAAAGAATTATTTGTTAAGATAGGTGGATTAATAGTTGTAGGACCTAATACTATGGAACCTTTCTCCTTAAACCTGTTCACTCTTAGAGGCAAGGGATTATATTGGTCACTTTGCCAAATCTTTGGAGAGGATGCTGAAGCTAACATGCCAACTCATTACATGTTAATGATTGCTCAAATTTTGAATCCTTCTCTAGCAGTGACATTTGATTATGCTCCCTATATTATTGATGCCATTCATGAGGGCTTGATAGGGATAAAGAATGGAAAAGTGGATAGGCCTTTTGGATGGTACTCCCTCCTCATGAACCTATTTTTATTCAAGGGTGGTGATTATTTTGCAAATGGAATGGATCTAGTAAAAGAAAAGGATGGAGAGAAGATTTCAGTTTAGTTATGGAGTACAGTGCTATCATGGGACATAGAAGATGCTAGCTACTTGAGGTTTGATAAGTGCTTTGCATCCAAGATAAGGACTCTTTTATGTTCAGAGAATCCAAGAAACCCTAAGGTTCTTTTGGAATTCATTAGGTCAAAGGAGTTTGCTGAAGATATTAAAATTGTCCACAATTGGGGTGATATGTACTTATACCATGTTTCCATAGTTTTTAGAGTGTATGGTTTCAGAGGCACTCCATTCTTATTGCCATATCAGGTTCCATTAAAAATAGGAATTGCAGAAGTCCTCAGGCAGATTGGTAGTGTGCAAGAGGCAGAATTAACAGGCAGAGGTAAAGGGACCATTTTCCCTACAATAACTATAGCACATCAGTTTGTAATAACTAAAGGGGTTTGGAAGTGCTTTGAAGATTTCCTTCAACCCTACCATTTATCAACGACAGTATCAAGGTGTGCTGACCCTGAAGATTTCTTGAACAACATGTTCAGAAAAAAGGGTAGTATGTAGGGGCACACCTCACTAATTCCCATTCCCCGAAGACCTCATCAGGAATGAGTTTGATTTAGATGAGCAAGAGCTAAGCAAAGAAAAGTGGTTGGCTTACAAGAAGGCCCTAGATTTTGTGCACCAATTTGATACCAGTTATGACCCTTTGTCTAGTTTCCACCCTTTTGAAGAAAAGGCAAAATTCTTGATTCTTTGTTTTGAAGATATACTACAGACATTGAAAGAGAAGAGGGAGGTTGTGATTAAGAAAAACCCTAAGAAGGAAAGACTAGTTTTAACTAGGTCTACATCTGCCAAAGCAATCCCTCCAGGTGATTATATGCTACATAAAAAGTCCAACTACAATGTGTTAGTGCCAACAACAGGGGAACCTTCTACCTCAAGAGGAAAGAGGAAGTTACAGGATATCATTGACATTCAGGAGAGCCCAAAGAGGCAAAGAATGGGAAAGGAAGTGCAATATGATGAACCATTGTATTCCCCATCTCAATCCCCTATTCACATAGGAGATGAACAGGAAGCAACTAAGCAACCGTTACAATTAGGTAGTCTTCAGGAGGTAGCTTACACCTATGATGAAGTAGAAGAGGGAATGCCAGAAGAGCTCCTTAATGCTGAGATGAACATAACTACAAATGAGTTCAAAGGCCAGGAGTTGGATCCTGATATTAAACAAGCCAGTGAGGATTTCTTGGCTGATAGCAACTTTGTCACATTAGGAGTTTTCATGCAATTCATGTGGAAGTAGAATATTGATCAGTTTAATACTAGATGTGAGAAGAGGAAGAGTGAGCAGCCCCACAAGGATCCAACTGTGGTGGAGGAAGAAATAAAATAAGAAATGGTCAATGAGTTCAAGACCATCACTCTTGAGCAAGGTAGAGACATGGTAGCAAAGGCTGGTGTACTCATTCTCCCTGAATGGGATATAGCGGATGCCTTATTTTTAGAGGCAGTAAGGAAGGAAACCAAGCCTATGGAGGGAGTCACTTTCAATAAGGATAATGCTGCCCTAGTTATGTGGTCTCTAAAAAGAGATGAAAATAGGAAGAAAAAGGACACCTCAGGGTCAAGCTACCTTGGAGGAATGATAGTGAAAAGAGTGCAGAGCACTGGGGTAGTGGAGGATGCTAGCATAGTACTAGAGACAACAAAGTTTAATGTGGTAGTAGCAGAGAGAGAGGCACAAGAAAAGGCTAATCTCCAATTGAAGTTGGAGACTGTTTTAAAAGCCTACAATGATGTTAAAGAAGGAATAGCCAACAGAGACATCATAATTGCTAGATTGCAAAGTCAATTGGCAAGACAACATCATCCAGGTGAGTCTTCTACACTCATGATAGCCTCCTCTCCAGCAAGGCCCCCTCCTACTAGCCCCATCATTGAATTCCCACCATCTCCAGCACCTTCTAGTCCCCAATCGGTTGAGATCACTCCCCATGAATTGGATAAGCTAAAACACGCCCAAGCCCTGTTTGCAAAGAAATATGAAGAGAGAGTGAGGGCTACAATTTTGAGTTTTGCTGACACCATAGGGTCTTCATTAATGTACAATAACATGAGCAAAATTTGGACATGTGGAATGAGCTAAATGGAGACAAGGCTGCTCTAATGCCTATTTTTTACAAGTGGAAGCCCAGAGAACAAGATTTGGAGCTTATTTGTGTATCTTATGATGAGGCAGGGGTTGACCCCATTATTAAATCCACTTGTGATATGACAAAGGATAGAGAAAAGTTAGCAGAAGGAGTAGATAATGCAGATAGAAAGATCAACTTGTACAAGAAAGAGTACACTGATCTAGTATTTGAATTACCCCAGGGCATTTTGCTAGTCCAACTCAATTGAAGGACAAACAAATATGGCTTAATGAATTAGAAGCCAAATTATCATTAAGAATAAAAGGAATCATTAATACAGATGATACTTCTTTATTTGTCAAAACAATTGAGGAGATAGAGAAAATCAAATCACACTGTGGTTTTCTAAATTTAGAGGTCAATAAAATGAGGAACGCTTGGAAAAGATTAGCCAAGATGAAGGGAAAAGTGATTAACTTCTTGTGGCCTGCTGATGATGTATACCAAGAATGGACAAGAAAATATGCGGTGCTGGATGTAGAGCAGTTGGAAGAAGTTGCAACAGAACAACAAGCAAAAGAAGCCACAGATGCTGAAAAGGACCCATAACCGCTTTTTGGAAAAGACTGTTGTTTGTAACAAATTCTCTTTGGAAGGTCCAAAGCTTGTATGCATCCATGTTATTATAAATAGATACCAGTACTAGTGAAAAAAGAATCGCAAGAATTTTGTAAGAAAACTCTGCAGAAATATATCTGGGATTTTCTAGTCTTATGGAGAATACTCAAGATTAATATCAATATACAGACTATCGACTTTTGAGCCTAAATTTTGTGTTGTCTTCTGGTTTACTTGCAAATATTCACTATTTTCAAATATGAGTAATCTAGGGTTATTCATTTGAGGATTAGATTGTAAGGAAGTCTTAATAGAGATGTTTCTTAGCTTTTCTCTCTAGGATGGAAATTAAATACGCATGAAACATTTCTATCAGTGAATTATTTGTAGGAGATTTTGAATTTGATGAGGGTAAATTCTTATGTATGTCAGGCATATGTGGGGTTTTATAGAAGCCGAGGTGATGGGATGTGTAGGGATATTTGATTATGGAAGTATTGTTTAAATTCAGATGACTCTACGGCTTGGATAAGGCACTGGTATTAATTGTGGTTATCTTTTTACATCTCTTGTAGGTCAATACTAAATGTGATTATAAGCTTTCTTTCTTTGTTTCAGTTAGTTTTGAGGTGATAGGATTCATTGGTTTTTGGACTAGTTTACTTTGGATCTGTCTTTTAAAAGTGTGAAGTTAATTCACATATGGTATACCCACCTGCACTTTGGATAAGTTCGAAGTGTAGAGGGTTGTAAAACCTTATCATATGTTGCTTAAAAGTTCCTTCTCTTTGATCTCTCTTCTATAGACAGAGTTTATCATTTTTTCATAAGGGTTGTAAAGGGAATCAAAATTTGAGAACAATAGGGGTTAGAACTGTCAGTAATCTTCAACTTCCATGCACCTAAGATATTTGATTCCAGAGGGTTGTTCGAGAAACAAGGACCCTCAATGATCCCAATATTTTCCACAATTGCCCAGTGAATTTTCTGGAACAAAATATCCTGATTGAGGGAGAGATCCCTGAAGATACGATTATTTGTTTCTTTCCATAGTCCCCACAGGATGTGAGGAAGAGATAGCTACCACAAAGATCTCAAAAAGGATTTAGTCTAATATAAATTCAAGGAGGAAAATAGATCACTGATAGTGTTAGGAAACACCCAATCAATGCTAAAACTTTTAAGAAGTCTTTCCCAAACTGAGGCTGATTAGGAGCAGTGGATGGCAAGGTGGTCCACAAAATCTTCCTCTTGAAGGCACAGAGTGCATCTATTAGGGAAGGCAAACCCTCTGCTCTTTAGGTTGTCTAGGGTCAAGATCTTATTTTGGTGGATGGTCCAGAAGAAAAAAATAATTTTGTGGGTAAGACCCTTAATCCAGGCTTTAGACAAGTAAGGATTTCTAGATGGGGTGGGGGAAAGGACACAATACATAGAGGAAATAGTTAAAGTACCTTTGGGTTCATGTTTCCAAATTAGGGAGTCTTCCTCTTTATTCAACCAGACCGCATACATATGGATATTGAGCTTAGAAAGGCTAGGGTGGATGCTTTCAATGTTCTGCCATTTGTTACCAGCCGAGTACTCAGCAACTAAGGAGCCAAAATTTCTAATACAGGAGGGAGCATGGAGGGCCCATTCATTGATTTCAATCAAAGGTTTATCAAAAAGCCATGGATCCTCCCAGAATTTAACTTTCCTACCATTTCTGACTTTCTAGATCACTCCTTTGGCTATACTTTCTTTACATTTAGAGGCATAATTCCATATGTGGGATCCATTAATTGTGATTTTTATTATTGTAGGAATTGTTGTAAAATTTTAACTCTCCTTTCTTTACCATTCAACTCCATAAAATTGACTTGAAATTTTATGTGTATACAATTACTATTAATTTGGTTGAGTTTGGTGAAAATCGATTCACCCCCCTCTCAGTTTTCCTACTGCCCTACTATCATCACATCTCTCCCTCCATCTATTGTACCTCTCTCTCTCTCTATATATATATCCCTTTCTATCCATATCTATATACAACCTAATATATCTTTATTGTCTCTCCATCTCCCCTTATCTCATTATCCCCTTCTTTCTATCTGTATGTCTCTATATATTTCTCCCTCTCTCTATATTTATATTTTATCACATCCCCTCTATATTTCCCAAGTTATATCTATCTCTCTATCTCTCCTCCTTTGTAGATCCCTATCTTTTCTTTATACTCTTATCTCTCCCTCCCTCTCCCTCTCTCTCTCTCCCTCTCCCTTCACTCCCTCTTTTTATATCTCTCTCATCTCTCCTCTTCTTATCCCCCCCTCCCCCTCCCTCCCTCTCTCCCTCCATATTTCTCCCACTCACTCATACACACAACCTCTCCATTTCTCCCTCACTATCTTTATCTCTATCTATTTTCCCTCCTTTGTATATCTATCCCTCTCTATTACTCATCTTTCCCAGTTTTGCCACCCCTCTCTCCATTACTCGTCTTTCTCACTTTTTCTCTCTCTATCTCTATCTCTATCTCTGTCTCTATCTAACTATCTCCCCCAACCCCCCCTCCCTGTCTCCCCCCATATCTCTCTATCTATTTCTTTTTCTAGTCTTCTATCAAATCTCTACCTATCCCTCTTCTATCTCTCTATATTCCTCTCCTTATCTTTCTATCTCTCCCTCTCTCCATCTCTATTTGTCTCTCTCCCTTTTTCCCTCTCTTTATATTTTATTATATCTCTATCTCTCTATCTCACCATCTATGTCTCTCTCTCTAAATCTCCCTCTACCTCTTCTCTATCTATTTATCTCCCTCTTCCTCTTGTCTTCTATCTTCATCTCTACCTCTATTCTTGTATCCCTCTCTCTCTCTCTCTAGACCTCCATACCTATATCTCTTTGCCTCTTTATATCTATTTATCCATATTTATTCTTCAAATTTCACCCACCTCTCTCTCTCTCTCTCTCTCTCTCTCTCTCTCTCTCCTCTTTATATATATATAATCGCTCCCTATCTATATTTTCATTTGTCCTTCTCTCATTCTCTCCTTCCCTCTCACTCTTTACATATTTATCTCTTCCATCTCTATCTGCTCATCTCTCTACCCCTTCTCTTCATATCCCTCTACTTATTCACTCTAACCTCCACCTCCACTATCTCCTTTATTCCGCACTCCCCCCTCTCTCCTCTCATCTCCCTCCCTATTGCAAATATAACATTAGAATATTGGTAATGGAACCTTATTATATTCTTTCTTTGAGGTTTTGTTTTAGTAGTATTTGGATCCCTATAAATGGATGCATAGTTGATTCGAAGCTATCACTTCTCCTTTGAGATCTTTGTTGAACAAACAACATAATTTGATAAATGTCCTACCAACTGACCTTATATACTATACAAATGTATACAAAAATTATACCAAATTTTTTTATCCTAATTGACCTTCCACAACTATTCAGTGTGCCCATTGTACACCAAGTTGCAATTTCTAGTAACTAATAAAATGTAGGCAAGAAACAAAAGCTCAAGTGAACTAGGCAACAAAAGTGCACAAACAAAAATATTAGATCCACACCTTGTAAGATAAATTCACACCAATACAAATGAACCAAACCTACAAATTCAATCAGTAAACATCAACAAGTTTGTGTACAATTCAAGCAAATAACACATCCAAGATATTTTTTTAAAACTAGGTCATTAGTGTTTGATCCATATCAAATTCAATATATTACATTAAATATAGAGCTATTTGTAAAATAACATTTAATTTCATATTATCACCTTGCATCTAATTGAAATTCACAATTTCACTTTCTTAATTGCAAGCAGATTGTACTTTGTTTTAAGTGATGTTTCTAAAATCACATTTTACTCACCTTGCTAGATGATAATCAACAAGATACCTAAAACAAAGTATCACTATCATACATCTGTTAGTTTAACATCAATTTCAGCTTTGGTCTACTTTCTTTTGATAAACTGTTAATGAAATTATTTCCTTTCATCTTCATTTCCTAAATCTACCAACATAACCAACAGTTAATTTTACATTGCTGACTCAGTTCTCTACAATGCCATGGAACCCGCTAGATAAATGTACCCAATCCTTTGTCTACATGTAACCCGTAATAGCTTAACAAAGCATCTACTATGGATAAACCCAAATTGTTTCCGCTTTTGGTATTTTGTGTTTTCTTCAAATTGTTAGGTATATAACAACATCATTATTAAATACTCTCTATTAAAAAAAAATTTATTGTAGTTTTTCTTCTTTAACTAAAATGAATTGTTCTTTCTTTTAGTTGGCTAGGAAGCTATGGACAAACATCAAGCATGTTCTATGGGCCTCATTTTTCTCGTCTTTGTAGATTTCTAAGGCTTCTCTAAAACATCTGTTTTGTTGGTTTTTTCTAAGGGATTGAAAGTTACTGATGATTTTGGTTTGTAGGAGGGGGAGAGGGAGAAGATTCAATTATTTCCTATGTATGATGAGTACACAGGAAAAGGGTTTCTAGCTTTCAAGGAATGCTCTGCCTGTACATGTTGCTCTGCAGGCAACAAAAATTGCATTCAAACTTCTTGATGTTATAGTCTTATTTGCAATGAAGCAAACAAGCCATATGGGACATGTGTTTTCAAACCAATTTCTTGTACTTGTGATAGCTCTATAATTGAGCTCATAATACCCAGATAGATTTCCCATGGGAATAACTTGAGGAAAGAAAAAGTGAGGTGTTAGTTACATTCTAATAACACGTGTTTTGTGTCACATGATTAAATGATGTTCCCTCCACGTATCTTTCATAACTTGCATATTGATCTCAATTTGTTATGAAATGATGTTCAAAATTAGTTGGAAGATCTATTGTTGTGATTATTATTGAAGGTTGGGTGAAGAGATGAAATCAGATAATTTCTTTCTTAACATAGTAAAAAACTAACATAACATAAGTTCTCTCTTCACAAAGATTCATATCAAGTATACATGATTTATTTTTAGAGAGAATAGATGGTTTGTTGGAATATTAGATACTTAGAACCAAATGAATATGGTTGGAGAAGAAATTGAAGATCAGGCCAACATTCTAAATCTTTATTCAAACAACCCCCCTGGAAAGATAGACACTTTGGATTGCAAAAGAATTTTTTGGGTAAGCTTCATAGGCCAAATTGTCAGCATCCTCCCTCTTCATTTGGTCCAAGCTCATTCCCAAACAACATTCTCATTTTCACTTTGGGATATTCAAGGAAGCCCATAAACCTACCGTTACTAAAGAAGGCATGGTTGCAGAGATAATATTATAAAATCTCAAAAGCCCATAGGTTGGAAACCCCCTATCTATCCAGTCAAACCTCGAAGTATGATTTTTCAGAAGTTTTTGAGCAGAATCTCTTATCCCCCAAGCTCCTTTCCTTCTTTTCCAAATAACATTCCCATCTCTCATCAAAGCTTCAAGCAGAGTCCCGCTCAAAGGGGAAACTTCAGTCCACGGAAATCTCTTCATTCAAATAGGAGCCTCAAAGAAGGAAAGGATTTTTTACTAGATGGGAGGTCTCTTCATGATTCTCATTGGAATCCTGAAGCCTAGTTTAAAAGGTCTTTCATTCCTCTTCATCCTATGAACAAAGGAATGGATAAAGTCAACCAAGTGGGCCAAGATTGACTAGTAGAGAAAAATAAGATAGAGAGACCTAACCCATAAGCTTAGGAAGTAGGAGAAATAAGGATTGAAGAATTTGCCAAAGGAACAAAAGATCAAGGATCAGAGGTGTCATCTTCATACTCATTTTTAGAAAGCTTGATGTAGGAGTCAGACAAGAGAAATGATCTTTAGATTTGTGAGAAGGTAAATGAGGTAAACATTACTTTCTGGATCATTCCCTTTCCCCTCAGATTGTAGAATATCTTCAAAAAGATATAATTTGTAAATTTTGGAACATATCAATAGAAAAATGAATCTTATTCAAATGGGTATCAGAAAACTGGGGAGGGGTTAATGAGGTTTTTGTGGTTGACAATGGGAATGGTTTTTTCATTAATCTATTTGAATCTAAAGAAGAAAGGGATAACATTTTCAAGGTTAAATCGCAGTGCTTCAAATCCTTAGGCTTGTATATGAAAAAATTGTTTCCTAACTTTAATCCCTTTTCTACTCTTATTAAATTTGTCTCCTTTTGGATTCATCATCAACATCTACTGCTCGAATACAAGGAACTAGTGATCATAGAGATTTTGGGTAGCTCTTTGGGGATTTTCCTCAAAGTAGATGCAAACTTTTTTAAAAATCCTAATTTGCCTGTTAGGCTTTGCCTTCTCATGGACACCTCTAAAAATCTCCCCTCTAGTCTCAATATCACCTCCAAAAATGGTAGCTGGTCTCAAAAGGTGTTTTTTGAAGGCCCTGGTTCTATTTGCAAGATTTTCCACCTCTCAGATCATAGAGATTCAGATTGCCCAGATGCAGTATCTTCATTGATTTCAGAGCTCCCTAAATGTAGATTTGAGAATTGTTGTTTAGTTTCAAACTTGTCGGCCTCAGATATGAGGCCTCAAGCCCTAGACCTCTTTCTTGAGATCTCCCCTCTGGAGTCTTGGCCTCCCTCATTGGAAGAAATGGTAATTAGAAAGACTCAAGGAATTGATTTCCCTCCTCTAGAACTTGAAGCTATCCTTCAATCTTGGATTGAAGAAACCCAATAAGGGTCGATAGTAGAAATAGAAGATCAAGTTTTAGGTAAAGTTCAAGAGTGTTCATCAACAAGGGTAAACGTGTTCCAAATATCTTTTAGGCTAATAGAGTTGAATGATTTAGCCTTTTTCACTTCTGGGCCTCAGCCTTAGTTGCTTAGCTTCAGTAAGAATAGGGGAGTGTAGTATCATATCAGATTCAATAGTTTTTTTCAAAATTTTAGTTATTTGCCTCCCTTTCCTTTAGAGATTGGGAAATTAAATTGGGATGAGGCTTTGTCCTATATTCAAAAGACACTAATGATAAATGAATATTGGAAACTTATTTCCAAATACTTTTCTCATAGGCTCAGATTTGAGAACACTCAGGTTACAAGTGAAGAAGCCAGGAGCAAAATCAGTCTCATGATAGATTTATAAGACTTGATAAGATGGTTTTCCTTGAAATTAAATAAGTATGGATGAAAAATTTCTTTTAAATTCCATAAAGATCAGAAAATTAGTCGACTCATTCTTTGGTTCTGGCACTTCATGAATAGCAAAAAGTTGAGCCCTCAATTAAGGTTAGAAGCAAATAAGGATCCCTCATTGGATCTAATTTCTTCCCCTTCTATCCCTCTTGGCTAAAATCCCTTTCCAAGCATGGAGGCCTTGGATTTCTCCCCTCCTCTTATTCCTAATAGAGGGAGACCTTTGGACAGCTCCAAGTTCCACAAAGATAAAAATTGCAAAGAGTTGTTTCAATCTCAAACCGAGTCCTCAAGTCTTAAAATGGAAAGGAGAAGATCACAAAGAATTTTAGGGAAGAAAAATTTGAAAGGATCTCAATCACTACCTCTAGAAAGCTCTTCATATAAACATACAAGTCCTATTAAGAAAATGGATAGTCCTTCTAAGGATTTCTAAGACATTCCTGAGCCTCAAGTGGACCTTCTTCCCTTGCTAAGCCCCTCTTCAATGTTTGAATTCGATAAGGAAAATCATGGTATTTCCTTTCCTCTTACTAGGGAACTGGCAGTAGTTTGATATTTCTTAGGCATATCATCTCCACAAAGAGGTGAATCTGAGGAATTATGGCACTAGAAACAAGATGTAATCAAGAAGATTTTGAAAATGGATGAGTTTGATATCATTGATTCACTTCTGGATTTGATTGTGTGTATCTTTTTTGCATCAACATTTTGGATCACACTTTATGATCCATCATTAGGATGAGAGAGATTGTCAAGAGATGTAAAATAAAAAAATTGCAAATAGAGGCTCACTTAAGGTGGTATTTGAAAGGGGAAGTCATGAGGAGATGCATAAGGAACGAGGAGGATAGAGATAAAACAAGGCTAAAGAAAAAGAAAGAAAGAAAAGTAATAAAACTAAGTCATAAAAGATAAAAAGAAGAGAAATAATGCAAAAAATTAAAAGAACCTAAAAACCAACAAAGATGAAAAGACAAAAGTGTGTGTGTGAAAAGTGGTATGAGAATCTGTATCTGCAAGACACAACACTTCAATTAAGTCATTACATGCATGGTTAATCAGATATAATCAATGAATAAATAAACCATAACAAATCGACCCATTGCCTTCTAAAAGATGCGAGTATAAGATTGCTCTCAGATTATTAGCAATACCAATGACTAGACAACATCAAGATGATGGATTTTATCTATATGAACATGATGAATGCTAGATGGATGCAATATTAATCTAACAATATTTTTGCAATATTAAACTAAATGATTTAATTAATATGAAATAATTAATATGCAATATATCAATGAAATCCTAGAGCAAAAACAGTATAATAACAATATATTCTCTAGCCTCTCTTTGAATGAGAGATGAACCTGAATTTATAGAAAATTCAGAAAGAAACCAACGGCTGAGATCAAATGATGATGAGTGGTCAAGATTTTTCAAGAGGAAGCACAATCCAGGTGAATTGATGTGATTGGATGCTTTTCTCAGTTTTAAAGGAAATTGAACTAAAATTAAGATTAAATCAAGAAAAAACTGATTTAAAGGAAATTGAACTAAAATTAAGATTAAAATCAAGAAAAAATTGATTTATTCTCTATTTCATTCAATTTTAATATTTAATTGTTTTAATTCTTTTCTTTGAGATTATCTATCAATTTTTAATTTGTTTTTTTCAAGATTATCTCCAATTGATTTCTTTTCTCAAATTTTAATTCTTTTTTGTCAATTAATTCCTTTTTTGATTTATTTCCATTTTTGAAGATTTGTGCTCAATTGATTTATTTAATTGAATTAATTCCTCTTTCTTGATTTGTTTCCTTTTTTTGAAGATTTATGGCAATTTGATTTATTTAATTAAATTAATTCCTCTTTTTGATGATTTAATGGCAAATTGAATTATTTAATTAAATATGCTAGGATATTTAATTAAAATAAATAAGATAATTGTTTAAAATGATTTACTTGGAATGATTTAATTAATTAAATAAATATTTAATTAATATTGAGTGATTGATTTGCCATGTGACATTTGATGATTTTAGGAATTAATTGTGTGCTCAAGATTTATTTAATTGCCTTTGGTTAGGACCTTGGTGACGTTGTCGAGATTAGGGGCCTATAGTTTAGATGACCATTTTTAGGGTATTACATTTGCCCCTCTTTGAATTAATGTGCGAGTAGCACGTTGGTTCAAAGAATAATTGATGTCTAGGAGATGTCAGTTCTGAACTTGATTGATCACGAACTACATAAAAAAGCGAGGTGTTTAGTTTGATTCAAAGCGACAAAGCTGAATAAAGTCTGATTAACGTGATACTATTCCAAAACTTGATTGAACTTGGGAACGATAGAAAACAAAAGATACCGAACTTGAACTTGATTGATCAAGAAGCGGATCATACTGATCTAGAACTTGATTGAACTTAGATACAGTGAGTGATGATAAAAATCGATCTTGAACTTGATTGATCAAGATACGATGAAGATAAATTGTTTAGCTTGATCAAGAAATGAATAAAACAAAACACCTATTTAGATTTAGCATGATAGAAGATACTCTTTAAACCCTTGATTGAGTTTAAATGAAAAATTAGCTTGATGAAAAGCAATGGAACTGATTAACATAAAGAGATTGATTCAGATAAAAGACAAATATTAGCTTGATATGAAGTGATGAAACTGATATGCCCCTAGAGACTGATTTGGATGAGATGATCGAGAAATCTCAACTTGATATAAAGCGATGAAGTTGAGATGCCCCTAGCGATGAGGTCTTATTTGATTTTCTTTAGTTGAAAAGATTTTTGCTCGACTTTCAATGAAGATTTAAAAAATTTCTCGACATTGAAGAATGTGAGGTCATAAGGTCATGAGTATGCCCCCTCGGGAGCGAAATCAAAAAATAGCGAGGGTTCATGATGATTATACTGAATTTTGAGCGATGATAAGTTGTTTTGAGCACAAATGATTCAGAGGAATTTTTGAAATTTTAGCGAGAAATTAAGCGCAAAGTTGATTTGTAGAAATTAAATGGAGATTCAGCATTGATTAACGAGAAATTGAACACAAAGTTAAAGAAAGAGCAATGAGTAGCTGATGAAAAGAGCACTAAGTGGTCCAAATTCTAAAATTGACTAGCAAAATGATCTCAATTTTCGATTTCGATCCCGAAAATGGACTCAGGATAGCCTATTTACAAGCTCGTGATTTGATTTCATCGTACTTGTGTTGATGGATTATGAGATGTTGTTCTATATGCTTTATTCTATATGTATGCATTTCTTTTCAGCATGAATGTATGCAATGCAAATGATCATGGATGTCTATTTTTGTTTCTTTTCATATGCAAATAAATGATAATGCAAATGAGTAAGGACAATGAGTAATGCAAATTTTTTCATCTTTCTATGCAATAAGATGAATGCAAATGAATGATAGTGAATGTATGAATCTATATAATATGCTTATGTATGCAGCTAAATATCTCAAAACACAAGTACTCGATCAGAGAAATGATGAAAAGAGACCACTTAGCAAAGAAATGATGATACTCCAACTCTCATTCAACAGACAAAGAGGAAGCATTGTTACTATACCGAAATCACTCCAAATTCACAAAATGCAGAATGAAATGCAAGATGAGATGCAAAATGAGATGCAACCTAAACCTAGTCACTGGACTTTGAAAAGCTTAATTGTCATCATTGAGCATTTTACAATTATAGCAAGCAGAATAGAGTTCATTTCTTTTCATGTGCAATATTAATTATCTTGTCCGCAATGACCCTTTTTTCGTTCATATCCTTAGACAAATTATGCATGGACTCGGATTGCACAATGAAAAAATTCCCTCAAAACAAACAAAGAAATGATGGGAACCTCCCTATAGCATGCAAATAAGCGGAGTCGAGGTATGTGAGGTGATTCCACCTTGATGTGAAGGCTCTTATCACAGACACCCAGCTAATTTAGATGTTTCCAGATCATTGGGATAATTCCTTCAAGCAGCAAACAAGAAAATATTATGCCCCCAATCCTTGCTCCTCTTAGTCAAGATAGACTTCCTCGAGTTACTCAGAGGGATAATAATCAAAAACCAATATAAAAGACAGCACACAAATACAATTTTCATGCATAGCTCAAATAGTTTAGTGATTGTTTGCCGTTATGTTGTTTTGCTTGTTAATTCAGTGATAAAACTCTTTAGTAGTTAGGAGATAGGTAACTAACTCGGAGTGGACAACCAGGTTTCACTGACGTAAGGTTGACTTGGTTGATACTACTTAGGACATATAAAGTGCTATGTGGATTACCTAAGACTAGGACATTGATTGATTTCAAGCCATGAGGGTTCCAATGAACCAGGATGTCACAAAAGTGACTGAAATATGTACAAGCGAAAGAAAATATGTAGGAAAGCAAGAATGTCAATGTTGCGTTGATAGATGGAGCACTTGAGTACAAGAGGCGCCTGTTTACCAGGTTTTCACCTGCTTGGCAGAGATTCTTTTTTTTTTTTTTTTGAATTTCTTCAGGACTTTTTCTGATTTTTATGATTTCTTCAGGACATTTTCTGATTTTTATGATTTCTTCAGGACATTTTATGATTTTTAGGATTTTTTCAGGACATTTTCTGATTTTTATGTTTTCTTCAGGACATTTTCCACTGTAAAAGCTACTGGAACAGAGA
The DNA here is from genome assembly GCF_030272615.1 of Cryptomeria japonica. Lineage (NCBI taxonomy): Eukaryota > Viridiplantae > Streptophyta > Pinopsida > Cupressales > Cupressaceae > Cryptomeria > Cryptomeria japonica. The sequence continues at coordinate 777,905,143 of NC_081408.1, forward strand.
ATATCTAGGTGAAGAATTTCTTCAGATGGATGGTGTTAATCGGTTCACAGAGCTGTTATCCTTCTGATGTTGAGAGTTGATAGGCACCAGAGCTGAAAGGTGCAGTGATGATATAGGGACCCAGCCAATTGGGTTCAAACTTCCCTTTGTTATCTCGAAACTGTTGATTTTTAGGATTCTCTCTGAGAACTAAGTCACCAACCTGAAATTCTCGGTGTCAAACTTTCTTGTTATATCCTCTGGAAATTCTCTTTTGATACACTCTGAGATGATCAAATGCCACTTGCCAACGCTCATCCAGTAATTCAAGCTCTTGCAATCTAGATATTCTATAGTCTTCATCAGTAACAAGACCTTGCAAGGAAACTCTTAGAGATGGTATTTCTACTTCAATGGGTAATACTGCTTCAAACCCATACACCAAAGAAAAAGGTGTAGCCCCAATAGGTGTTCTGATACTTGTTCTATAAGCCCACAGTGCAGGATTGAGCTGTAGATACCAATCCTTCCCAGATTTGTTCATTGTTCTGTGCAAGATAGTTAATAGGTTTTTGTTAGATGCCTCTGCTTGTCCATTACCTTGAGGGTAATATACTGAGGACTAGCATTGTTTGATTTTAAACTTCTCACAAAGCTAATCTAGATCTTTGTTCTTAAACTGTCCTCCATTGTCTGTTATAATTGATGAAGGTATACCATACCTGCAGATGATATAGTTAAGAATAAATAGAGCTACTTGTTTTCCTGTTGCCTTGATGAGTGGAACTGCTTCTACCCACTTAGTGAAGTACTGAGTGGCAGTGATAATAAATTTATGTCCATTAGATGACGCAAGATATATTTGGCCTATTAGATCGAACGCCCACTATTGGAAGGGCTAGTGTGTTACAAATGGTATAAGATCCCTTGCAGGAGCGTGGATAAGGTGCCCATGTAACTGACACTTTTCACAGGTTTTAGCAAATTTTATGTCTTCCTTCTCCATGTCTGGCCAGTAGTATCCAGCCCTTAGTAGTTTAAATTTAGACCGTTTGAATGAGATCCACAAACACCTTCATGAACTTTGGATAATGAGCATTGGGACTCCTCAGTTTCTAGACATCTAAGCAAAGTATTATCTAAACCTCGCCTGAATAAGTCGTTAGCAATGATGATGTACCAGGATGCATTTCAGATTAGGTTTCTTTTTTCATTTCAAGAAAGATTGGTAGGGACAACTTGGTCACGTAGGTAAGAGTAAATGTGACTATAACGAGATGAGTCATGTCCAATAATAGAATAGACTACCTGGGACTCGGGAGAATCATAGGCAGGGTAATGTAACTCTTCCACTAGGAATTCAAAGCAAAAATTAGACTCTTGTAGCTATGGTATAGATGCCAAAGTGGCCATTGCATCTGCCGCTCTATTTGCTGTTCTGGGTATCTGCTGAAATGATATGGAGGTGAAATATTTCTTGAGGTCATCCACCATCCTCTTGTAAGGCATCAGTTTCTCATCTTTCATCTGATATAGGTCATTAATCTAGTTGATAATGAGTTGAGAATCTCCATAGATGTGTAATTCCATGATTTTCCACTCGATGGCCAACTTGATCCCATTTACCAAAGCTTCATACTCTGCAATATTGTTTGTGCAAGGGAAGAGAAGTTTGTAAGCTTTTGGAATTGAGTATTTCTGGGGAGTAACAAATAGTATCCCAGCACCAGAGCCATGTTGAGTAAAAGACCCATCAAAGAACATCTTCCATGATTGTTCAGTAAGGTGCATGATTGATTCATTTGGGAATTCTATATGCAGGGGTTGATCATCTTCAAGTGGAGCTTCAGCAAGTTGGTCTGCGATAACCTATCCTTTGATAGCTGTACGTTCTACATATTCAATATCAAATTCTGTAAGGACCATGACCCATTTGGCCAGTCTTCCTGTAAGTGTTGCTTTACTGAGAAGGTACTTAAGTGGATCAATCTTGGCTACCAGCTTAATAGAATGTGCCAACATATAGTGCCTTAATTTTTGTGATGCAAAGACTAATGCTAAGCATGCTTTTTCTATTATAGTGTAATTCATTTCATATGACACCAATGTTTGACTGATGTAATAGATAGCTCGTTCCTTTTATTATCATCCTACTGTGCCAGAAGTACCCCCAGTGAAGTATCTATAGCTGATATGTACAGGATCAGTGGCTTACCTTGAATCAGTGGCATTAATATGGGTGGATTAGAAAGATATTCTTTGATTTGTTGTAAATGTAGTTCACAATCTTTATCCCAGTTGTATTGAATCCCTTTCCTTAATACCTTCATGAAGGGTTGAGCCTTGTCAGCTAGCTGAGATATAAAATGCCTTATGGACTGAAGATGACCTTGTAGACTTCTCATCTGATTGATATTCTTGGGTGGAGGCATGTCCATTATAGCTTGGACCTTTTCAGGATCAACCTCAATTCCCTTTTTTGAAATTATGTAACCAAGTAATTTTCCTGATGTGACTCCAAATGCACACTTTTTTGGATTTAAGCGGAGCTTGAATCTTTCCATTCGATCTAATATGAGGCCTAACTCTTGAATGTGTGTAGATCTCTTCATATTTTTTACCAGGGTGTCATCTACATAATCTTCCATGTTTTTATGCATCATATCACGGAAAATAGTGGTTACTGCTCTTTGGTAAGTTGCTCCTGCGTTCTTTAGACCAAATGGCATAACATTCCAATAGAAGGTTCCCCACGCACATGTGAAGGTTGTCTTCTCTTGATCCTTAGGTGCTATCTTGATGTGATTGTAACCAGAGAATCCATCCATTAATGAATACATCTCATATCCAGCAGTCATATCTACTATCATGTCAATGTTGGGCAATGGAAAATCATCTTTTGGACATGCCTTGTTGAGATCCCTGAAATCTATACAAACTCTAATAGATTTGTCTACTTTTGATACAGGTACTATGTTGGATATCCATTCTGCATAGTCTATAGCTCTGATAAATCCAACTTTTAGCAATTTCTCTAGTTCAGCCTTGACTAGTAGTGCCACATGAGGATGCATTTTTCGGAGTTTTTGTTTAACTGGTTTAACTCCTGGTATAATAGAGAGATGATGCATGATGAGATCAGGATCTAGTCCTGGCATATCTGAGTATGTCCATGCAAAGTTAATCTTCTTTTCTAAAAATAGATTGGTGAAATCTTTTAACTCTTCCGTTGACAGTGATTGGGCTAAATGAATGACATGCGGTATCTCTTGACTCCCAATGTTCACTAGCTGAGTTGGTTCGATCAATATGGAAGATCTCTCCTAGAAGTGACTTGGCAGTATATCAAGTACCTCACCTTTAGGTGCCTCATAGAGGTTTTCACCTTTGGGTATGTCCTTTATTTTCTCTTTTTTAGAGTCTGACACCGCCACAATGTGGTTTTCGCTATCAGATCTTTTATTCTTATTTTTCTTGTTTTTGAGACTAAGATACTTGATATTCGCTTCAGTCATGTTTTCATTTTGTTCACTGGTGGAAGAGTACATGGGTTCAACTGCATTGAGATAGTAGGCTAGTGTATAGTCATTGGCAAAAATAGGCACGTTCAAGGGTTGGTTATAAAGAGTATTATCAATCAATTCTGGATGTATTAAGGATAAGGTTGGTACAGGCTCAAGGGAGTTCACAGTACTATCATCATTGTTTCGAACTGACCAGTCGAGTTCCAGAATACTACCTTGCGTATGTGTCTCGAGACCAGGAAGAGTTATGACACGATTATCATCATTCATGTTAGTATTTATTGGACCTAACTCAACCGACCTACTTCTAGCATCGTCGTGTACTTCATACTGGGCTACATACCGTGGTATAACAGTAGACAATATTTCATTATTCATGATAGAGTAGTCATAATGCGTTGTTGAATAGTTGTTGTCATAGATAGAGCTCCTGTCTGAGCCATCAGAGTCATATGATGGAGTTGTTGACTCATCTTCAAGTGGTTTAGTGAAGGTATATATAATATCAACACCCACATCCTTGATGTTGCAAGTTCCTTCTTGATTTGGTTCATTGATTGCTTGCATTTGACATACTTGTGGACATGACTTTGACGATTCTGTTAACCCCTGTCGTCTGTTCCATTCAACTTCTTTTGGATTGATGACTGGTTCTCTTGCTCTAGCTTCTAGTTCTTCTTGTGTGATTCCATACTTGATTTGTCCTGTCTCATTAGGATAATTGGTAAGTGAAGGACTTGCTTGTGTCCTTTCTGTCTTCAGTTGTCGATCATAGTCTTCTTGTCATTTTAATCTAATTTCTTCTATTTCCTTTTGCATTCTTAGGCATATCAGCTCTTGTGCATCATCTACGGTATCCTTGAGTTCTTCAAGTGTTTCTATAGTAGATGTATCTGAGATGTGATCTGGACCCCATTCATACTCATTTGAATCAGTTTCTGAGTCATCTACCTGTTGTCTGCCAGTATATGTGACCGAAATGTTCAGTGGTGCAAACAATTCTCTGATTCTGTATATTTCATCTCTCATATTCTCTGGAGCGTCTACTTCATGTGGTATCATAGCTGATACAACTGGAACTTGATTACGATCTATTTCCTTTCCCTGGGTGGGTAATTCTTTTTGTTCACCATCACATTCCTCCTGAGTTTGTTGAGTATTAATTTCTTGTGTTGTTAGAGGTAGTACCTTTTTCTTCCACCTACATTGATGGCAAGGTGTGTGCTTCTAATCTAATGACTTTCTTGGATCATATCTCAGTCCAGCTTTATCATTGGTCGACTTAGTTTGTAGCTGAATAGGTTCAACAATACCTTTTTGACATTTGCCGAGAGGACCAGTACCTGAATATCCCATGCGTTGAAGCATCTTATAGCCTGGACCATATTGCGTTGGAGAAATCTCACAATGTCGTATTTCTTTATCTGCACTATCTTCTTTGAAGAGTGATTTAAGGACATCATCCCCTTCTATTTCATCTGCAAGAGAAGTAGAGGACTGTATAAATCTACCATCATAAATGACTTTTGGAGTTGAAGTTTGTGGCCTCATGCCCTCTGATGGTTTTCCTGACTGTCTTGGTGATGGAGGAAGAGACGTGAGTGAGAGTATAGGCTCTATCTTGTAACCATCCATGCCAGTGTTTGTGATTTTCAATTTCTTTTCCAAATCTTTTAGCAGAGATTCTGGACTTTCAGCTGTGGAAGCTGCTCTATTATTAGGAACAAAAGCATCAGCACCTTGCATTAATGCATTGTAGGCATAGCTTGTATCAGCAGGAATACTGACCTCTACTCCATTATAAGGAAACTTCAGACATTGATGGTACATAGATGGTACTACTTTCATTTCATGAATCCATGGCCTACCCAGTGAGATGTTGTATGAAAGATGAAGATCCAGGACTTGAAAAATGATATCTCTCTCCATAGGTCCTACTCTGATTGGTAATGATACCAGTCCCTTGGAAGTTCTTTCTTCTTCATCATAAGCCTTGATTGTTATCTTCTTTGTTGGATCAATAACATTTTCAGAGAATCCCAACTGTGCTAATAGATTGTAAGAACAAATATTCAACCCAGTGCCTCCATCTATCAAAACACGTTTAACGCGGTGTTTATGGAACATGGCTTCAATGTGTAATGGCTGGTTATGTGGATGACTCGGTGAGTTATCATCTTCTTCAGAGAATGTGAGGTAATGAGGGGAGATCAGGTGACCTACCATAGAATGAAACTGATCTACATCTAAATCTTTCGGAACACTGGTGGTAAGTAGAGCCTTGTCTAGGACTTCTTTATGAGCAGAAGAGATCTTAAGTAGTTCTAGAATGGAGATCTGAGCATTGGTTCTCTTTAATTGTTCAACAATACTATAGCTAAGAGAAGACGATGAAACTAGTTGCTTTGATTTGGCCATGATTGTGTCTGTTTGTTTATTTGGCAGTTTTGATGTTGTTTGATCAAAAGTGGAGGAACTATCTCCTGGGAGAGAAATCTTCCTTTGAGCATGAGTCACGACATTAGCAGCTTGTGCTTGATTTTGATGATCTTGGACTATGATCACATTGCAATATTCAGGTTGAACAGATTCAATCATGTTGATCACATTATCATTGTTAGAGTAAGTATAATTGACTCTAGCTCCTCCCTTGGATTTTGAGGAATCTCCTTGTTCATAAGTGGGTAAGGGATCCTTAAAGGCCTTATGATCAGCATTAGTTGCATGATTTCCCACAACGATCTTTCCTGCATCAATAAGATCTTGTATTTCATGTCAGAGTTTCATGCAGTGGTTTATGTTATGTCCCTTGTTCGGATGGTAGTCACAATACTCATTTTCTCTCCACCATTTGGGTCTAATTTCTGGGTCATAGGGTCGGGAATTGTCTGGCAGTGTTATCAGATTATTTGCCAATAAAGTTTTAAAAGCCGATTCATATGACTCATCTAGAGGAGCAAACTCATGCTTAGGCTTTGAGATCCAAGGTTTGTCTTTAAACCACTCTCTTGTTTTCTTTGGGGGATTCTCTATTGTAGTTTCAGCTGCCTTGAGTGCTTGTGTGCCACTGGCTAAGTTAAATATTGTGGATTTTGTTTTTGCTTGAATAGTATCTACCACTCCATCGCTAACAACGTTCTTGTTGTTGTCTTTGCTATATTTCTAGTATTTACTCTTTTCTTTAGAGCTAGAACCTTGCAATGTTTCTTTCCAAAGTGATATATCTCCCTTTTTGATAAGTACATCTTCCATTCCGAGGGCGTTATCTACCATTTTGTTGAATGAAGGGTGCACTTGCATCTGGACACTGTATTTCAATTCAGGGACTAAGTTGTTGACGAAGATGTCCATTTTCTCAAGATCTGGGATAGTCCGTAAATATCTAGAGAACATCTTTCTCCATCGTTGGAGGAAAGTGAGAAAGGGTTCTCCTATCTTTTGTCTAGTATTGCAAAGTTCTATCATAGTGACTGGATGACAAATGTTGTATGAGTATTGTTGTAAAAATAGTTGGATTAGTTCTTCAAACGTTTTTATCCCTTTGGATAGACTTGCGAACCATTCCATTGCTTGACCTCCTAAACTCCTTGGGAAAAGGAGCATGAGGTACGTTTGATCATGCATGAACTCCATACAAGCGGCACAGAACTCTCTAACATGGTCTTGAGGATCTGAGGTACCATCATACTTGTCAAATTTTGGTATCTCAACTCATGAAGGAAATGGAGACATGTAAAGGTTTTTGTCAAATGGGAATGGGCATATTGTGTCCAAAGAATATTGTTTTGGCGTTTTATCTTTGTTTTCTATTCTTGTGACTGCAGTTTGTAATGCTTGCATTTGTTTGCTCATTTTTCCCCATGGTGTCTCTTCCTCTTTAACAACAAGGGCCTCCACATTATAACTAGTAGGGAGTTTGGCACCTTGTTTTGCTAATTCTAGGAAATAGTCTTCTTTTTCCCTAGCCATGATGACCTTCATCATTTTTCGGAATTTTTTATTATTCTGATATCTATGTACTTTGTCTTTAGGAGGTTCAGAAAGCTCAGACTCAGTTGATGAATCACTATCAGTGGCATGATTGCTGAAGTCATCGTGAGTGTTTTGTTTATTAGCTTCTCTTTCTTGTCTTTCCACAGACATGGTGGGAGATAGGGGCTGATCGAAGATTGGTATATCATAAACTGGTATCTGTGATGAGGACGGTATCTGTGACAAGGATAGTTTATTGTAAAAGGGGTTTTCTTTGAAGAATGGATTGTCTTTGGTCGAAAAGGGGGTTTCTTTTTCTTTGTCCTTTTTATTGCGAGAACTTCTGGTTTGAACAAGCATTTCCAACCGACAGGACCGAGAGTGAGATGTGTTGCAGAAGTCAAGATCAAATTGTAGCTAGTAGTTCGTTTAACATAGTAATTAAGAGAAGTAACTTAAGATCTGATCTGGTTTCAGGAATGATCTATCCTGTGTAAGACGTTATCTAAGTTGACTTAGGTTTGATAAAATGTTCATTTGAACTAGCTTAAAGATGATCGACAAAATCGTGCAACACAACGACAGAGGTACACTATCAAGGTTGTTAATGCTCAAGAGGATGATAACTAGTTTTAGGCTTGCTATAGACTGATCTAGGAAACTTTGACTATTTTGACTGACAAGATCAGGAATTCATATGACAGAGGATTGGACAGAGACAAGATTTTGACAGACAGAGTTTCAATGACTGACGACTACTAGTTTTTGATAAGGATTGATGTTTCAATGACTAACAGAGACTAGTTTGGACACAGACAAAGTTTATCACTGACTTTGTTTGTTGTTTTCTCTAGTTTTGGTATTCCAGTTTTAGTTTTAGGGATGAAAACATAGAAAACACACAAGATATATAATAATTCAATCACAACACGCTAACCCTATGGAAGTTGGCTTAGAGAAGAAAACCTTTGCTTGCTGACTTAGGTACACACCCAATAGCTAATCAGAATATGGCCGCTAAGTCTCACGCAATGGATTCTCAATGCTGTATTAGCCGACTCCAAATGCTAATGGGGGCACGATATGGCAAGTGTCTTGGGAGAGTTACTATCTCTCTTGCACAAAGATTATCAACCTTTCGGAGGTGAATCAGGTAGTTTCTATCTTATGGTTCTTAGTCAGGAATTCTGTTTGAAATTACCCCTTGAAGTCACGCAAGCATGATTGAGGCCTATAGCCCAACAAGGTACCGAAACAAGATGTAGTCACGTAAAAGTGATTGAGACCGCGAGGCCCTACAAAATGCTCGATATGAGAGATCTCAAAGAGAAAACTCAAATAATCCCATCCTATGAGATTTTAATCACCAGAGGCCTATTTATTATAGTGAGTTGGAATGCTCAGGTCCAGCTGTACTCACTTGGGTCGTTCTCACAAGGTGATTACTTTTTCCCATTGTGACAGGCCCGCTAAAGGTACACAAATCTCAAAACTTAGAAAAAAACTTTGAGGGTCTAGATTTCTGATTGTCTATAAAAGACAAGAGCATACTCTCCTACCTCTTAGATTTTTCTGAAAACACAAAAGATAGATTTGTTCTTTAACCAGATAGAAATTTAAGTGCCTAAGAAAATACTAAATGAATACACAATGTTTAGTCGATTCTCCTTAGGCAACCTACAAAACCAATATGTCATACAAAACCAATATGTCAGTAGTCATTTTCTTCTTGATTCTTTGGCATGCGTATGTTTGATTGATAGATTCTTTGAAAAGCGTCCTGAAAACATTAAAATCTAAAAATTAGTTTCCAAGATAACATAAAAAAAAATCATCAAAAGAAAATTCTATCATGTAAACTTTAAACTAATCTAACAAGAATTTCCATTTTATGACTATCCTAGTTATGACAATTTTTGATAGTACTGCACTCTGTCGCTTATAACTTTTGAACCAGAAATAATTTGGCAAATCAATTCAGTGGAAATATGGAAAATTTGGGTTTACAAAACATATTAAAATTTGGGTTAGATCCAACGGTTCAATAAAAATTTATGCCCTCCAAACTGAGACCATTTTTGACGGCTACAGAAGAATAGGTAAAATGACAGTCCTGCACTCTGTCAATCATAACTTTCAAAAAAAATATATTTTGTCAAATCCATTTAGTGAACCTGTAGAAAACTTCATTTTCAACAACATATAAAAAATTTGTTGAGATCCAATGGTTCAATTAAAAATTATGCTCTTCCAACCGAGACCATTTTTGACTGTCATAGAAGAATGAGTAAAATGATAGTCCTGCACTCTGTCAATAATAACTTTCAAATCCAAAATATTTAGGAAAATCCCTTCAGTGATCCTGTAGAAAACTTTATTTTACAAAACATATCACAAATTAGTTAAGATCCAATGGTTCAATAAAAATTTATACTCTCCAAACCGAGACCATTGTTTACTGTCATAGAAGAACAATAAAAAAGAAAGATTTTTATTTGCAAATTTAACACATGTTTATTAGTTATAAAAATCAAACATTAAATTTGTTCAAGAAACATTATAAATGTTGTAGTTGTGGGTTTGAACCCCACGGTGGGTGCCAGAAATGTGTGTGTGAAAAGTGGTATGAGAATCTGTATCTGCAAGACACAACACTTCAATTAAGTCATTACATGCATGGTTAATCAGATATAATCAATGAATAAATAAACCATAACAAATCGACCCATTGCCTTCTAAAAGATGCGAGTATAAGATTGCTCTCAGATTATTAGCAATACCAGTGACTAGACAACATCAAGACGAAGGATTTTATCTATATGAACATGATGAATGCTAGATGGATGCAATATTAATCTAACAATATTTTTGCAATATTAAACTAAATGATTTAATTAATATGAAATAATTAATATGCAATATATCAATGAAATCCTAGAGCAAAAATAGTATAATAACAATATATTCTCCAGCCTCTCTTTGAATGAGAGATGAGCCTGAATTTATAGAAAATTCAGAAAGAAACCAACGGCTGAGATCAAATGATGATGAGCGGTCAAGATTTTTCAAGAGGAAGCACAATCTAGGTGAATTGATGTGATTGGATGCTTTTCTCAGTTTTAAAGAAAATTGAACTAAAATTAAGATTAAATCAAGAAAAAACTGATTTAAAGGAAATTGAACTAAAATTAGGATTAAAATCAGGAAAAAACCGATTTATTCTCTATTTCATTCAATTTTAATATTTAATTGTTTTAATTCTTTTTTTTGAGATTATCTATCAATTTTTAATTTGTTTTTTTCAAGATTATCTCCAATTGATTTCTTTTCTCAAATTTTAATTCTTTTTTGTCAATTAATTCCTTTTTTGATTTATTTCCATTTTTGAAGATTTGTGCTCAATTGATTTATTTAATTGAATTAATTCCTCTTTCTTGATTTGTTTCCTTTTTTTGAAGATTTATGGCAATTTGATTTATTTAATTAAATTAATTCCTCTTTTTGATGATTTAATGGCAAATTGAATTATTTAATTAAATATGCTAGGATATTTAATTAAAATAAATAAGATAATTGTTTAAAATGATTTACTTGGAATGATTTAATTAATTAAATAAATATTTAATTAATATTGAGTAATTGATTTGCCATGTGACATTTGATGATTTTAGGAATTAATTGTGTGCTCAAGATTTATTTAATTGCCTTTGGCTAGGACCTTGGTGACGTTGTCGAGATTAGGGGCCTATGGTTTAGATGACCATTTTTAGGGTATTACAAAAAGAAAACAATGTAAATTGCTCTTATTCCTTTGCACTCTCTGCAGATTCATTCTTTTAGCATTAATTGCTCTCATTCCTTTCCTAGCAAGCTACATGTGCCTTGAGCCCCTATTGCATATTTTCAACTCCCTTTCGACATCTCTTCTTGTGCTTCTTTTGCGTGTAGTCCCACCCCAACTTTTGTCACCTCTTCCTTAGAGGTGTCTTCCTTAGAGGTGACACCCTTCCTCAGATTTCTCACCGCTTTGCCTCTACATGTCTTCTAGTGAAGTCAGACCTTCTGACATATCCTATCATACTGATTCTACCAACACATCTCCTAGCCATTCTAACCTTTCTCCTTCCCCTCTAGTTCTCACCTCGCCCTTGGATTTCTTTTTTGACTCTTAAAATTCCCCCTTCCCTTTCTTGGTTCGTAATTGGTGTTGGCATATGTGTAGAGTATGTTGACATGATGATATTGTGTTGTCATTGATGTCAATATGCTGAAGAGAGAACCAGTAATATGTTGAAGAGTGAACCGATTTATTGAAGTTAAGCAACTAGCAAAGTGAACTGGTATGATGTTGTAAACTAGTATATGTGCAAAAGGTGAAGTGGTATGTTTGACCAAGTGAACCGGTATGTTGTAATGTGAACCAGTACATAGAAAGTGGTATGACTACTGGTTGGTAGTCTCAGCTTCAAGGTTTCCGGTTGAAGTGTTCCAAGCCTGTGTGACTCATCCAATGACATCATCTTATGAGTTAGCATTATAATGGAGATCAGATCATGTTGCCACGACAACCTTGTGCATGTGAAGGATCTTGCATGAAGGAGATTGATCCTATCTACCTTGGGAATGTGCAAAGTCTCTGTAAATGGTGGAGAACGTGTGATGGGTTACCACCTCCATGAAGTGGTGAAGAACAAGTGATGGATAATGTCTTGAGATCTGTTCAAGACCATTGTATTCAAATGCAGAGTGTTCAATGGTTAGGATTGAACCGTCCAAATTGCTCATCCTAAATGTTTAGGGTTTAGGGTTTATGCTACTGACCTATCTATTTCCTATAAGGTTGATGTTGTTCTTCATGTTGAAGTTGTTGGCAAATTTTGTGTGTGTATCTAAGTGTAGAGATATGTGATTCTTGCCAGACCAAATAAGAGAATTGATACCTGCAGAAAGTGTGTGTGTAGAAGGAAGGAACTAAAGTGGATCTACATTAGCATTGTGTGATATTACCAGATCATTGTAATGCCTGTTGATCTCTAACCACTTCAACAGTTGGAAAATCCCTTAACAGGGTAGCTTTAACCGACTTGCTGTAAATCCTTTAACAGGGTGACTCAAAGCCATTGAGTTCATAAAATCCTCTAACAAGGTAACCTTTAACATGGTTTAACCCTTAACCGGATGATCCCTAACAAGATTAGTTCCTAACAAAACCTGTTGTAACAGTCTTTAACCGGACTAGGCTCCTAACAAAGCAAACTTCTAAAGAGTTCAAGAATAGCTTGTGGGTATTCATCCCCATCGTGGTTTTTCCTAGTTGGGTTTCCATGTGAAAAATATGTGTGTCATGTGTATTGCCTCTTTCATGTGATGTTTTATTATTTCCTGTTTAGTGGTGAATCATGTTGATCTAGTAAAATATTGTATCTCAGATGATAGAATATCTATTTATGCATAAGGATAAAGTGGAAATGAGGGAGTAGGTTGTGTGGAAATATAAGTGTTTCCAGATTATGTCTTTCACAATCTCATTGTGCTTAACCAGTAGTAATCTAGTTTAAGACCGGTGTTAGTGATTATCAGTCGAGTTCACTGTTTGCAGTCAAACCGGTTCAAGAAAATATTCCATATCTATACTGATTCACCCCCCCTCTTAGTACCGATTTGGTACTCACTATTCATCATTGAGTTATCAATTGGGAGAGAAAATTGGTCGTTAACTTATCCAATGCCACCTTTGAGCCCCTTTATCTTTAATTTTTTAAAATGGGGTCTTAAATTTTTCATGGCCCCTTAGGCTATCCCTCATGTCAATTTTCTCATTGAAATCGAGGATGCCATCCACTCCTTTCCCACTGATGCTGCTGATGAAGTGAGGCAAGATTGTGGTGTGGCCCTTATACATGCTAAGCCTCCTAGATGCAATGTCCCAAAAGATGAGATTATTGCTTTCAACAATTTTATGCACCATAATTAATGACCTAATTATTTCTAAATTTGACAAAGGAAACACCACAATAATTATGAATAGGTAATACTATATCTCTAAAATGCTTGTCCTTCTCACTGATTCCAATAGCTATAAAGTCCTGTCCCACAGTCCTTGCTCCAAAATCATTAGCAAGGTAAAATCCACCATTTTGATTTCTTCCTTCGATGATGCTACTAAGAAACATCTCTTACTTTCCAAAGATGTAACCCCTCACATATATGGTGTTCCTAAGATCCAGAAGGAAGGAATTCCCCTATGACCCAATGTTGACACAATGGTGTTGCCTACTTAAAAATTAGCCTCTTTCCTAGCTAAATTAATCTCTCCTCTAGTGGGAAAAACTGATTTATTTTTTAAGGATTCCACACATTTTGTGCAATTCATCAAAGACACCAAATTAGAAAATAATGACATCTTGGTGAGCTTTGACATTGTATCTCTCTTCACCAAGGTTCCTATTCTCAACTCCATGGAGATTATTAAACAAAAGGTTAATGTCGAGATCACCTCTTTGGTTGAGTTGTGCTTAAGATCTACATTCTTTTCCTTCCAATATATCATCTATGGATAGGTTGATGGAGTAACTATGGGCTCCCCCCTCTCTCCTATCTTAGCTAACCTTTACATGGAGAATTTTGAGGAAATGGCTCTCTGTTCCTCCACCCTTAAGTTGAGGTGGTGGAAAATATGTGTAGATGACACCAACATTTGTTGGCCTCATGGTCTTGACAAATTGGAAGAATTTCACAAGCACATCAACAACATTTCACGTTGTATCTCGTTCACCATGTAGCTCAAGTTTGGAAACCAATTTCCCTTCCTTGATGTTTTACTCATAAAAAATCCTAACAACTCTTTTAGTCATTGGGTGTTTCAGAAAGCTACCCACACTGACTTGTACATCCATTACTCTTCCCACCACCACCACCCTAGCCAAAAAGTTAGTGTCCTTAAAACCCTTTCCTTAAGAGCTTATCACATTTGTGATGATTAGAACTTAAACCAAGAGCTTTCTCATCTTCGGCACGACTTTTAGTTGACTGTGTATTCTAACAAATAAATCTCAAGGGCCCTCAATAGTGACAAATCTTTCTTTCTTTCCTCCTCTAACACCAATTATTCCTAACCTTCTCCTCTTCCTAGTGCTTCCCTTCCTTTTGTTGAAGGCATCTCCCAAAAGATCTCCAAAATCCTTATCAAGAAAGGTCTTTGTTATTCCTTCAAACCCCTCTTGGTGCTTAGGAATAGGATACCCCCTCTTAAAGACCCCAAGGACGCTCTCTTAGACTTAAGAGTCTACAAGGTGGTCTTTTCTTGTGGTGCTCCCTATATAGGTGAAACAAATTTCTCTTTGAACACTAGATTCAAAGATCACAATGTTGACATCAGGCATGATTGAGTTCACAAGTCAGACTTAGCTAAGCACTCCTCATCCACCAAACATCATACTTGTTTGGAAAACTCGCTTATCCTATTTAAGGAAGACAACTATTATAAGAGAAAGTTGAAGGAGGCTATAGAAATTTACAACCACCCCAGTAATATCAACCACGATGAGGGGTAGAACCTTAGTCTCTCTTAGAATCCTCTTATTTCTTTCTTAAACACCCTCTGCCCCCCCCAACCCCCCCTCCTTGACCAATTTGTGCAACCCCTCTTCCCCCCCCTCTTCCCCCCCCCTCTTTCACTCCATTTTTTGAGTCCCTCCCCTCCCCCCCCCCCCATTCTCCTTTGTCTTCCTTTCTCTTGTCATTTGTTTCTTGTGTGTTCTTGTCCTTCCTCCTTTTATATTTTATATTATAACACACTCACACTCATACACACATATATGCAAGTATGCATGTATGTATCTTTTTAAAAATAATAAAGTATATGTATGTATGTATGTATGTATGTATGTATGCATGTATGTATGGAAGTTTGTGCATATGTATACATGTGTGTATGTATGTATGTATGTACATTCATTTGTGTGTGTGTGTGTATTTATATAGTGATTGTGTTGTTTTTCTTTTTCTTTTATTTTGTAATTATTTGTTTGTTTACATTTTTATTTCCTTTTGTATCCTTGTTTCTTTTCCCTTCTTGAATTTCTTTTATACAAGAATATATATATGTATGTGGAAAAATGCAGTGATGAAAATGAACAAATCGAATGTAAAAGATCCACACACCAATGAGACTTTTGGTGCAAGTATATGAACTAATTCAATTAGTTAAACTTCCCAAGGGGTGTCCCATTGTTCTCTATCTCACAGGATCCCTAAAGTCAATGTTTTTCTCTAAGATCATTGAGTAAATGACTTAGGAATGGCAACTCCAAGAATGAGTGATATTTGATTTATATGCATGAATGCATTCTAAGATCTATATGATGTTAAAACTATGCAGATTAAGCTTAAGATGAAGATAATGATATGATAAAAGATTGACAAATTATCCTAACATGATATACTATCCTAACATGAATATTCTATGATATGAAAAATACTTCTAAATGCTATGATGATATTCTAACAAAGAGAGGCTAAAATGCTTAGTAATTTAGGATATAATGTAGATGTATGAAAGCTTGAATCCTTTTAAAATGAGGAATGAGAGCTCTATTTATAAGGAAAATAGGGCAATGAATGGTCAAGATTGAATAATCTTAACAAGGGATAGGATTGAAAGTTAATCAATCCATGTTTACAACTTTCACCAATGAAATGATGACAATTGTCAATAAGAGATTGCTTGAGAGGAGATGAAAGAAGCATTAAATGCCAGAGAAGACATGAAGGTTACCCTAGGAGGTAAGGTTATGGTTAGGTTAGGGTTATCCAATGGTTAAGGCTTTTACCCAAGGGGGAAACTCTTGTGCAAGGGTTAAAGGGATAACCAAGGTTAAAGCCATGAATGCTTGATGAGACCCCAAGGCTAGATGAGGGTTAAGTTAGAGAAAAAGTCTCTAACCATGCAAGAAGGTTGAGTTAACCATTAATGGTTAGGAAGACTTTGGGGACAAATTTGTAAGAGTCCTTCCAAATTTTGGAGAACTCAACAAGTTAGCTTGTTGAATGGATAAAGCTTTTAATGCATTTAGAAGAATTTCTTCCAAATTTGAGAAGTGACCTCCTCAAACTTAGGGAAATGATAGGATAAGAGGGATTAATGCTAATTGAAAGGGTTTAGAAGAATCTAGAAGGGGTTTAGGAGGCAAGTGGGAGATGTAGGAAAATGCAAGTGGGTGAGGGGAAATGATTCTAATTAAAATAAAATTTATTTATTTCAATTAAAATAGATGCAACTTGCATAAATACAAGTGGGGGGATTTAATAAATAAATTAGATTTATTTATTTGCAAGGATCAATTTAATTAAATGTAAATTTAATTAAAAAGGGAGAAAGGGGAATTAATTATATAAATTTATTTATTTAATTAAAGGCTAGAAAAGGTTTAGGTGAATTTAGTTAAATAAATTGAGTAATTTATTTAATCAAATAGACGAATGTGAAGAATTTTAAAAAAATATTTTAATTAATAGGAGGAATGGAGTTAAAATAAATATTGAATATTTATTTAGGAAAGTGGTCAGATTTATAAGTCTACATTTTGCCCCTCTTTGAAGTGATGTGTGTGGATATGTTGATTCAAAGAAAATTTCTGGATATGCTGTCAAAGTTTGACCGATATGATATTGTGTGACAAAGTGTCGATATGATGCCCTAGATGTAGATTTGATGAATGATATTGATGATGCCCCCTTGGGAGATGAATCAAGGATCTAGTGAAAAGTTGTCAAGTTGATGAGCATTTGTGAATTAATTGCAATATGAGAATATTGATAGTGTTGTATGCACATTATTGATTCATCTCCCAAAAAATGATGTTGATAATGTTAAAAATGAAAAAGTAGGAGTAAAATACGTGCCCCACTTATTAACCCTTGATTTTACCCTATTAAGAGGTAAAAAGTGACTTTGAAAAATCATTTGCACAATTGTCTCTTTGTGATGTGACATTTGGACCTCTAATGACGATGCCGATTCCATACTCACATGATTTGAGTGCGTCAACTAATACCAGAGACCCACCGCATATGGCCCACCAGTAAGTGGCCAGAATCCATCTTTATTTTTGGTTAATTTTATTTATTTTGGTTACGTTTTTCAATTTTGGGTCAGATTTTGTTGGTTTAGTGCATAGGGTCAAAAGTTGAAAAAAAAGCGTTGTGAAAAATGTGTCGTGAGGAAAACAGATTGGATATGTTGTGTAGATGTCGATATGGATTCATCGATTGATCTGATTTCATTCATGATCCGATGTGAGTCCTTTTTTGTGATGATGTCTGATTTTGATATGCTGCCAAATTACGATATGAGTTTGTGTTTGATATGGATCTTGTTTTGATATGAATTGCTTTTCAATATGGATTGCTGAGTTGATTTGAGTCTTGATTTCGATATGGTTCTTTGATGTTTGATATGGGTCCTTGATTTTCGTTATGGGTTTGATTTTTGATATGGGTCCTGATTTTCAATATGGTTCTGATTTTTTATATGGGTGCTAATTTTGATTTCGACATGGGTCCTTGATTTTGATTTTGATATGGGTCCTTGATTTTGATTTTGATATGGGTCTTTGATTTTCTATATGGGTCCTTGATTTTCGATATGGGTTTGATTCTCGATATGAGTTTGATTTTTGATATGGGTCTGATTCTCCATATGAGTCTTATTTTTGATATGGGTCTGATTCTTGATATGGGTCTGATTTTTAATATGGGTTTGATTCTCGATATGGGTCCTTGATATGATGCACTGATTGATTCACTGACATGATGTGAATATATTTTTGATATTCTCTTGATATGCTTTGCTTTTTTGAGTTGATTTGTTTTTGATAAATTTGATGGAATTGAGAATTGATGATGGATATTTATTGATTTGCATGCTCTAGTCTCAAGAGCAATTTTTGAGGCCATGGACACTTATCCCACATTTGTCACAGGCTAACAAAGATGTGATTGAGAGATGTGGGTTATCCTCTTTTCTAGACATGCCCTAATATATCATTAACCTAGGGTTATTGACAACTTTAGCTGAGAGGTGGCACAGTGATACAAACACCTTTCACTTGGTGACTAGCAAAATGACAGTCGCACCAGAGGATTGTTATCAGATTTTGCGGATTCCTGTGGTTGGGGATTTGTTACCTTACGAGCAGACTGAGGAGGGTGGCACATAGTATCTCCACCGTATCTTTCAGGATGATGAGATTAGTGGCCATGAGATCCTATGGAAGGAGTTCTTAGATTTAGGTTATGCTTCACTGCCATTAGTATTATTAGGTTTCACTGGTGGGTTCCTGTGTCCCGATCATAGGTCGAAGGGACTAGCTATTGGATGGGGATTGGTTCTGGAGGACATGGTGACGCAAGGAGGTAGGTTTGCATGGGGGTCATGTATGTTGGCCCATCTATACAAAGAGATTCACCAGGCAGTATATCTGGGATATACTAGTCTATCAGCCGGGGTGACATTTTTACAGGTGTGGGCTTGGGAGCATATACCGATGTTGAGACTGCTTGTAGACAGGGACAGGCCAATTGGTCGAGCATATGTTTATGGGTATTCAGGTGTAGTTGTCTAGTGGAAGCTGGAAAAAATAAAGCATTGGCAGAGGACATTGGATGATATTGATATAGTCATTTGGAGACTGTATGTGGATTGTGAGGTGTGAGAAGAGGACGAGCTAGAGATGCCCTATGTATATATGTTGAGGTACCTGATTGGGTGGACACCCTTTATTATTGAGTGATTCTTGCACAACCGCATTCATCGGCGGTATGGTAGACAACAAGGGATGCCATAAGGAGGCTGTTTGTATGCTCATTGGCAAAACAATTTTTTGGAGTGGGGACGAGCCCTAGATAGAGGAGTAGCTATAGAGGAGTACATATCCCTGGAGGGATAGATTTGGGATTATGGGGTCAGGGTTGTGGACTAGGATGGCAGAGGAGTTTTCCACCTACTTCATGGCACATGCCATGGAATGCATATTTAATACAATAGAGCTGTTGCCCACTTTTGATGATGATGAGGAGGAGCATCTATAGAGGCGAGGGGGAGAAAGATAGAGAGAGGAGGATGAGGGAGAGGAGGTAAGAGAGGGAGGTGGAGGTGGTGGTAGTGGAGATGGGGGTGGAGGTGGTGGAGGAGGTAGAGGTAGAGGTCGAGCTAGAGGTGGAGATAGAGATAGAGGTGGAGATAGAGGTGGAGGGTATGGCAGAGGTGGAGGTGGCTAAGGAGGTCTCATTCTTGGTGCAGGTGGTGGGGGTCGGGTAGGTGCGGTGTTATTAGCTATGGGAGGGATAGAGGATGATAGATGACCTACCTAGAGGAGGAGATCTGATGTTCTACCTCCACCGATGCCTCAGGAAGGGACAGGTGTGGGTGGGACCATGAAAGAGGTACCCACTCAGATCAGGGTGCCCACCCATTGACAAGATTCTAAGATCAGAGTGTGATAGGTCTCAGTGCAGCAACTGCAGGCACATGTGTTAGTGCAGCAATAGAAAATTATGTAGGTTATCATAGAGTGAGATATGAAGATAGAGCGTCAAGGCCGAGTAGAGGCTCTTGCTAATAGTTTAGAGAGAGTTGTGACCATTGGCCTTTTTTGGGACACACTGAGAGAGATACAATAGTCGACCAAGGAGGTCGAGTATTATAGGCATTTATATGAGGAGGCGGTTGCTTGAGATCAGAAAGCTCCTAGCTATGATGCAGTAGCATCTAGTCAATCTGGCCGTAGTCATACAAGGACAAAGAGAAAAGGTGTTACGGGCCCTGCCCAATGTGATCCACCTAGTGGAGATCTGGGAGCTAGGACATCTGTTGTCAGACCTTTTGCCTTAGGAGATAGTCATACCTGAGAGACCTTTCTGTGTTGTATTTGATCACTTTTGTTGTATTTTGATAGACATGATATCCCTTGTACATTTTGACCATTATATATATATATATATATATATATATGACACTGATTTTCTTTGATCCACATGTGATGTGTTATTGATGATGATTGATTTATGATGTGCATTACATTTTGATATGATGATACTATGAGGATGATTAGATGCTTAGATAATAATGATCTTCTTTATCTTTTGATTTTGATTATTATATGATGATGTGAATGCATGATTCATGATGGAATGGGTGATAATGTGATGATGTATTGCTGTGACTACTTTGATATGCGATGTAATATTATTTGAATGTTATGATTGTGAGATGCATTTTGAAAGCGAGATGTATGATAATATTAATGATGTGAGATGTATCTTGAAAATGAGATGTATGATAATGATAATGATGCAAGATGTATGATAATGATACGGATTGGAGAATAATGCAAGATTTAAAATGATATGCAGCTAAGTGCAAGTTTAAAATGATATGCAGCTAAATGCAAGTTTAAAATGATATACAACTAAATGTAATTGTATGCAGCTTAAATGATCACTTTAATTCTATCGTTGTCATTCTCATTTAGTCACTTGTTTGTGCTCTTTTTGTCATCATTGAGATTTTGATATGTTGAAATTTAATACAAGCATTATGGTATAATTGAACCATAATAACTTGAGTAAAACTTACATGGATGTTTTGATATTGCAAGACGACACAAGTGTCGAGGTATAATTGAACCAAGATGACCTGAGTGTTGCTTGCATAAAACAGACAAGAGTTAACCATTTGTATGTGAAAAGTGGAAAATGTCTTCAATGATATGTTTCCAATCATGTCTCGAGACAAATTTGTGCCATACGAATGATCACCTCATAGACAGAAAACCAAACAAAGTATCAAATTCCTTCGTTGCTTCTCTAGCTTAGTGCATCCTTGAGTAGCTTAGGAGATCTAATGATTCAGAAATCAAGATACAAATAGTTAAAACCTCATGTTGAATGTAAACAAATCATAATTTAGAAAAATCATCCATCATGTGTGTGTTAAAGTTGCAGTTGGACAATGATCTTGTTTTCTAGTTTGATGAGCAGTTTTGACAATGGTTCCCTAGTATGCTGCGATCCTTGTTTGTTGTCAAAATGCTAAAGAGAGATGAATGCTACCCCTAGTCATGGATATTTATTGATGTGGATGCATACGTTGATCACCAAGCCATGGTGGGATATGATATGAATAACTATTTTAGATAATCAAGGATAATGACTACGCTAAGTATGTATGCGACAACATTGCCTGCATAAGTGTTCAATGATGGCTATTAGATGAGAATAGATGGATCAAAGATATGAGTACCAATAGATAGAGGAGTTGTTCTCTCAAAAATAGCCCCTATTGCTAGGCTTTCACCACTTGTTTTTATTGCACTTTTTGATTTTTTTTTGTATTTTTTTTATTTTTGATGTTTTTGTGTCACAAAGTACCTGTTTGCTAAGTTTTCACCATAGTGATGATTTTTGATATTTTTTTGATTTTTTTGCTTTTTTGTTTGATCCTTGGATTGGACAACTCAAGTGTAGAACTTATTCAGATGGATATTGTTGGTTGGTTCATCAAGCACATCCCCTTCTGAATTTGACAACTAATATGCTCCTGATCCGTAGGTTGGTATGATGACAAAGGGTCCCAACCAATTAGGTTCAAACTTCCCCTTCTTTTCTCGATCTTGCTGATTTATGGGATTTTCCTTTAGTATGAGATCATCGACTTTGAAAGCCCTTGGGATAACTTTATGACTATATCTTTTGCACATTCTTTGCTAATATGCCTTGAGATGATCATAGGGACGTTGTCATTTTTTATCAAGAAGTTCTAGTTCCTACAACCTGTTTACTCAATATTCCTCATCTAGTATGAGGCCCTTCAAAGATAGGTGGAGAGATAGGATTTCTACCTCAAGAGGTATAATTGCTTCTGAACCATACACCAATGAATATGGCCTCACCCCTATAGGTTTCTGGATACTAGTCTTGTATGCCCAAAGCACCAGATTGAGTTGTACGTGCCAATCCTTGCCTGCATCATTTATTATTTTCTTGAGGATTTTTAGGATTGTTTTATTTGATGCCTCTACTTGGCCATTCCCCTATGGGTAGTAGGGTGTGGATAAGCAATGTTGGATTTTGAATCGTTCACATAGATCTCGCACATCTTGATTCTTTAAAGGACATTCATTATCTGTGATGATGGAACTAGGAATGCCATATCTGCAAATGAGATAGTTGAGGATGAATGATGAGATTTATTTTCCAGTTATGGTGGTCATCGAGATTGCTTTGATCCATTTGGTGAAGTAATCTATGGTGGTGATAATGAATTTATGTCCATTTGAAGAGGAAGGATGGATTTCCATACCAGATCAACTCCCCATTGACAAAAAGGCCAAGATGTGGTGAATGGTTGTGGCTCCCGTGCTGGTGCATGGATAAGGTTGCTGTGAATTTGACATTTAGGACATTTCTTAGCAAATTGATAGGACTCTCTTTCTATTGTTAGCCAGTAATATCCCATTCTCAAAAGTTTCTTGGTGAGAGTAGGACCACTTGAATGCGTACCACAAATACCCTCATGAAGCTCATGTAAGCTGAAGTCAGATTCATTACAATCAAGGCATCAAAGAAGAGTACAATCTAGACCTTAGCGGTAAAGCCTATTAGCGGTTAAGGTATAATGGCCGGCTTTCCAGATGAAGCTATGTTTTTTGTTGCGAGATAGGTCAGGAGGGAGAGTATTGTTTTTGAGATAATCATAGATCTTCCTATATAGAGGGGAATCAGAACCGATTAGGGTATAGATGACTTGGGATGCATAATTGTCATAGGCTGGGGAAAATAATTTCTCTACCAAGAACTCACAACGACTCTATTTATCTAGAATTTGCAGTAGTGAAGTGATAGTGGCCATTGCATCAACAAATCTGTTGTCCAATCTTGGAAGTTTCTCAAAGGTGATCTGTACAAAGTACTTTTTGAAATCATCCATCATTCTCTTGGAAGGAATTAGTTTATCATCCTTTGTTTGATATTCATTATTGATCTGATTGATAACTAATTGAGAATCTCCATAGACTCTCAATTATGTGATTATCCATTCCATAACTACCTTGATTCCTGTTACCAGGGCTTCATATTAAGCAATGTTGTTGATGCATGGAAACATTAGTCTATAAGATCTTGGAATTATGTGCCCCTCTAGAGTGATGAATAGGATGTCGACATCCAATCCATGTTGTGTATATGATCCATTGCTTGGGGGTGATAGTGAGTACATCCATGTCTGGAAATTCCACCTGTAGTGGTTGTTGGTCTGGTAGTGGTGCTTCTGACGGTTGATCTGCAATTACCTATCCTTTAATAACTCATCGTTCTGTGTATTAGATATCAAACTCACTTAGAATAATGACCAACTTAGATAATATTCTTGTGAGAGAAGCTTTAATGAGTAGATACTTGAGAGGATCAATTTTTGCTACCAACTTGATTGTGTGGGCTAACATGAAGTGGTGGAACTTCTGAGAAGAAAACACCACTATTAAGAAAGCCTTCTCAATGAATGTATAATTGAGTTTATATCCATTCAAAGTCCTACTGATGTAATAGATAACCCCTTATTTGTCTGCTGGATCTTCTTATGCTAGTAGTACCCCTAATGATACTTTTGTTGTTGATATATAGAGAATGAGTGGCTTGCCTACTATTGGAGGTACCAAAACTGGTAGACTCATAAGATATTATTTGAGCTGGTGGAATGATTCTGCACACTTGTCTTCCCATTGAAAAGGTATATTCTTATGAAGTAGATGATTAAATGGGCAAAATTTATCTGCTAGCTGAGCAATGAATCTTTGAATGGATTGTAGCCATCCTTGCAGAGATCTTAGATGGCTGATTTTTTTAGGAGGTGACATCTTCATGATAACCTAAACCTTTTCTAGACCTACTTCGATGCTCTTTTCTGATACAGTGTAACCCAATAGTTTTCCAGATGTGACCCTGAAGACACAATTCTTATGGTTTAGTCTGACCTTGAATTGCTCCAATTGTTGAAAGATTTTATCTAGTATGCCCAAGTGTTATGCTTGGGTGAAATATTTAGCTAGCAAATCATCCACATAATCCTCCATGAAAGTATGCATCATGTCATGGAAGATCGTTGTCATGGCGCTTTGATAATTTGCACTAGCATTTTTCAAGCCAAAAGGCATGCCATCCCAACAATACATTCCCCATGGACATGTGAATGGAGTTTTACCTTGATCCTCTGAGGCTATCTTGATTTGGTTATAGCAGAGAAGCCATCCATTAAGGATAACATTGCATGCCCTGCTGTTAGATCCATAATAATGTCAATGCTTGGCAAAAGAAAGGCACCCTTCGGACATGCTTTGTTGTCATCCCTAAAGTCTGTGCATATTCTGATACTTTTATTGGGTTTTGAAACTGGTACAATGTTTGAGATCCATTCAGCATAGTCTATAGGTCGGATGAATCTGACACCTAATAACTTCTTTAGTTTTGTTTTGATCAATAATGCCACATGTGGATTCATCTTTCTTAATTTCTTCTTGACAGGTTTAGGTCCAGGAGTGATGGATAAGTGATGCTGTTAGAGTCAATGATAGTCCCAAAGACACTGAGAGGGGGGGGTGAATCAATGTCTAACCAATGTACAAAATATTTATACTTATTAATAATTTTGCATCTCAAAATAATTTATCAGTAAATAAGAATTAATGCAACAAATGAGAATAATAGAGACAACATAGAGAACACACCATAACATAATATATTTAACGAGGAAACCTGGTGTGGGAAAAACCTCGGTGGGATTTGTGATCCACAATATTCACTCAGTGGCCAATGATTAAATATTAATTACAATGAGGGGCCTGCACATGCAGGAAGGCTAGCAGCCTAGAGCTCACTACTCAACTACAAAATAGAATTCTCACTGACTTACAAAATGGATTATCAAAATCCAATACAATGTACTGCTTCAAATCAGGATCAACTATGCCAAGTTCAGTACCTGTTTAAGCTCAGTTTATAACCAAAACCTTCACTGTCAATTATATCACCTTATACAAAATTCCCTTATACTTCCCATCTATCCTCTATACAAAAAGACCTATAAGATCTCATACATATATGAGTCTTTTAAAATATTCCATGTCGGCTTTTACAAGAGATAATTATATTATAAAACTATAAACAAAAGTTTATTCCATGTCGGCTTGAGTGTCAGTATTCATTGCTGCCACTACCAGTGAAGTGCTTGTTGGTGTATGTAGAAGTCTATTGCGGTGTCGATAACTGTCGGTTGGTTTCCAGATGATTTCTAGCTGGTTACCATCAATGACAACATTAAATATTCTCATAAGAGTGTAGAATTCCAACAATCTCCTCCTTTGGCATTGATGGCAACACTCATGAGAAAAATCCAAAAATTCCAAAAGGATGAGCTCCCCTTGAGAAAACGATCTCCTCTGTATAAGTATTTTTCTCTCCACTACTCTCCCTTTGACATTAATTGCAAAGGTTGTCAAAAATAGTCAAACGAGTGCAAAAATTTCACCTCAAAGTCTATAACTGATTGGTTACAATCTAAAAATATTTGCAACAACTAGATTTAGACTCTGTATAAACCTTTTTCTATCATTCAAGGTTGCCTTAGTCTATTGGATTGTGTCGATGAGATAGTGCATGTTTTTTTCCAGTGATCACTCTCCTTGAAGTAATGCCTTAGAGATTTCAATTCTTTGAGAGACAAGATTGTCCAACTTAGGACCAAATTTATTTTTAAGTTCCCGAGCATTTGACCTTATCCTTGTCTTCTCTTTCTCAAGTGTCTCTAATTTCTCCTCAAAACCTACCATTTCCTACTCAAAAACTGATATATGTTCGGATGAACCAATTATATTATCAGCTATGTCATCAATTTCTTTCAGTGTTTTACTGATCTCCTTATCTATGTCTTTTTTCAGAAGGTGAGGTTCACATGTTTCCCTATATAGCTATTTGTACTCCAAAATTGTAGAGTTATGTATCGGTAATAATGTATTCAAGTGTTCTGTACACTTCTTTATGGTGTCTTCAAATTATTATTTTTTCTTCTTTTCAACTCTCTCCTTGATTGTGTCCTCATTCACCTTGTCAATAGTTATTACATTATCAACAATAAATTTGTACAATGTGTTTAATTTACCTAAAGAATCCTTAATATGATCTATGTTACAATTCGATGCAATCAACTTAAGAATAGGTAAAGTGTTATCAATTGCCTTGTAGTCCAATGCATTGCAATCTATGATCTTCTTGATTGAATCCAAAAGTACCTCTGTAACATTGGTAGGTCTGAATTCACCTGTAGATGTGTCGGATGTCTAACCAATTATCTTTATTACCTTTGTGCTTCCATCAGATGTACCCATTTTTCTTGTATTTTCCTCTGGTGGATCAGTCTAGGTTTGCATCTCAACTTGCAAAGGTTTCTCAGACTATTTTAATGTCTCTATGATTGTCAGTTTCTCTATTTCTGTGTGTACCTCTACCTCAGTTTGTTTTCCTAAAATTTCAACTGCCGGTATCTCTGTCTCGGTGGCCCTATGCCAACATCTTTATCTTCAGTAGGTTTTTTAGTTTCTAACGGTTACTTTGTCATGTTGCCACTGTCAACATTGTCTGCCTTGACCTCTGAATTATCCTTATCCACAATAATATTTACTTCTTGAGTATCCACATTCATGGTAAAGAGTATCTTAGATTCAAGATTTGTATCATCATGTGTAATACCTTCGGTGTCAGTAATCGGTGGATCTTCTGAATGTACCGGTGCATTATCCAAAGGTGGTGATAGTAGATTATCAGTGATCTTGATGTTTATAATTGTTACTATTTACTAAGTTGTCATTAGTTTTATGTCCAAAGTCATTCTATATACTCTAGTTGGTTATTACTACCAAAATATTTAGTCAGTAAGCACAGAGCAGTCGGTTACAAAATTTACAAGTCACAGAGTTTAGTATACACCGAGCTGTCTACCGAGTAACGTTCTATGACTACTGAGTAGCAATGATGGTATACCGAGTTGATACACACTGAGTGAAACATGTTACCAGATTCATTGAACCTAGACACATATGGGAAACATGTTACAAAGATTGAGGAACAAGAAACTGTTAACACATTGGAAATTACACTTATAGATTTTATATGATTATGAGGTCATCTAGCCAATGAAATAATTTTGTATGGTTATTCATTTAATGAATCATGTTTGTAATATCAAAGCATGAACAAGATCACTGTCACAAGAGATCTATTTATACAGCATGAATTGTGGATCAAAACATGTGTGTGTAAAGCAAGACATATGTGTGTGTAAAGGAAGACATATGTATGTAAAGCAAGACATATGTGAAAAAGCAAAAATCATGGGAAAGAATAGAGTGTTATGATTGTTACGATTGACAAAGACACATAGAGGTCACTGAGAAGGATTTCAGAGAATAGTCAAGGAATAGAGTAAACAGAAAGGTTTACTGAGTTAATTTATGATTTACAGAGGTATGCTATAAGCAAGGTAATTTCATTTTGAGCACATAGAATCTGCTATAATATTTCAGATGTGAAGTTGCAAATATTTTGTAAGATTTTGATTGTAATATTTTGAGTTGTAAGAGAAACCTTTAATAGGGTAAAAGACTCTAACAAAGTCTATAAATTGTAAAGCCTTTAACCAGGTGCAACATTTAGAATAAGTGTTGTAAAATCTTTTA
This sequence comes from Cryptomeria japonica, assembly GCF_030272615.1. Taxonomy (NCBI): domain Eukaryota; kingdom Viridiplantae; phylum Streptophyta; class Pinopsida; order Cupressales; family Cupressaceae; genus Cryptomeria; species Cryptomeria japonica. The sequence continues at coordinate 777,933,401 of NC_081408.1, forward strand.
GCAAGGTAGATCTAAAGATCTTGATACTCCTAACAGGGTAAGCTAACAAAAATAGCTAAACATGTAGCTCTAACCGAGCAACCCTTATTATTGCAGTAGTGAAGATGTGGGTGCCATCCCCACTGCAATTTTTCTCTCTAACAAGGAGTTTCTATGTAACCAAAATATATGTGTTATGGAGTGAATCATGTATGATTGTAATTTATTTGTTTTAGCATTATATTATGTTACAACAGTTTTTAGTTTATGCTTAACAGTAAAGTTATTGTTGAAGAAAATATTTGAAGTACCGATTCACCCCTCCCCTCTCAGTACATTAGCTTTCCATATTAGGCCTAACAATTGGTATCAGAACTTGAATCTTGGAAAAGGGTTTAACTACCTAAAGAGAAAAATCTTATCAATGGAAGGCTACAAACAATCTTGGAGAATTGTGAATCTTCAAAATTAATTGGATCATGCTAATCAAATAATTACTAACATGCAGAAACAAATGCAAAAATATCTGAAAGTTAGAAGAAGATTGTTTGTTGATTTGCAGGACTCTCAAGAGCTGGTGGAACAAATTGAGACATCATCTAAGAATAGTATATCTCAAGAGACTGAAGAAATGATTGGATCATTGAAAGAAAAGAACAAAGCACTGATTGATCAGCTAAAAGAAATGAAAAGAGAACATGAACATTTCATCACATAGATGACTAAAAATCTTGATGCATTGAGGACAGCCGAGGATAAATTAAGAGATATAGAAAGAGAAAAACAACATCTTGAAGCATTAGTATCTAAAAAGAATTATGAAATCACAAGGTTGACTGGAATTCAACAAAATCTATCAGAGCAATTGGGTTATGCACATCATGAAGCAAATTTGAAAGATGATGAGAATCAAGCATTGAAACTTGAAGTATCAAGGTTGACCGATGAACTTGAAATTGAGAAGAAATCCAAAGAAACATTAAAAAAGAGTTATGAAGCATCAAAGATGTTAGGTGAGCAACTAAAAAAAAATAGACCCAACAAAGTTGCAAGACTTGGTTACAAAGGAAAAGACTCTACTGAGAAGGGAATCTACACTACCGAGAGAGGAGAATCATCAAAGCAAGCTAGAAATGAGAAAAACATCAAAGGAAAGAAGCCTATTTGCAACTACTATGGAAAACAAGGACATACTGCCAACCTATGCCAAATCAAAAAAGGTAAGCAACCGAATGTCACTATGTCCAATGGTTATTGTTACAATTGCAATAAATATGGTCACACATCTAACCAATGTAGGAAAAAGTCTGCTAGTAATTATCAAGAGGCAAAATTCAAAGGGTTTTGTAAAAACTGCAATAGATATGGACACAATACCGAGAAGTGTTGGTTTAAGCAGAAGAACTACATGTGGTCTACACACCAAGCAAATACTAGAGGCTACCGAACTCACACAGATCTTAACCGACAGTATACTGTAGTACCATGGGATTACAATACAAGGATATGGTGTGAATGCTATGGAAGATATGGATATATAAGTGCCAACTGCTTTATAAGGTTTGGAATGAACAACCGAAGATCATGGAGAAATCCTGGTATGGCATGTTTTCATTGTCACAAAGTTGGACACTTGGCTAGAGATTGTAGAGATCAACCTAAAGAAGATATTGAATAAATAAAAAACAAATTCTAGATGATTTGGAAAAAGAAGGAAATTGTGTCAAATGAAGAAAGCACCTTACCTACCGAGTTAGGTGCATCTATTCCAAATTAATTAGTAAAGGTATGAAGGGACTACATTCTCTCAAGGTTAAATCTTAACAGTTCCTATTTCATCATATACTTAATTCAAAATCTGCATAGCTAAGATGCATTAGCAAGTTTGAAATTTTATCAAGTCTTTTGGAGCATTAGTCAAGTCGGTAAATGCAGGAAGTCTGGCTACTCGGTAAAAGCATAAAAAGGAAGGTAAATCGGTTTAATGGAACTGAGTACATTTAATGTTTTCTAACCTAATTGCATGGAGCCCGATAAGGTAAAATGTGTACTTAAAGCTTTTACGCGGTCATTTTACACTTGCCAAGTTTTCAGAAAATAGAGTGAAGCGATTCAAAGGCGATCAAATCTCTATCGAAGTGAAAATTAAGGTATTTATATCAATCACAATGCATTATCAAGCAAGTTAACCGATCATATCAGTTGTGAATATTTGTGTTATATTTACTAAGTGGAAAGCGTTTGCTGGTTTTCAAACCCTAAGGCTTTTTTGTTAGTGATTATCCAAAGTTTGAAATGGCACCTAAGATTCAGAAACTCGTTGTTGAAAACATTGAGAAGCCCTCACTAAAATACTCTCTACCTCCCAAAGTAGCATCTGAACCAGATGATAAGACTGCATTTTCACTCATTTGAGATAGGGTTTTATTAGTTAAGGATGTTAGATTCTTCACTAAGTGTTGGGTTGAGGAACTAGGTCACACTGAGATCAAGGACACATATGATGAATTATGTACCGATGGAAAACTGGATAGCAAGTTTGAACATATTAAAGTCAAGGGATTGATCAAAGCCCTAACCTACCCACAAGTCTTCAAACCCCAATGGGTTAAATTTGTTTTGAGTAGAGTTCATGATGAATTTATGTGGTTAGAGGAGAAACCATTCAAGATCACCAAGGAAATCATCCACTTGATAACTGGTTACCCTATATTCAACCATGCCCAAGCTTAGAAAATGATTTCACAAATGGAATTGATCACTTTAACCAAAGTTGAATCTAATTGCGGAGGTCTGAAACTGAACAATGTCATAGATGCAGAGCTGAAGTTTGCAATTAGAGTCATAGGTTATTGTTTCTTCCAATCAGCAAGGGAAAACAATGTACCATGTGCAGCTGTTGATTTAGCTTATAAAATTGTGAAGAAAGGTATGAAAATAGATCTATGCGAAGTGTTGTTGAAAAATATATTTGAAAATCTCAACACCATAAGGAAGCTGAAGAAGAACAACTCGGCGAACACACTGAAGCTTGGATCGCTCTTGGTATGCATGTTTTTCTACTTTGAGAAATTATTTCCACCAGTCGGTAAAGTAGTCTGGGAGCTACACCGACCAATCACCCATCAAATCAATGACTTCATCAAACAACTAGGAGATAACTTCAATGAGATAATGGATGATTATTTTAGCAAGTTTTAGGAAAAGATGCATAATAGGCATAGGATTCCACCCCAGTTAGTGGAAAAATACAAGGATAGTATATGTTTTGAAGTGGACACCGACTACTGCTATGTCAATGCGGTAGAAATGAGAACTCAATCTTTGCCGCCGATGGGTTATGAGATTTATTTTGACATTACACAACAACAAATAGATGCTTTTCTTGCACTGCCAAGGCACGCTACCGAGATCAGATACGATACATATGAAGAAGTCAAAGAAAAAGTTAAGATGAGCATTGTAATACCAAAGGCTACAAGGAAAGCAACTAAAATGATTAAAGCATTAACAAAAAAATTTGGAGAAGGTTCTTCCTCCACTCCTGTCAAGAGCATTCAAGTCATCACCGAGGAGGAATCTGAAGCCCAAGAAGCTACTATTACATCGAGCATTGAGTTGCCAAAAGGGAAAATTTTGAAAAGAAAGAAACATGATACATCATAGGTATCACTGACTCCTTCAGCAAAGCGTCCAAACACTAGATCATTTGCAGTGTCACCGAGCAAGAAACAGAAAAATGTTACAGTTCCTAAGGTAACAAAAACTTATAAGAAATCTACTCGAAGACTTGTTTTGAATAAAGAGTCCAGTGACACCAAATCTGAAGACGTAAGTAAATTTCAGATTGTTAGAAGTAAAAAGGAATAAGTACATAGTGTTGATAATTTTTGCAATAGTCTAAAACAATATGGTGGATTTGGAGCATTTAGGTATGTAAAATATGACTCCAGACCTGATGCAGAAAAGAGACAAATAGAAGAAGCTATAATCTGTACTCTTCTAAAATTCTGATTGGTCCCATTGGAAGTAACTAATTCTCTTCCAAAAGAATTGTATTTGCATATTGATAACAGGTGGAAATATACCATGGACTCAGAAAAATAGATAAGAGAAAGAAGTCTGGTACATCTCTTTCCAAACATGTTGGTAGATGAGATAAGTGAACATCTGAAAAACTACCACAAAAACTTCCTAGTCAAGAAAAGAGCCTTGAAACTGATGAATGACCTTTATCTTGAAGTAGAGAAGGAAACAAAAGAACAGTGGCAAGAAATTTTTCAAATCAAGAGCACTATTGAGCAAGAAGAAGTTGAAATAGTGGACATCACCGAGCAAGATCCCGCTAAAACTATACAACCTAATGAGAATGTCATGGATACTGAGGAACAGGAACAAGAAATGATAGAAGGGAATGCTTATGCCAAACTGGTATCAAGTGAGTCAGTTTTGGAATAAGTCAAGTCCTATCCTCCGGTAAGTCAACATGTTTCAACTGAGACACCTCGGGATACTGAACAAGGAAAAGAGGGTCACCAGTCTACAGAAGGAGAAGCTACTTCTCAGGCCACTGGGGAACAAACTTCTCAAGCCCCTCCAAGTACTAACAATGTTACAACTGAGACCATGAGCAAGGATTCATCGAAGGCTACTTATGAGGCTAAAGAAATTGATAAAAGTGTTGCCTCTACCAAGCAACCTACCAAGGGTGCACAAGCCTCCCAAGCCCTTGTATTAGTTCAACCGATGAAAGCCTCATCCTCTAAAGAGAAGAAAATGAAAAATCATAGTTTTAAGTTAGATTTGTCAAAACCAATTGTGTTGCCAAATGTAGACATATCCAAATTAAAAGGGCAAGCACTTATTGAATTCGGTGAACTATGCAAAGCCAAAGCAGAACAAGAGAAACAAATGGCTATACAAAAGAAAAACAGAGTACTTCAGAAGGTCAAAGCACTATTAACAGAAATGCTACCTGAAGCTATAGTGACAAAAGATGTAGCATCCATATTCAATTGGATGAACTACTCAATAAGATAGAAGCATCTGGAGTAGACGCATTTGAATACTTAAGCAAATTGAAGGACAAAGAGCTCACTGCAAAAATGATTGAAGAGGTACAGAAAGCCATAGCTATTAGTAAAGTAAAACTTGTCAAATTCATTGCTGAGTTGTCCCCTCAACTCAAGCACATTCTTTATTTATTTCAGAAACATTGTAAAGTTCTGATGTCAATAGCTAACAAGATGAGAGGGGGGGGTGAATCATACAAACTTAATCTTCCATAAAATCAACAGATTCAACCTCGGTAACTTGTACTTCAACAATATAACCAAAAACTGCTAAACATGCTAACTCATAAACACATAATCATCATAACACATATAACACTAGATTTAATGTGGAAACCCAAATAGGGAAAGACTACTGTGGGATTTTGGACCCACTAAGAAATATACTCGTCTAGAGTATGCTCGGTTAAAAGAAAATCCTATTGAAGATTACAAACACATTGCTAGATGTGACCCGATTAAGGGATTTCCCTCAGATTTGTTAGGATCTTCACTTTGTTAGAAGTGACCTTGTCAAAGGATTTCAAACACTCAACTAGAATGTTACCTGCTAGAGGGTTTACACATAAGACTGTCAGGTCCACTCGGTTAAGATATTTTCTGTCACTTACAAAATAACAGTAATAAAATATATCTGCAACTTCACATCTAAAATGCTAAAGCAGATTCTATTTGCTCAAAACAATCTTGTCATAGGACTTATCTTGTCCCTCTGCTGGGCTCCCTAATCTATAATTCAAATAGGTCTTCAAGCTTTTGTGCTCGGTAATCACTATGTAGCATCCTTGTGCTTACACTTTCCCGCATACATTGTTTATCAACAATTTCTTATTTATAAATTGTAGCATCCTAAACTTGTGACACTTGCAATTTCAACTGCATTTGGGTCTTCACGATGGCGACGCAACACTGAACCTGAATGGAGACCCCAAAACCTATTTGCGACATCAAAAACTGCATCTTTTCTGCACCTTGCCCTGATCCTCCTTGCACCCTGCTGTCCCGGGAGGTGGGACCATGGCGCCCAGCGCCCTGGTTCCTGGCCCTATTTTGGGCCCGGTCTCTTGTTGGGCATCGGGTCTTCAAGTTTGCAATTTGGAAAATAATGTTCCTAGGTCGACCTAAGGTCAAAAAAATCAGTCTTCTAACCCTAATTGACAAGTATATAAACTACATTTCCCCTTACGAAAAGAGGAGGAAAAACATATGTGTGCAAGAGGCGGAAGCGATATTCAAACCTTTAAACATTCAAGCATTTAAGCATTCCTTCAAGCAATTGAGCATTCTAGGTCTCCATTCAAGGCTAGGTGTTGCATTCAAGACAAGGATTCAACCATTGAAGAGGAGATCACCTACAACTTACAACATACAACATACAACATACAACATCATTACACCTTCACATGTAAGAATACAAACATTCTTACAACAAGGTATCAGTACTTGATTACATTACAAACATTTACACTTACAACATTCTCATTTCTTGGTTAATTCCAAAACTGGGGTTTGACCTGAAGGAAAACCCCTAATCCCTAACCCCCCAATCGTCCTCTCTTTTCTGTGTGTAGGTTGTAGGTACACAGCTGTAATTGAAGATTTGGAATCCTTGTGCAGAGATGAACAGATCCCCCTTCGTTTCGTGGATTTTTTGGAAGATCGTGTGCACTCCGAGTGCCATTGTCCTATCAAATTTCACTCAAACTTGCAGGATGGCATCATCTCGACATTTTACTGCTAATTTCAGGTCCGTAGCTTCATCCTCTGTCCCCATCTCTATCTACAAGCGAATCTTTCCTACTTTCACATACACTCCTAGTTCAATCCTTCTATCTACATTCTTTACAAAAGAGGGTATCCTTGTTGTCTCAACCCTTGAAACTCATTTAGAGTTCAATCTTGCATTGTGTGGGATTGGATCTTGTGAGTTTCAACCCCTCTTTTGAATGTAAAGTCTCTCCTAAGTGAAAACCGTCAATCCTAGTGACCTCCTTTCTCTCTCCTTGGAGTGGGGGGAACACCTAGGGTTCGATTTTTCGTTTTACATTTTGGTGAACCTAACGTGAACATCCTAATTCTAATTATTCATGGTTAGATCTGAAAAATTTTTGCTTCCTTAATTACATTTCCATGTTTGATCTTTTGCAAGTTTTAGAGGTTAATTGCATAAAAACCCTAAATTTTCTTTTTAGTAATTGAGCTTGTGAAATGTCTGATTGTTAATGCTTGTTTCAGATCTACCCTTCTATTGCAAATTATCAATTCATATTTGTGCTTTAATTCTGAAAATTAAGTGGTTAGGTGTCAAAACCCTAATTTTTAAAACCCTCTTGATTCAACCTTTGACCGATGATTTCACTTATCAAAACACCTCCAAATCGGCTGTAACTTTGGATTCCGCAACAAAATCATAATATCTTTCATCTCTGAAAATTTTGAAAAAAGTTGCGAGGACCGTGTGCACCCCGAGTGCCACTGTGCTTGACATTTTTTCTGAAATTTCGGGACCTAGATCTTACTGTATTTTTCTGCTAGAATCCAGAATCTTGGCTAATTTCATCAATTCTAACACTTTAAAAATTAAAGTCAAAGTTGGTCTAGTGATTGCTTGGATTAAGGCTTCTAATCATTCAAAAATTGTTGAAATTGAAATTTTGTGTCAAAATTGTGTTTCTTACTATCCTAAATCTGAAAAGTGTGTTGGCATTCATTCAAAGTTTCAGTACTTTATTCAAATTTTTGCAATTTGTGACTTTTGAAATTAAGTGTCTAATTGCAACAACTTTGATTTCCGCTTTCAAAATTGAATTTTGCATGAAATTGAGTCAACTTTTAAATTTCAAAGCTTGCATTGCTTTTAGTATTCCCTCTAAAATCATAAAATTCAAAATTTCAGTTTCCCTCTCTTTTTCAAAATTCAAATTTTGCATTTTTCAACAATCTTGGTAGGATTCAATTTTGAGATTGCAACTTTAATTTGGCCTATCTACAGATCGTAAAATCACTCAATTTTTTTAGATTAGCTTTAAAATCATCATAACTTTCATCCCTAAAAATTTCAAAAAAAGTTGCGAGGACCGTGTGCACTCCGTTCGCCACGGTCCCTGACATTTTTTCCGAAATTTTGGGAGATTGTTGTGATTGCATTTAACAGCTTAAATCTAGGAGATTGGCTGATTTTATTTAAATTTGCTACCTCTAAATTTGAAAATAAATTCAAAATTCTCTCTCTCTCTCTAGTGCATGAGTTTTACAACAATAAGCCCTACTTACAGTATTCTTGTTAGACAAAGCCTTAGAAATAAGTCTTTCCAAGGTTTAATTACCGAGGAGATGGAACCTAATTTGAATGGCCTTTTTAACGAGGACATGGGTAATTCCTCTAATCCTCTTAATTATGAAGAAGCTCTCCATGAGGTTTCTATAGAACAAATTTTGAAATTGGATAACCAATTTGATGATTTTCAGCAATGGATGTCTCAAGAATATCCCAATAGTCAAGCTCTTTCATTAATTGAGGGTCTAAAATGTATGGTTCAAAGTGATAAGAATGGAATTGATATTTTGCATAGTATTGCACACATCGTGGATTTGAATGTGATGCCTATGAAGAGTTGTGCCGAAACTTTAGGTTATACACAACCTCCTACTCAAGTCAATCATTCTATTCCTTTGACAACTTCTATTGCTAGTATACCTACTTTTACATCAAACATAATGACTACTTCAATACAAAACATTCCACCTATGATCACCAGTCATGGGGGCAATCCTTCTTCTTCAATCAACCCTCTTCCTTCATTCAATCCGACTTCTTCATTCATTCCTTCAATGAGTGTCCCTATTACATCTCCACAAATGAACATGACGCAAGGGGGCAATTCATTCAACCATTCCATTCCTCCGTGTAGTGCTCCTTTTTGCAATCACCTCCTATGACTAACCATCATAGTGTCTTGCCACCTTACTCTCAATAAATACCTTCTTTCAATAACATAATACCTCCATCACAATCTAACATGTCTAATATGAACTCTTCGACTGAAGCGACCATTAACAATCTTGCACAAAGTGTCTCTTCTTTACAACAACAAATTGCCTCTATGAATCAATCTAAGTTTAGTGTGCCCACATTTGATGTTGCGAGCCCACTTTCTCTTGACATTGTTCGAGCTATCCCCCCTAAGCATGTTGAAATCCCATAGTTGGAGCTTTATAATGGTAAAGGTGATCCTCTAACACATGTTAAGACCTTTCAAACAACATGTACCGATTTTTCTCATGACCAAAGGTTGCTTGCAAAACTGTTTACTAGAACATTAAGAGATAAGGCTCTACAATGGTATTGCTCGTTGCCTTCCTATTCTATTACTTCTTTCCAACAACTTGCAAATGCTTTTATTCAACAATTTCAAAACAATATAAGTCCTAAAGTTACTTTGATTGATTTAATGCATTGTAAACAAGGTGTTAAAGAAAAAGTGATTGATTTCATTGGTAGATATAAGCATTTGTGCGCTCAAATTTCTTTTCCAGTACCTGACAATAATATTCAAAGAATCTTTATTTCTAATTTACAAAAAGATATTAGAGAAAAACTTCTATTTTCTGAGTTTACTTCTTTCCAATAGTTGTGTGCAACTCTTCACAATTATCAATTGACTCTGAGTCAAATGGAACAAGCAAATCCTATGGCTCTGAGTGATAAGGGTGATAGTAGTCAACAACCATTTGGGAAGTTCCGAACAGAGAGTTTGTTAAGTTCAATGAAAACATCATCAACAACAATGTGAATGTAGCATCAGGTGTGCCTCCTATTTCTAAGTTTTTCAAGAAAGAAAGAAAGTTTACTCCTTTGAATGAATCACTGCATAGTATTATGAATAAGTTATTGGAACAAAATGTGCTTACTCTCCCTCCTATAAAGCAAATAGATCATGCAAAGATTAATTCACCCTATTTTGATAACAAATCTTTTTGTCAATTTCATCGTCAACCTGGGCATGATACTGAAAAATGTTTTGCTTTAAAGGGTAAAATTCAAGATTTGATTGATAATAATACTATCTCTGTTTCAGGTGTGAATGATAAAGGCAACACATCTGTAGCTCTCCCTAACCAAAATCTTAAGATTTTTACTGATCCATTACCTTCTCATACCTCTAATGTGATTGAGACTAATGGTTCCTCTTTCTCACCTAATGGTCTTGTGTCTATGACTTCGAATGTGATTAACTTTGTAGAGCAGCAGAAAATCCCTAAAGAACCTTCCATCACATTTGATTCCAATGAAACTATCAGAGCACCTGATGGTCCGTTATATATAGTTACAAAAGTCAAGAATACACCTTGCCGTGGAGTGCTTATTGATCCTTCTTGCATGGTTAATGTTATTACTGAAGAATTTCTTTTTACTTTGCAATTGAATCAAGTGATCTATGACAAAACAAATGTGGTTCTAAAATTATTTGATGCATTTTCTTCTCCTGCAATTGGTTCTATTACATTGCCTATTGAGGTCCATAACAAATCCCTTGATGTGAGCTTTGCTATTATTCCATCATCCAAACAATTTCATGTGAAGCTAGGCTATCCTTGGCTATCTTCCATGAAAGATATTGCTTCTCCTATTCACAAGTGTTTGAAATTTCCCCATAATGGTGAAGTTGTTACTATCAATCATAGTCTCTTTAAACCAGCTGAAAGAACTTTTAGTGTTCCTATTGATTATTTTTGGCCTAAACAATTCCAATCTCTTCCACCACGAAGTGATCATCTTTTCAAATCTTATCAAAAGTGGAAAAAAGATATGATCCTATCTTTAAGTGAACCTTGAACACCCAAACTTGATATTCCTATCATTCTTGAGAAGGAAGTTCTTCCTTTGAAAGATAAAACTAATGTCTTTCCTCAAGAAGATTCCCAGCCCATTCCTATGGATGTGACTATGTCTATGTCTAATAAACTTTCTAAAAGTAGACCTATACCTCCTCGTCATGATGGACTTGGTCTCCTTCCTAAACCAAATATTCCTCCTTTATATGGAGCAGTTCCTCCTCCTTCCTCTTATAAAGAGAAGAGACCTTCCTCTTCTCCTATTATCCAACCTAAGAGACCACAACCTAAACACCCAAGTGAAAAGGATGAGAACATTCCTCCTCCTCAATCTTCTCAACTTCCTACTAAGACTAGACGAAATTGTTATACGCGTGAACGCTGACAAAAGTGTCATCTTAGAGCTCGTGCAGCTGCTTCTCAAACTTTGCAATCCCCAAAAACACCTTCAGCTAGTATTATTCCATTTTCTCCTCAGTCGAAAATTGAGCCAAAATCTCCTAAGCATAAGATGCATGATGGTTTTGATCCTGTGCGAGTTAAAGATCCTACTTTTATAAATCTTGATGATGATATAGATGAAAATGTTATTTATGATGAAAATGTTACTTCTCTTGCTTCTGATAGTGAATATGAATATGTTGATATTGATAACCATTTATCTAATGAATTTTCTAAAGCACTTATCCTAGCTCCTAGACAAGAACAACGTGGCTTGGAACATGAACATAGCCCTTGTTTGGATCTTGCGATAGCTCCATCTACTGTGTTGGATGTTCCTCCTCTAGCGTGTTGCCTGCCTTCCTGAAATATTGATCAGCAAGATCGGGGGGTGGATGACATGCTAGACTAGTTCATTAGCACAGCAGACTCTCTCCTCCTCTCTTTCTTTTGTTACTTCTTCTATGTGTTATTCTCATTCTTCTATTTGTTGTCCTTAGTGTTGTCTACTTGAGGACAATGCAAAGCATTGAGATCTCTTTTGGTCTCTCTCATGTTGACTCAAAAGACACATGTGTTACCTTCTTCTAGGTGACCTTCCTTGATTGGGGAATGAAGAACAATTATGCATACATACATATGATATACGTGAATTATCATACAACATACTAACCCCAAGGAAAGCGAAGTCACCTCATGATTTATGTTTTGTGTCTATTATCCTTGGGTTTATCTCACACTTGGGGGCTAAATCTTTGTGATAACATGCTCCTTTCCCTTCTCATTTCTTATGTGTATCACTACCTTAAAGCAATCACCCCCGATGAGGCGTGTGTGATCGTTTTAACGTAGGGGGCATACACTCTATCCATATCTCTTCAAGATTCCTAAAAATTTCTTGGCGAACTTAGCTTTGCCTTGAAAATTTTTGGTATTTTTCTTGCATGACTCATAGTGAGGAAACCGTACTATTGTCAGTCATGGTTCTCCCTCGTGATCTTCCCTTTTACTTTATCAATCGAATTTGTGAGATCCTTAGTCCGTTGGGGGCTTGGTGTATCTTGCCTCCTTGACATGGTGAAAGTCTTTCAATGTTGTTTCCTTGTACTTTACCGGAAGTATGGGTGTACGCTTATACTCCCGCTAAAGTGGGGGCTAAATGTAGCATCCTAAACTTGTGACACTTGCAATTTCAACTGCATTTGGGTCTTCACGATGGTGACACAACACTGAACCTAATTGGAGACCCCGAAACCTATTTGCGACATCAAAAACTGCATCTTTTCTGCACCTTGGCCTGATCCTCCTTGCACCCTGCTGTCCCGGGAGGTGGGACCATGGCGCCTAGTGCCCTAGTCCTTCAGGACCATGGCGCCTAGCACCCTAGTCCCTCAGGACCATGGCGCCCAACACCCTGGTCCCTGGCCCTATTTTGGGCCCGGTCTCTTGTTGGGCATCGGGTCTTCAAGTTTGCAATTTGGAAAATAATGTTCCTAGGTCGGCCTAAGGTTGGAAAAATCAGTCTTCTAACCCTAATTGACAAGTATATAAACTACATTTCTGCTTACGAAAAGAGGAGGAAAAACATATGTGTGCAAGAGGCGGAAGTGATATTCAAACCTTCAAACATTCAAGCATTCAAGCATTCCTTCAAGCAATTGAGCATTCTAGGTCTCCATTCAAGGCTAGGTATTGCATTCAAGACAAGGATTCAACCATTGAAGAGGAGATCACCTACAACTTACAACATACAACATACAACATCATTACACCTTTGCATGTAAGAATACAAACATTCTTACAACAAGGTATCAGTACTTGATTACATTACAAACATTTACACTTACAACATTCTCATTCCTTGGTTAATTCCAAAACCGGGGTTTGACCTGAAGGCAAACCCCTAATCCCTAACCCCCCAATCATCCTCTCTTTTCTATGTGTAGGTTGTAGGTATGCGACTGTAATTGAAGATCTAGAATCCTTGTACAGAGACGAACAGATCCCCCTTCATTTCACGGGATTTTCGGAGGACCGTGTGCACTCTGGGTGCCATTGTTCCGTCAAATTTCACTCAAACTTACAGGATGGCATCATCTCAACATTTTACTGCTAATTTCAGGTCCGTAGCTTCATCTCGTGTCCCCATCTTTGTCTACAAGCGAATCTTTCCTACTTTCACATACACTCCTAGTTCAATCCTTCTATCTACATTCTTTACAAAAGAGGGTATCCTTGTTGTCTCAACCCTTGAAACTCATTTAGAATTCAATCTTGCATTGTGTGGGATTGGATCTTGTGAGTTTCAACCCCTCTTTTGAATGTAAAGTCTCTCCTAAGTGAAAACCGTCAATCCTAGTGACCTCCTTTCTCTCTCCTTGGAGTGGGGGGAACACCTAGGGTTCGATTTTCTGCTTTACATAAACAATTTTCTAACCGCTTAATCTCCTTGATCACATTTCCCATGATCAATCATAGCCATCAGATCTTCAATCTTGACTAGGTTCTGTAGACGTATAAAAATGACCATATTCCTAAATGAATATTTTATGTGCATTTCTCTATTTAATTAAATCCAATTTAATTAAATTACTCGCATTCCTCTATTTAATTAAGTAAATTACTCAATTAAATTCACTATACCATTTAATTAATAAATCATTTTATTCAATTAAATTCCTTCTATCCACTTTTAATTAAATTCAAATTTAATTAAATAGTTATCCTAAGTTGAATAAATCTAATTTATTTAATTTCCCCAAATTACAACCAAATTGAATTAAATTAACTTTATTTCAATTAAATCATATTATCCCTCCATCCACTTGCATTCTCCTACATCTCCCACTTGCATTCTAAAACCTATTCCTAATTTCTTCTAGACCCTTCTAATCACTTCTAAATTAACCTAACCCATCTTCTAAACTTTGTCACATCCCTAAACAAAGGGAGGTCACTTCTCAAAACCTTAAAGTCTTTGATAACCATTAAAGGCTTCAAGTCTTCAACCACTTAATTTTCCAAAGTCTCCCAAACCATTAATGGTTAATTCAACCCTCTTACATGGTTAGAGACTTTTTGCCTAACTTAACCTTCATCCAACCCAACGGTCTCTTCAAACATTCATTGCTTTGACCATGGTTATTCCTTAATCATTTTCACAAGGGTTTATCCTTGGATTAACTCTTAATTCAATGGGTAATCTTAGCTTAAGCTTGACCCTTACCCTCTAGATAACCATAAGGTCTTCTCAGGCATTGGATTAACTCTTAATTCAATGGGTAATCTTAGCTTAAGCTTGACCCTTACCCTCTAGATAACCATGAGGTCTTCTCAGGCATTTAATGTATCCAACCCCTTTTCTCAACCAGTCTTATGTTGATATTTGCCACCATTTCATTGGTGCCAATTGCAAACATGGATTCCCAACTTTCAAACTTAGCCCTTGATTAACTCTTTCAATCTTGACCATCCATTGCCCTATTTTTGCTATAAATAGAGCTCTCATTCCTCCATTTTTGATCATCATCCCAGTTTGTAGTATCATACTTATGCTCAAATACATTCAAGCTTTCACATTTCATATATGCTCATCATTTAGCCTCTCTTTTCAATAGGAAATAGTCTAAATATGCATGTTTAGAATACTTTCTTTATCATTTAGCTCAATTATAGACTAATATAGTATGTTAGGATAGTATTTATACTAACCTTGTCATCTTATAATCTAGTTTATTGCATTTTAAGATCATGCATAGCTTAGGATGCATTTCATTCTAAAATTTATCAAAAGCATCCCTCATTCTTGCATTTTCCATCCCTAAACCATTTTGCTCAGTGATCTGAGAGTGAAAACATTGGTTTGAGGGACCGTGTAAGATAGAGAACCATGGAACCATCCTTGGGAAGCTGAATTATACTTCATAACTCCATAGCTTGCACCAAGAAGTCCTGTGGGTGTGTGAGCAAGGCTCTATAGAGCTCCATTTTTCACATATTGAGTTCTATCGACCCACTTTTCTTGCACACATTTCTGGCACCCACTATGGGGCCCTACCCCATATTTCAAATTGGTTTTGAAATATATCCACTTTTGCAGACACGCAGGAAAAATGAATTAGCGCGTTAAGTTAACTGTTTAGCGCATCTGATTAACAGCCTAGCGCATTCAGTTTACTGTTTAGCGTGTGGAGTCCATCATCTAGCGCATAAAGTCCATTTATCAGCACATAAGATTACTAATTTTTTCTACAGGTCTCGGCATGGGAGAAAAATAGAGCAATGCTTTGGCACACAGAGAAGCGCATCCCGAAAATAGTGTAGCGCATTGAAGACTTCTTTTAGCACATTACGGCTATTATGTAGTGCGTACAGTTTGTTATGTAGCGCATCACAGACAGAAACGAGAAAACTAATTTGTAACAGAAACTAAAATTTAGACTTGGGGAAGTCCACGAAATTCACCTTTTTGCTAACAAATTGACTAGTTTTCTGCAGGTTACTGACAGTTGACTGTAGGTTTTGAATCCATTCTATTTAGGCTAGAATTAAAGTAGTTTAAATTTTTACTAACTTTTCTAAGTTAGGCAAAGTTCAAATTTCTTTCTTTTCTAGTTTAAATAAAATTGAACTCACTTTTATTTTGGGCAAGTAAAATGAACAACAAATCAAAATCTTTTCTTTCTTTTCTAGGAGAAAATTGATCACTTTGGGCTCTAAAAAGAACAACACAAATTTTTGTTTTTTTTCTGATTTTCTTTTGTTGACCAAATTGAACCTTTTGCTTTGTTGACTCGGTTATTTCCTTAGATTAAATAATCATTTCTTTGAGGAAGTAAAATTAACACCATGCTTTTTTTGGAGCAACATCTCCCAGTAGAGGTTAGAAAATCACTGAATTCAAGGTTTAAAAAGAATTTTTGATTGCCTTGAATCAAAAGAGGAAGGTATATGCTCTCCCCTTAACTGGGTGATTCAAAAAACTAGACCTCTCTTAAAAAGCTTTCTTTCCTTCAAAAGCATTTTACATCCTTTAGCAGGCTTGCCTTCCCGAGGAGTTGAAATCAACTCTTAAAGCCGTTTATGGCTGGTGTGAAGGGAATGACCTAAGTGGGGAACAACTTTGATGCCAAGTATTCCAACCCACTATAATCAAAAGTGAAAAGTGACGAAAGTCCTTTTCAACAGTTGCGCGCAGTGATTAGCCTTCCCCCAGTATCCTCAAGATATGTAAAGCCTTTGTTCTAAAGGTTGGGAAGCCTCCTGAGGGAGTTTATCACTGACGGCTGAACAGGAAGCTTGATTACGAACCATAGAAATAGAAGCTTTGAACCGAGTCAATAACTAGACATTTATAACATCATAGTGCAAGGGTGGGGAAAAATCTGCCCCCAAGATTACTCACCATATATCTCCCAAGATAACTACTCAACTGTGAAACGATTCACTTTGACTTAATTTCTAACAAAAGGCAAAAAAACGGGCACCCTCAAGGGGGTGACATGGCTGTTTGAGCTGACGGAGTATCAAGACTAGTGGGCTATGATGTTATTTATGACTTTTGAATAAAGTGTCTTTGTTGAAGTGTATTATTCGTATCCAAACTTGTTGAAAAATTGGAGATTTGAATATATCCTCACAGAACATACACTTTTTGTTAGATTAGGCAAAATGGTTGTACTTTTTGTGTTGTGCTTGCATTTATTACTTCAAAAAATTATCCATCTAAACTGAAAAACTCATGATCAAAACCAAAAATTGCAGACAAACCAATTGAAAGAAATATCAGGGCAGATTAGTGCATGAGGACAACTCCTTAGCACATAGGGTATTTCAGTTAGCACATCAAACCATCTAGTTAGTGCATCTATTCCAAACAGTAGCATTTTATCGCAAAATCAAAACAATGTTAAAACATTTAGCACACCAGAGAAACAGTCTAGCGCGTGGAAGCATCAGCTTAACGTGTGGAAACCAAACATTAGCGCGTCAAACCCAGGTTAGTGCGTAACTTTTTAAATGTAGAAAACAAAATTTTGAACAAACAAAACTTTAGCGCGTGTCTAGGAGCAGCCTAGCACGTGTGGTCATTCTTTTAGTGTGTGGAGTAATTTTGGTAGCGCATTTCATCCCTGTTTTAGCACGTGATCAAAAACATATAGACAGAGGGCAAAACAATGAGGAATTTTAAAATTTTTGAAAACATTTTCAGGCACCTCTTATTATCAACAACATTTTTCATCAAAGCAGAGTAGCAAAAACAAACCGTTAAAACTATTTCTTGAGATAAATTTGTGTCAAAAAAAACGTTGTAAAAATCCTAAACTGATCGCACAATAAAACATATCTATCTTATCATAATCCAGAAACCTCATCATCAGTATCAACAGAATCCTTTACCATCTTACGGATTTCATCTCCAAAAACACTTGTTTAAAAATTTCAAGTTGTCAAATCAAGTCTCCATATCGGGAGGCTTTTATCCATATCATTTGATATGCTTTGTCATGAAGGGGCATCTAAACCTTCATTTTGATAGAGTAAGACTTGAAATTTTCCAAACAAGATCAACTAAATCCAAACCAATCAAAGGAAACCATTGATCATTCATGCATGACTAATCCCCATATTCTGAGAAGAAAGAACCTTTATCGTAACATCACATTGAAGAAACAACAACCTAGTTTTTCCAAGTTCATCAAGAGAAATAAGTTTTTATACATCAATCGTCAACTCTTCAAATCTCACTAGGTATTCCTTTATCATGTCAAATGTTATATCCAAAACAAATCCAATGAATTTGACAAAGAACCTCTAAAAACAAGAGCATATTGTCAAAAGTCTGCTTTTAATCAAATCATAAGCCGCGGAGGAAGGATCAATCTGACATTCTTGCCCGATGAGTGTATCACTTATAACACATCTCGACTAGAACCACCCACCCCCAAGCAACATATCAACAAGGATTTTGTCCCCTTCATCACTGAAAGTTTCTACTAAAATGCCTGTTACTCGCTCTCAAAGAAACCAACAAAGTGAGACACACGCAGAGTCTAGTATTAATCGAAGGTTGTCAAATCCTTTTGAAGGTCCACACCTAGAAGAGAATGAAATTTCTAAAGCACTTCTTCAGGAATGTCAGGAAAACCCTTCATTCCAAAAGCTTGTAGAAAGGCTTATGGAAAATGACAAAGAAAAATATTTGCTCATGCTCACAAGTAAAGGCGTTAAACTTCCTGAAGATTTAGACACAAACATCTTTAGAACTGGATCTCGACAATATGCATATCAAGAACAACAAAGAGAAGAGGAAACTCATAACCTTGAACAACACATACTGGAGCAACACATTCCAGAACAACATATATCAAAAATGCATATACCCGAGCAAGAAACTCCAGAGCAAAATATAACATTTAACACACCTTTTCAGCTAAGAACTAATACAAGGGAAGAGTTTCTTCCTCAAAAAAATAATGCACCTTTGGTTGCTCTTACTCAACAAATGCAAATGTTACAAAGACAAATACAAGACATGCAACAAGGGACAATAGTGTGGTACTCATTAAATGTAATCTGTCCTTATCCATTTGACAGAAGATTGAACATGGTGCCTTTTCCTCCAAACTTAGACGTTCCCAAATTTGATAAATACGATGGGAAAAGTGATCCCTGAGATCATGTTTGAGAATTTTGCACAATGAGTCTTGAATTTGCTCATGACAACACCTATCTGATGAGGTTATTCCCAAGAAGCTTGGGAGGGAAAACAATGGAATGGTTATCCAAAATTACACCACTTGTTAGATCGTTTGATGAATTAGTTAACAAGTTCATAACCCAATACTCCTATAACATTCAACACACCATAACCATGTTGGATGTCTACAACACCAAACAAAAGAACAACGAAACATTCATGATATTCCTTCAACACCGGCGATGTATGGTATCACGATATCCTTAGATATTCCTGAAAAGGAGAAAATGGAAATCTTCATTGACAATTTGAATGGTGAAATCAGTTATAGGATAAAACTTCAATGCATACCATCTTTCACTAAATTAATTGAAAATGGCATTCAAGTAGAGGAAGCATGTGTCAAAAAGGGAACACTCAAATTCTTCAAGGAAGGAACAAACTCATCAAACTACAATAACCAGAACAACATCAGCTTAGACAAATCTTGATTTTGGACTTGAAACAAAAATGAAGGCAACAACGACTCACATGATCCCAAATCTAAGCAACCAGTGCTTGCATTATTCGGAAACCCTCAGACTACGAAAAATCCTAAAAATGCTAATCCAAATGCTAACATATATGCACCAAACATCGATCAAGGACAACTCAACACAAACAACACTAATGATACTCAAAGAAAAAACATGAATCTAGGACCTAACAACAATTCACGCAACAGCGCGAACAATTTCCAAGAGCGTATCTTCACACCACTAAGGCAATCACTAGAATCAGCATTCAGAGAACTTCTGGCAAACAAAATTCTCTACTTGCTTGCGATCAACAACTATGAACCCCAAATCAAACCACCTTGGTGGAATGATTCACACTATTGTGATTTCCATCATAACAAGGGTCATCGGATGAACGATTGCATGAGATTGAAACACATTGTGCAAGACATGATTGATCGAGGTGACTTAATAGTAGATGGTCTCAAAACAAATGGTGATCACAGAACCTTTAAAAATCCTCTCCTAAATTAAAACAAAGATGGAGCTTCAACCTCGGATGATACACATGGAGCTCGTATCAACCATATCTACAACAACACCATAAATCACATATCAGCTGAAGATCATCAAGTAAATGTCATCACCATCTGAGAAAAACATGATCATGAATCTGTCAATGTGACAACCCAAAATTAGAAATATGTCTTAAAAGGGCATACGGAACCTACAACTACTACACCAAAAATCCAATATGACTTGGTTAGCCAACTACGCAAAACTCTAGCTCAGATATCTATACTAGTGTAGACATCTAAAAATGGTCAATGCTTGCGGAGTCATACTTTAACATTGGTGCATTGCCTTATTTTAGGTTTTTGCATCGCATTAACATTTCTCCTATGATTCACACTTGGTTTTTATCATTTGCGAACATCGAGTCATTCTTCTGCATTCTTCATTTGTCTCGCTTTTGAATTCGGTCTTGTCGACAACAATCTCCAGTCATGATTTTGATCGATCTTATCCTGTCGCATCAATGTGCATGCTCATTTGTCATCATTTTGGACATCATCAATCCTAATTAGGGTTTTTTCCTCTTATCAATCTTATCATCTGGCGATCGATTTGTCATCAATCCTTATCATTTTCAATCTTGTCATTTTGCGATCGATTTGTTATCGATCATTGTCATGTCCGATATTGTCATTTTGTGATCAATTTGTCATCGATCGTGGTCATTTTCAATCTTTTCATCTTGCAATCTATTTTGTCATCGATCCTTGTCCTCTTGTCGTCAATTTTGTCATTTTGTGATCAATTTGCCATCGATCGTTGTCTGTCTCAATTATGTCAATTTGGATCAATTAGTCATTGTTCCTCGTAAATTGGTGCATTTATCACATTGGTCCTTTGTTAATCAGAATCATGATCGAGTCAATTATCTTTTATCAAGACCTAATTGTCATCCTTGCATTGCTAATTCATCTTCTAGGGTTTCATGATTTAATCATTTAACCTTGTTTGTCATTTCTCTCTCTAGGATTAATAAATTATTTATTTATCCTAAGTCTTCTCATCGCAATTAAATGTTCATTTAATTGGCTAATTTGTGAATTAATTAATAAATGACAAATTATTAATTAATTTACCTAATTTTTCCTAATTTCCTAATTTTCATCAATTTCTAATTCCTAATTTCTAATTCCTAATTTTCTAAATTCTAATTCACCTAATTTCAATTCTCTCCTATTTTTCTCCTAATTTCATGGGAATGACATTTCAATTTGTCATAATTTGTCATAATTTGTCATAATTGACAATCAATCAATTCTTACATAGAAATTTGTCATAATTTTGTCATAATTGACAATCAATTAATCCTTGCATAGCAATTTGTCATAAATTGTCATGAATTATCAATCAATCAAATTTTGCATAGAAAGTGCATAATTTGTCATAATTGACATTCTTGATTTGCAATTTCCATTTGAATCGAATCATGCTAATTTGATCTTTTCTCCAATTTATCTATAAATTGGATGAATTTCTTCAATCCCAACTAATCACTTTGTCGAATCAATCACGCTTCGAGTATTCTTACGCTACTATCTTGTCTACTTGCTTTCATTTCATGTGTATGCATCTATAGGTGAGATCCACAAACAAAGCTATTTGAAGAAGAAAGAAGGACAATGGAGCTGCATGAAGGGGATATTCAGATCTGCATTTGGTTTGCTTAGTTTTTAATCTTGAATGTTTTTGTTTTCATGTCTTTATTGAGTGTGTTTAGGATTGATCATTGCATTTGAGCTTTTGTGATTGAGCTAGTTTAGTATTGATATTGCTTGTGATAATTTCCAATTTCCTAGCTACATTAATTAGTGAACCTGACATGAACTAACCCCTAATCATGCTTTTGAGTTCTTTTGAGATGATTTGCAAGTCAAAAACCCAAGAAACAGGGTAATGCAGGGCTTTCTGGGGACTTCTACGCCTGTGTGAGACAATCTGCGCCTTTGTCAAGCATTCTATGCCTGTGTCAAGGATAATCTGCACCCGTGTCAAGCATTCTATGCCTGTGTCAAGCATTCTGTGCCTGTGTCAAGCATTCTGCACTTGTGTAAAGTCCAGAAATAGAGGTAAAAATGCAGTGTTTTTACTTGTAAATTGTTTTGTTTTGCATTTTGTTTCTGCTTTTTGGTTTTTGGTACTGATTCTCTATGCAACACCTTGGCATTACGCATGGAAAAGACAACAAATGAAACTACTAACACGTTTATGCAAGTTCGATAGTCAAAGACTAAACATATCAAACTTCTAACTTGGGTTTTGCAGGTTGCCTTGGATTACAACTAAACTTTGTGTTTGTAATTAATATTTAGGCACCTAGTATGATTTCTAAATAGGATGGAATGAATGTATGTTTTCTTTGATTGTTGAGTGTGACATTGGAGTAGGAGAGTATGCTCTCATCCTTCTTAAGGTGATTAGAAATCTAGATCTTCGATACCATGCTCAAGTTTTTGATTGTGTGTCACCTTTAGAGGGCCTGCCTTCACGACCATTTGCTTTTGCAAGCAAGTGATAATTGTGAGAAGGGAACGACATAAAGTGAGTATGGCTAGAATACCTTGGCATTCTAACTCACTATAAACAAATACTTGATGAGCGAAAGCTTTGAAGGAAGGGTTACGTGGGAATTGCAGTTACTTGGGAAGTGATGACCCTTGGACTCTTTCTCATATCAGCATCTAAGTAGGACCTCACAGTCTAAATCATGCTTGCGTGACTACATTTGTTTGGTATCTTGGTGGGCTTAATGTCTCAATCACACTTGCGTGACACCAAGGAGTAATGCTTAATAGAAATCCTTACTAAACACCTTGTATTTAGAGGTCAAAATCCTTCTAGTTGCTTGAGAAGGACAAGTTTGGATACTTGGAAGAAATACTAAGTTCACCATGGGGAGATTTCCATGGGGACTGATGCTTGGCTGCCTTGAGAAGTGAGTGCCATGGAGGGGAGCCCATGGGGTCAAGCATCTATGTATTCTCCTTGAATCCCATAATGAGTCTACCTCTCAAGTATCTAATGTCCTTGCCTACCATAAGAAATGTGTGAATGAGCATGATTGTCTTGATTCTAAGTGGAAATATCTTGTCTTCTTTGCTTGTCAAAAGTTGAAATTGTATCTCATTTCAAAAACAAGGCAAATTGATTCAAAACAAGGTTAAACACAAGAACATTCATCCAACAAAGTTCAAAACACCTTCAAACATGGTTGTCAAACATTCTTCAAAATATTGTCTCAACATGCATGTCACTTAGATGTAGGTTCATCTTAGGTTTGCATTTTGCAAAGTCATTTCAACTACCAAGGTTAGGTTTCACCTAAGTCATACTCCTTTGCATATCAATAAGGGTCATCCATTTGCATGTGTCCTCTTGCATTAGAGTAATACCATTGTCATACATTCATATTTGCATACCCTAGGTTCCTTCATTAAGCTTAGATCATTATCATATCATATTAGGGTCATTTGCATAGTAATTGTCTCTTTCCGTATATTGTCAAAACTAGGTTTTGTCATACTTAAGTAATCCAAATCTTTGATAAACCCTAAGTCAGTGTTAGGAAGTCTAGACCTTATCAAGCCTTTTCTCTTTTTGTCATTATTGTCATTTCATCAAACCTAGCTTAGTATCCAAGCATATAGGGGAGACATTGTCATTTTGTCCTTTTGTCACTTGGTCCTTTTGTCCTTTGAGGTCTAGACATCATTTCAATTCCCTAAGGATCTCTTTTAGATTTGCATTCAAAAGTTTTTCAAAATCTTCAAAAACAACCAAAAACATAGATTGCATTCTTGCCATAGATTGCATTTTCATCTATTTAGTTTGCATTTAGTTGCATATCATATATTATCCTTAAAAATTTCCAAAAATATTGCATTTGCATAAGTGACATGCCTGTTGAAACAAGGTCAAAATCTAAGAAGATGGGCGAACCAACATATTAACCCATTGACAACATATCAAATTCACAATTTCAAACTAGTCAAATAGTACAAATTGAAGGTTCATCAAACACATCATTTCCACCATATGGAATGGTTCAACTTGGACCACCTCCATTATATGAACCAATATTTGTACCCATGAAACCAGGACATGGGAGTGTTCCACTAACACCAAGAGGAAATGCACCTTTCGATTGGAATCAACCAAACCTGCAACATGAAATTCAAACATTACATGAGGAACAAACTCTTTCACAAGGGTTTGGTTTAGATCAAGGCATTCAACAAGAAACAAATCCAAATGTCCAACCAGATTCTTCATCAGATTCCGATGCTTCTAATGATGTTGATATGTTCCTTCAAGATCCAAAGTTGACAAAAAAGATGGATAAATTCTTGAACAAGGTCTTTAAAATGTTCCCACAAAAATATCTTAACATGATGAGTAATGTGGCTTCCTCAAACGAGCAAATTAATGTGCAAACACAACAAGGCGGTGAGCTGTTAAGTTTCTCTTCGCATCCAAATGAAGAAAATGTGCAATAGGAAATTCAACCTACCTTGATGAGTAAACGTGCTTCAAAGGCATTGATAGTGACTATTCCTCAAAAGTCACCATTTAAGACAATAAATAATCCATTATTCAACACAACACCGGTAACACAAGATCAAATGAAGACCACGCAAACATTGACAATTGTCCCTCAACAAGAGGTGGTTCCTCACATGCATAAAATTGGATCAAAATCTAAGATGCAAGAAAGCTTCATGACTGGAATGCCTGATATCACCAATGTTCAAAACAATTGCACAATGCAACAAAGTTCTTATGTCCCGTTAAGCTCAATATATTTGCCAAACACTATTATGATAGATCCTTCGAAAATGGCGACACACAGAGATATAGATAGTGGCTTGCACCAACAACAAATGTTGCAACAATTGAGTAATACACAAAAGGTACAATCGAATGTGCAAACAAACAATGTGCAACAGCAACAATATCGCATTCGACAACAAATTGCAGCGCCTTCTACCTCATTACAAGTTAATTCAAACTTGCAACCATCACAATGGATTGGACAAACAACACAGCAAGTTAATGCAAATGCCATACCCCATCTTAAGGAGAAACAACAAAAACCACCCAAACAAAGTTTTTTGCAAATGATGGGATTTACACCACGACAACAATTGGCACAAAGTCAGCAAATTCTAATTCATTAGCATCACCAACAACATGTGCCTCAATATGTGCCAAGACAAACAAGCTATCATCCTTCACAACCACAATTGGCACCTATGCAATATCAACAACACCCTCAATTGCAATATCAACCTAGGCTACAAGAAGCACAGCAACAAGGTCAATATCAAGGCATGGCACAACCACAACAACAAGAGGTGTACCAAGAACATTATATGCCGGAGACACCAAAGACGACAATTTCAGAGTATCAACAACCGATCGGAAACACAATGTATCGACAAAGAGTACCCACTAGGATTAACGATGGACCTCCAAAATCTGATACAATTGCGCAATAGCTTGAGAAGTTGCAATGACAAGTTGACGCATTAGAAACTAAAGGAACAAAGAAATTGTATACAGATCAGGATTTATTTCCTAATCCATTTGACAAGAGTTTATAAATGCCTCCATTCCCTAAGCATTTTGAGGCACCTAATTTTGAGAAATATAAAGGGAATGGCAATCCAAAGGATCACATTCGAGCATTTTTCACAGCATGTACTAAAGTGAGTTATGAGGAAACATATTTAATGCGCTTATTTGCATGAAGTCTCATGAGACAAGCCATGGATTGGTATTTGCATCTGCCAAGAAACATAAGGACTTGGTCGGAACTGGCTCAAAAGTTTATATCTCATTTTGCGTTCAACATCAACAGTGACGTGACCATGTCAGATTTATGCAACACCAAGCAAAAGCAAGGTGAACCATTAGTGACTTTCTTGCAACGATGGCGAAGCTTGTATAGTCGTTCTTCCCTAGATATACCTGAAGAACAACAAGTGAATCTGTTTATCCAAAATTTGGTCCCAGAAATGATGTATGAGCTAAAATTGAAAAGTCCCAGTACTATTGAGAAACTCATTAAGAAAGGGATGAACATTGAAACCGTGCTTGTAGCCAAGGGAATCATTAAGCTCAATAAAGACAGTGACAACACAAACAATTCCAAGGACCGAAATAGATTTTGGTATAAAAACAAGAATGTCACTAATGATGGTGTTGTTGATGCAAGAGCAGTGAATGCAAATCAACCCCCGTTCACAATCAAGAAATTAAGTGTTCCTAATATGTCAACTATGGAACAAAATCAAACACCAATGAGAAATGTTACTCAATAGCCGCAATACCAACAACAAGGTCAGCAACAAAACCAACAATGCAAACCTTTCCGATTGTGGGATGGGCCTCCTCAACAATTTACACCATTGGGAGAGCTTATTGAGTCAGTAATGAAACAATTAATACAAGCAAAATTTATCAAGCTACCAGATATCAAGGTAGAACCAGTGGTAAAATCGCATTGGTGGAATGATAATGCATATTGTGAGTACCATCGGTCAAAAGGACATAAAACCGTGTCATGTTTTCAATTGAAACATATGATTCAAGACTTGTTAGAGCAAGGAGTAATTGAGGTAGATCCACCCAACATGACCTCTAACACTGATCATACAATTTTCAAAACTCCTTTGCTTGATCATGACAAGGGTAAAGCTTCTTCTTCAAACTCTACCCAAACAACAAATTATGCAAACACTGGTTATAACAATGTCATCAATTGTTTTCGAGTGTCAAATGAGTATGTTTCCACCATATGAATAAAGGAACAAGATCCTTCTTGCACAGTCACCACTCATCGATCCAAAATAGTCCTGAAAGGAGCTCCCGCAGCTCCTCCCAAACCAACTCCTGCAAGTCAGTATAATCTCTTGGATCATCTAGGAAAGACACCTACACAAATATCAATCCTTGAGTTGTTGAAAATGTCCCCCATGCATCGTGCAGTCCTAGATAAAGCTTTAATTGAGTCCACTATCCCAACAAACATTGATGTGACCAGTTTCAAGTCCAAATTGGACATCTAGCTATTTCCCAAAATGTTGCATTTTCTGATAATGATATCTCACCTGATAAGCTCCCTCATAATGATCCTTTACACCTTGAAGTCTTTGTCCATAATTGCAAAATCTGACAAGTCTTGATAGATGGCGGAGCTGGTCTTAATATTTGTACCTTGAGAGTGGTCATTGGCCTTGGTTATACAGAAAAGGACATTGATGCTTCCAGAAGAATAACAATCAAAGCATATGATGATGCTAAGCACCCATCTAAAGGGATAATTAACTTACCTATCAGAGTCGGTCTAGTGACAGAAAACACTTTTTTGTAGGTCTTAGATCTTGATCTCCCTTACAATATGATTCTTGGCCATCCATGGATCCATGCAATGAAAGCAGTTCCATCCACCTATCATCAATGTTTAAAATATCCTTACAATGGAACTAAGATAACAATTCCAAGAGATCCTAATCCATTTCAATTTTGTGCTGCCCTAAAGGATTCTCCATAGCAGCAAGTCCCAGTCAATAGAGAAGCCAGATCAGATAGTTATGTGGATCCTAATGAATTGTTAGATGCTGTCAAAGGAAAATTGAAGATACAGGACCAAGGATGCAGAGAATATTCAATGGATCAAACATTCCTCATCGGGAATTTACCAATATCTCCAAAATCATATGGCAAACCACATTTGTTGCAAAAGGAACCTAAGGTGGTTATTCAATATCAGCCTCCCGCAACATTTACAAGATGGGGTGAACTTGACAAAGAAACTTTAGATGATTATGTCATAGATTGGCTTTATAAGGATCCAACTGAGACCCCACCTATCAAGTTGCTAGTGGAACAGTACGGAAAAGGATTTACTATGCTGCAGAAGAAAGGATATGATGGCTGCAGTGGCTTAGGCCTGGACAAGAAGGGAAGGCTAGAACCTATTATACCCAAGATGCGACCTCCAAATTTAGGGTTAGGTTTTGTACCATTGTGAATTGGATCCTCATCTACCAAAGTGACCACATGTGGAAAAGGGTGTAACTCTGATGATGAAATAACACCTGAGGATACCCGACCCAAAACTGATTCCAATGAATGGGAGTGGAGTTCTTTTTCTTCTAGCGCCTATGCCTTAGACAATATTTTCCTCGACCTTGATAATTTGCCTATGGAAGACAAACATGAAATAACTCCCCTTCCTAAAACATGTCCTAATGCTTGGATAGAGTCATTCTGGGACCCAAGCTCCGAATCGGATACAAGCAGTTCAAATAGTGATACCACAGATGTATACATCTTTACCATCCCAGTCCACTCCCTCCTTAAAACTAATGATGACATGCCCCTCGTCTATCCCCAGCTTATCCAACATGACCAACAAGAACCACTCACATTGGATTGTTTTCAAAATGATGAAGCAATTGTAGAATTCCTTGAACTACGGGAAGGCATACCACAAGGTGATCATAAGGCAGGATTTTCTATTGATCTGGATTCCACAGCATATTTTGGGGAGTCAACTCCCTCTTCTAGTCATCAAAATGAAAAAAGAAAAGAAAAATTAAAAAATCAAAAGAATAGGTCTTTGAGTGAAAACCATAAGGCACTCTCTGATCATACAAAAGTAAAAATAAAAGATGTACCTATGGGTGAAAACCTCTCTGAGGCACCCAAAGGTGGAAGAGTGGACATACCCCTATCAAGTCAAGACAAATCAACATTGTTTGTGGAAATGATCGAGGAAATCAATTTGGGTACACCTGACAACCCTAAGGTCATTCATTTTGCTGCTTCTCTATCAAAACAGGAAGAGATAGATACTGTCAATTTCTTCCTTGAGAAGAAGATCAACTTTGCATGGTCCTATGTAGATATGCCTAGCCTCAATCCAGAATTAGTCCTTCATCACTTGCCATTAAAAGCAAATGCCAAGCTTGTCAAACAGAAACTTAAAAAGATGCATCTCCAAGTGGCTTTTTTGGTCAAGCTAAAACTAAAAAAATTACTGGATGTGGGCTTTATTAGACCCATTGATTATGCAAACTAGATTTCAAATTTGGTACCAGTTAGCAAAGTAACTGGGGGCATTAGAATCTATACAGATTTTAGGGATCTAAATAGATCATGCCCTAAAGATGATTTTCCCCTGCCAAACATAGACATCATAGTTGACATGACTGTTGGGTATGAGTTGCTCTCATTGATGGATGGTTTCTTCGGCTATAACCAAATTCACATTGCTCCTGAAGATCAACATAAGACCGCATTCACATGTGCTTGGGGTACCTACTACTGGAATGTGATGCCCTTTGGTCTTAAAAATGCAGGCGCAACATATCAAAGAGTGATGACGACAATTTTTCATGATTTCATGCATACTTTGATGGAGGACTATGTTGATGACTTATTATGCAAATCTATCACAAGAGACAGTCATCTCACCATCCTGGGCCCAATCTTTGACTGAATGGAAACTTACAAGCTTAGACTCAATCCAAAGAAGTGTGTCTTTGGTGTCACAGCTGGCAAATTACTAGGATACATTGTTTCTCATAGAGGCATTGAAGTCGACCTGGCCAAGGTTAAAGCAATAATGGATATGCCTCCTCCTTCCAATCTCTGGCAATTAAGAAGTCTACAAGGAAATCTCCAATCAATCCACCGCTTTATAGCATAGTTGGCAAACAAATGTCATCCATTCCAGCATCTATTGCATAAAGTAGTCGCTTTTAAATGGACTGAGCAATGTCAATCAACCTTTCAAGCTCTCAAGGACTATTTGCTGTCGCCACCTATTCTAATGCCTCCTATAGAAGGAAAGCCATTTATATTGTATATTTCTACAGCTGAAACGACACTAGGCATTCTCTTGGCTCAACAGGACGAGAATGGCAAAGAGCGAGCTATTTATTATATCGATCAGACACTAGTAGGCTATGAGCTGAATTATTCAACTATTGAACGAGCATGTTTAGCAGTGGTATTTGCAACACAAAAACTCCAACATTATATGTTAAATCACCAAACATTGCTGGTTGCAAAAATTGATCTCTTGAAATATTTGCTTAGCAGAGTAGCTTTGACAGGTCACCTAGCAAAGTGGGTTATGATCCTCAGTGAATTTGATATTGAGTATATGGAGTGAAAGGCAATAAAAGGGCAAGTCATAGCAGATCAACTTGCAGAGGCTCCTACGTATGATGATCATCCCATGTTGACTGATTTTTCGGATGAATCAATCTTTTCTCTCACATCTTCTAATGAATGGAAGTTATACTTTGATGGATCCCATACCAAGTTCAGGTCCGGAGCAGGCATATTGTTTGTCACCCCTCAAGGTGATGCTATTCCCAAGTCCTATAGAATAACTTTTCATTGTACCAATAACATTGCAGAGTATGAAGCACTGGTCACAGGACTCCGAGTAGTGGTCCACTAGAATATCACGCATTTACAAGTCTATGGAGATTCTCAATTAGTAATCCAACAAGTGAATGATGACTACGAAACAAAAGATGAAAAGCTTATTCCTTATACGCATATTGTAGATTTGTTCAAGACCAAATTCACGATTATCCATTTTAGTCAAGTTCCAAGAATGCAAAACAAGTCAACAGATGCGATGGCTACGATTGCTTCCATGTTAAATATGCCCCATAACATGGACAAATGTGAATTTTTGGTCGAACAATTGCTTGTCCCTTCTTTTGACATTTCGATAGCAGATGTGATGTGTGTTCTTGTTGGTCCTAACTCCCCATGGTACAATGATGTATATCAATATTTGAAATCCTAGACCTTACCACCTAACCTTTCCGCTAACCAACACCGAGCCTTCATTCGATAGATGGCCAAATATGTCATCATTGCCGACACCCTTTACTGTCGTTCCTTTGACCATACCCTCCTCAGGTGTTTGGATTTTGATGAATCACAAATGGATTTACACGAGGTTCACGATGGTATATGTGGGGGCCATTTCAGTGTTCTTATCTTAGCCAAAAAGTTGATTCGTGCTGGGTATTATTGGCCCACTCTGGAGAAGGATGTTCATGATTTTGTTAAGAAGTGCTACAAGTGCCAGATCCATGGAAATTACATTCATGCACTAGCCAAAGAGCTTCATTCTATCATATCTCCGTGGCCCTTTTCTCTATGGGGATTGGATCTTATTGGCAAGATTCACCCAACATCTGCAAATGGACACAAGTTCATCATTACAGCCACAGAGTATTTTACAAAATGGATCGAGGCTATCCCCATGACCTATATCACTGGTGTCCAAATTTTAAAATTCTTGCTGAATTATATCATATGCAGATATGGGGTACCCCTTGCCATAGTCACAGATAATAGTCGACCCTTCAAGAATAAAGATGTCAAGGAACTCTGTGAAAAGTTTCATATCCAACACCATTTCTCCAGTCCATACTATCCATAGGGTAATGGTCAAGCTGAAGCATCAAATAAAACCATTATCAAGATCCTAAAAAAGGTTGTCAATGACGCTGGTCGAGATTGGCATATACAGTTGAATCCAACACTATGGGCCTATTGCACTTCTATCCACACACCTACTGGTGCAACACCTTATTCCTTGGTGTATGGTGTGGACGCCATTTTACCCTTGGAAGTGGAGATTCCTTCCTTGCATGTTTCCTTACAACATCTGATTGATGATGAGATACACAGAGTCTCTCGGTTGCATCAGCTTGAGATGTTAGACGAGAAACGTCAGACAACCCTGACACATTTGCAAGCATATCAAAACCGTCTCCGTCACTCTTATAATAAGAAGGTCAAAGGGTGACACTTCGAAGTGGGAGATCTGGTTTTAAAGGAAAACCCCAAGAATGCACAATCTACTGACATCATCAAAAGACAAGTTTGAACCTAATTGGGTTGGGCCTTTCATAGTGACTGCAGCCTATGGCTCGGGGGCATATCAGCTTGCCACTCCAGAAGGTGAACCTTTGTCTGATCCTGTCAATAGCATGCACCTTCGCAAGTACTGGGCATAATTTTCTATCAGCACTTCTTCAAGTATGATCCTGAAAAAATACAAAAAAATAGAAAAAACAAAAAAAATACAAAAAAAATCAAAAAAGCATAAAATACAAAAAAAAAAAAAGTGAAAAGCAAAAGAGAAAAAGAGCAAAAAAGTAAAGAAAAATGATTTGTCCTCTAGTGAAAACCTGGCAAACAGGCGCTTTGGGCAAGTACCATGGTGAAAACCTAGCAAACAAGCGCCATGTGTAAAGAGATCATTGCTCCGTCATCTATCATGACCTCTAGCTATGCTTTCTCTTAGCCAATTTATCATGTCTATCTTTGTCTTGACCCAATGTTCAGTTCTAGGCTCGTGATTGGTCAACATCATTGTCTTGCATACTCCAGTTTCTTGTACATATGTTTCGGTCCTGGTCTATATATATGTCTTTCAGATGTGCATTGGGTGCATTCCTCTTGTCATGATCAATCATTGGAACTTTTAAAAATTGAAAAATGTCCTGAAATAAGAAAAAAAAAAAATTTGAAAAAAGTCTTGAAATAATCCAAAAAAAATTGAAAAATGTCCTGAAATAATTCAAAAAAAATAAAAAAAATTGAAAAATGTCCTGAAATAATCCAAAAAAATTGAAAAATGTCCTAAAATAATTCAAAAAACAACATTGGAAAATGCCTTGAAATAATCCAAAAAAAATTGAAAAATGCCCTAAAAAAAAAAAAAAAATCTCATACAAATCATATTATGTCCTGAAAAAAAAAATCCCTAAAAAGTCAAATAAAGTCCTGAAAAAAAAAAAAAATGAATACAAAAAAAATTGTAAAACTTGAAAAATAAAAACAAAAATGATCCCTTTGTGCATCGGCAGATCATTGAGCGTCCCTCCAATGACACGCAATCACATTGTGCTTTAACTCAAATCACACATTAATAGATGAACTTTTTCAATCAAACCAGACATTCAAACTAATCACAATTGTCATATCAATCGAATGTTACCACCAATATCGTTTGTCCTTGTCATTACTATCATGGGTCTTATACAGGGTGTGGTATACTCGAAACCAGACTGTGTCTTGTCTTAGACGAGGTACCACATGTCCTGAAACCAGACAGCATGATCGTCCTATCAACACTTTCAACTTTTGACAATGAAGATCAAGATATTTGTTTGGCTTGTTGAAATTAGCGATTCTTATCTTTTTATTGATTTATCTTTGGCTTCGATCATGTTCCTATGTTGCTCGGTGATGTCATTGAGTGATTTAGAGTGACCAGGATGGTTCATGGTCTCTTTATTTCTTTTTGTTGTGATTGTCATTTGTCTGTGATGTGTTTGTCTTTTGCAAAAAGGGTTGCATTTCAGCTCTGGCCTTCAATGCCATGATGCTACGCATCCGTTTTGCTACATTAAAATAAAGGTTCTCACCTACAAAGTGCATTACTGAAAGCAAGTTTTTCTTCATCTCTAACTGTCCTCTGTCTCATTTCTTACATTTCTTCCATCCATTCGGATAGTTAGTTTGGTCTAGTGCTCCAATTTCCCCAAACACATAAGCTGCATTCTGAATCCATTGGTTAGTACATTTGCATTATATCAAACATCACATCAAGCATCATATCAAGCATGTTATTCATTTCATATTATAAATGCATCAAAAAGACATTAAAAAAATATATCCATACATGTTCCACAATGGTACATAAACAGTGCATAAGTCATCCATATATGGAAAGTAACATAAGTCATAACACATTGCATCCCATCATATCGACGCATATCATATCACATATCACAATAATATCGGAGTACAAAATTGGATTGTCTGTCCTAAGTATGGCCCGCAGGCTAACTACATAATATCAAACTACATAGGTCATCTGTCTATCATAAAGGAGCACGTGCCTCTGTCACTGGGTGCTCCCTCTATCCTCCTCATCCCTGACATGTCTCAAGGATGATGTCCCTCCTGTCCTAGGTCCTAGCTATGGTGGTCTCATAGGTCCACTCACCCCCATGCTGCTCAATGACCTCTGAGAGCATGCCCTGCTCTTTATCCTCGATCGTGCCCGGTATGAAGCTGCTCTTTGCTCTGGTGGAATGGCACCCTCATATAGTGTCCTCCAATGGTGTATCTCCTCTCCAGTCTCTACCAACATCTATGCCATCTCACGTGCACTGGCATCCCTAATCGACCTAATGTACTCAGTGACTCTCTATTCTTCTCGCTGTGTCTGAGCTATTGCTACATCTCGAGCCACTGTGAGTCTGGCTATCTCCAATCTGAACTGATCCTACTCTATCCTCAAGATGGCATTTTGTCTCTCTAATGTCGTAATATGATCCTGTTGACTCGCTATGGTAGCCCTGCACATCTCCATCTCCTCTATGCTAGCTGTCTCCGGCTCTATGGGTATATCTTGCAATGCCTCCTGATCACCTGAATCTGGCTCATCATCATCATCCCCCTCCTCATCTTTTTCCTCATCATCCCCCTCCTCCTCATTGCCGCCCTCATCCTCCTCATCATCCTTATCTCCCTCCTCCTCTCCTGTGAGTGGGAAGTCCTCCTATCTCCTCGGTACTGGAATATCAGGATCTATCAATGGCACTGGTCATCATCATGCAAACCATCGCTCATACTCTTCTGTCATCCCAACATCCACCACATCTGGCCTCCAATCCCACTGTCTCTGTTGTAGCTATGTGAAGTCAGCATATGCTATGTGTGGCTGAATCATACTCCCCCACTGACTTGTCTCTCTGTGAGATCGGGCAAAGTGTGCAGTCCTCCTAGGTACATCCTGCCTCTCTCCAAATTGTCGTCTGACTCTCTCTGATAGGTACAAATCAATCACTCTCTAGCGATTCATTGGTTGCCCAGTCAGGTACCTCTCCTGTCTACAATACGATAGCTCATCACTATTATCTAACCATCTAGGGCAATCGAGATATAGCCTCCATGTGAACTCTCTCAATCTGTCTAGCTCATGTCGCCAATACAATATGTATCCAAATGGACCCTGTCTTAGTGCTCCCCCATAGCAATACACATATGGTCGGTGTGGTACTCCCTGTCTCTCTATAATCGGTCGACATATGGCTATGTGATCAAATGCCCATACATGTAGCAGTGTGACTCCATAGCTCAAAGTCTGCACTCCCTGATACGCTATCTGATGCAATTGAAAATATAGCATAGCCAATACACATGGTCCCCATGCGTACACCGTCCCCTTTGTCGCCATCCACTCTAGCACTCTTCCCCATCCAATAGGGAATCCATGTCCTCGTCTGTCTCCTACTAGTAGACATGCTATCACCACTGCTATCACCACATATCATCGATCATACTCTAATGCCATGGTCTCTCAGCCAATCTCCCTCTCTACGATATCCAGATCATCTGCATCGCACTCAAATAATCTACACAACGCATCTCTCCCTGTCACTGGGTCATACTCTATCATCTCCCCATGAATTGGAATGCGGAGGATGCACCATACATCCTCTAGTGTCACAGTCACCTCTCTAGTCGCTAGATGGAAGGAGGAAGTCTCTGAATGCCATCGCTCTGCCAATGTGGTAAGTAGTCCTGTGTTTGTGCTAATCTCGGGCATGAATGTGATATAATATATTCCAAGTCTTGCTAATGTATCTCTTTCTGTGCTCCTGAGTCTATGTCGTAACATGAAGTAGTCTAGTCGGTTCTCCCGTGTGATCAATGGATACTATCGACTCTGCATCACAATTGGGGCACATTTTGTCAGTATTAGGGCTTGCTCTTACGGGCTACATTTCCTTGTTTCATGGCCAAATCAAGGTGTTCTTTATCTATTTTGACCTATCCTACCCTTATCCCCCCTTTTCGGATCATTCGCATGCCGTTTCAAACCAAAATTGAGTTACCAATGCACAACTGTGCCTATGTGATGAGTCCTATGCTTATGTCACATAACCTGCACTTGTGTACCCTACACAAGCGTAGAAGACCTCACACAAGTGCAGGATTCACCCTACACAAGCACAGAAGTCAGTTTCTGCATTCCCTGTGAGCCCCGCAATGTCCCACAAGCTAGTCAAATTCATAAAATTGAAAATATGGGTTTTTGAGATACATACCGCTACTCTCGCGTCATTCGATCGTTTGTAGGTGCGTACACATTCTCCGAGGTGATCTGCCATTAGAATTTTTACCATCTCTTTGCAAGTATCCTTTTCCAGAGCAACAAATTCTCCTCTTTGGCTAGTGCAAATGAGCAATTTTCACTCTCTTGGTCTCATTTATAGATCTTTGTTAGTGCATAGATGGACATGTACTCTCTCCATCTCATGCTGGTCACGGTCTTTTGCACCATCAATTACTTGTCCTTCATGCATCCGATCTTCGATTGTCAGTCCGTTCGATCCTATCATTTTTATCGATCAATTGACCTCTTTTTTGCATGTTTCCGACCAATTCCTCGAGGGGGCATGCATATGTCATTGTCAGTTGTCTGGGGCATTTTCATTTAAGTTCTTTGAAACAATGCTTAAACTCACATTGTCTCAAAGAGGGGCAAAATGTAGACGTCTAAAAATGGTCAACGCTTGTGGAGTCATACTTTAACATTGGCGCATTGCCTTATTTTAGGTTTTTGCATCGCATTAACATTTCTCCTATGATTCGCACTTGGTTTTTATCATTTGCAAACATCGAGTCATTCTTCTGCATTCTTCATTTGTCTCGCTTTTGAATTTGGTCTTGTCGACAACAATCTCCAGTCATGATTTTGATCAATCTTATCCTATCGCATCAATGTGCGTGCTCATTTGTCATCATTTTGGACATCGTCAATCCTAATTAGGGTTTTGTCCTCTTATCAACCTTATCATCTGGCGATCAATTTCTCATCAATTCTTATCATTTTCAATCTTGTCATTTTCCCATCGATTTGTCATCGATCGTTGTCATGTTTGATCTTGTCATTTTGTGATCGATTTGTCATCGATCGTGGTCATTTTCAATCTTGTTGTCTTGCAATCTATTTTGTCATCGATCCTTGTCCTCTTGTCAATTTTGTCATTTTGTGATCAATTTGCCATCGATCGTTATCTGTCTCAATTATGTCAATTTGGATCAATTAGTCATTGTTCCTCATCAATTGGTGCATTTATCAATCAAATCATTTATCACATTGGTCCTTTGTTAATCAAAATCATGATTGAGTCAATTATCTTTTATCAAGACCTAATTGTCATCCTTGCATTGCTAATTCATCTTCTAGGGTTTCATGATTTAATCATTTAACCTTGTTTGTCATTTCTCTCTCTAGGATTAATAAATTATTTATTTATCCTAAGTCTTCTCATCGCAATTAAATGTTCATTTAATTGGCTAATTTGTGAATTAATTAATAAATGACAAATTATTAATTAATTTACCTAATTTTTCCTAATTTCCTAATTTTCATCAATTTCTAATTCCTAATTTCTAATTCCTAATTTTCTAAATTCTAATTCACCTAATTTCAATTCTCTCCTATTTTTCTCCTAATTTCATAGGAATGACATTTCAATTTGTCATAATTTGTCATAATTGACAATCAATCAATTCTTACATAGAAATTTGTCATAATTTTGTCATAATTGACAATCAATTAATCCTTGGATAGCAATTTGTCATAAATTGTCATGAATTATCAATCAATCAAATTTTGCATAGAAAGTGCATAATTTGTCATAATTTGTCATAATTGACATTCTTGATTTGCAATTTCCATTTGAATCGAATCATGCTAATTTGATCTTTTCTCCAATTTATCTATAAATTGGATGAATTTCTTCAATCCCAACTAATCACTTTGTCGAATCAATCACGCTTCGAGTATTCTTGCGCTACTATCTTGTCTACTTGCTTTCATCTCATGTGTATGCATCTATAGGTGAGATCCACAAAAAAAGCTATTTGAAGAAGAAAGAAGGACAATGGAGCCGCATGAAAGAGATATTCAGATCTGCATTTGGTTTGCTTAATTTTTAATCTTGAATGTTTTTGTTTTCATGTCTTTATTGAGTGTGTTTAGGATTGATCATTGCATTTGAGCTTTTGTGATTGAGCTAGTTTAGTATTGATATTGCTTGTGATGATTTCTAATTTCCTAGCTACAACTGGAATTGTTGAAACTATCACCAAGGCACAAAGACATATTGGAACAAGCGCTATTGGAAACCAATGTACCTCAAAATCTGGATATAGACAGATTTCAAGCCATGGTCATCCATATAACCGGACCTCATAACCTCACCTTCTTAGAGCATGACAATGCTTCCTTGAGTCATCCACATAACACTCCTCTCCATATCAAAGTCATTGTTTGCAAACACTGAGTAAAAAGAGTCTTAATAGATGGAGGAGCCGGACTTAATATATGTACTTTAAAGCTTATCCGTGCATTAGGCTTCTCAGAAGAGTCTCTTGATCCCTACAAGAAGATTACCATGAAGGCATATGATGATGAGGAAAGGTCCTCTAAAGGAACCATGATGTTACCTATTCAAGTGGGACCAGTGCAAAAGGATACTATGTGTCAGGTCTTAGACATAAATCTCACCTACAATATTTTGTTAGGGCGACCCTAGATACATGAAATGCAAGTAGTACCTTCTACGTATCACCAGTGTGTCAAATTTCCTTATGACCAACAAGAAATCTCCATATTTGTTGATCACAATCCATTTCAAACATTGCAATGCAATGGGGGTAGCCCAAGATAGTTTGGGTCCTCATAATAGAGAAAAGCAACGATCTTCAACATCAAATCTACAAATAGCAAAGCCCAACTCATTATCTGGAGATTTCAAGCAGAAAATGCAAATCAAAGACCAAGGTATGGGAGAATACTCTTTGGAGCCCCTATGTTTGGCCAAATTACCAACATCACCCAGATGTCATGGATTTCCTACTACATCAACACATCTGGTCACTCAGCCCATCACCAAATTTGATGGTACCTTCATCCAATTGGGCACTCTAGCACATGAATCAGAAGACGAGGATATTCTTAGCTGGTTATACAAAGATGAGGAAGAAGATAATAGAGCAGCTTCTCTGGACATTGTTCTACCTACACACTTATATGGAAAAGGATACTTAATCATGTAGCAAATGGGATATGATGGTAAAGGACCTATTGGGAAATGCAAAGAAGGAGTCACTGAACCCATAGATCTTCCTTCACAACCCAATAGAGACAAAACAGGATTGGGTTGTAAGCTCACTTTCCTATTAAGAAAGCTACCCCGCATAACTGCAAAACCTCAATGGAAAGTAAAGAAGAAGTACAAAGAAGAATCCTAGCAGGAAGCAGTCTTTGAGTCAGTCAAAACAATCAGCAAGGCACGGGAATGTCAAGAACAAAAGTTACATCAGGGAAAGCTTCTAAGCCACAAGAAGGCCATATCTATAGTAGTAGCTCATATTCAAACACCAATATCTCAAGAACAAATAATATCATCTTCGGATACGATTATTCCTCCCAGAGGAGGCATAGTCTATGAACAAATACAAAAAGTAGAAGTAGGATCTGACATCGAATCAACAAAAACTATCAAAATGGTATCCATCATGAAAGATTTATTTTCACCATACAACATACCAGTTTACAGCACTGATAGAATCTGGGATGATGCCTCAGAGACTGATTCCAATGAATATGAATGGGGTACCTACTCAAATGCTACTACAGATATCCCTAATGATATTGACACCATATCCCTTTCTCAGGAAGAGCATAAAGCATAAGATAGACCTCTTGAATTTGTACCACAGAACATCTATGAACCCAAGGAAAGTGAACAAAAACATTATGAACAAGTCTATACGGAAGATAATACCATCGAAGACCTCGACGAAATCCTGGACTTCTTTAAAACTAAGAACAATCATGATGAAAACTCTATCTTGACACTTACAGTAGCAGACCTTAAACCACCAAATGATTCCTTATCACTTGTCTTTCTTGACCTCATCGACTGGGATGAACCTAAAATCCATGATATACCGATTTTCCCAGATGATGAATCTATTATCCATTACCTATGTACCATAAACCTGAAAACAGGCTCTACCAGTGAACAAAGTAATGATGTCTGCCAATCAGGGAGTGCTAAGTCTCTTAGTCGCAAAAATAAACTAAATGAAAGATCTGATGCTAAAAACTAGTCAATGGCATCTCTAGATCACAAAAAAGTAAAAATAAAGGATGCATCTAAGGGTGAAAACCTTTTTAAGGCACCTAATGATGGGAGACTTGACACTCTTCTTGAGCACTTTCATGAGTGATCACCCATATTGATTGAGCCCACTCAATCAATCAACATTGGTACCACAGAAGCAGTCAAAAACATACACCTTGCAGAATTTCTGACAGAGGAAGAAAGATCAGCATTCATCATTTTCTTTAAAGAATAGCAAATTAACTTTGCTTGGTCATATGCCAATATGCCTGGAGTGGATCCACACTTAATCATGCATCACTTGTCCATCTCTTTAGGAGTTAAGCCAGTTAAACAAAAGCTAAGAAAGATGAATCCACAGGTGGCACTCATGGTCAAAACTGAACTAAAGAAACTATTAGATGTTGGATTCATCCAACCCATTGACTATGCAGAATGGATTTCCAACATCGTTCCAGTATCAAACCCAGATGGTAGTATCAAAATATGCACTGACTTCAAAGATGTCAACAAAGCTTTTCCAAAAGATGACTTTCCTCTGCCCAGTATCGACATAATTGTAGATCTCACAACAGGCCATGCAATGCTCTCACTAATGGATGGTTTCTTAGGCTATAATCAAATCAAAATAGCCCCACAAGATCAAGATAAAACCGCATTCACCTATCCTTGGGGAACGTACTATTGAAATGTTATGCCTTTTGGCTTAAAAAATGCAGGGGCCACTTATCAAAGAGCAATGACAATAATCTCTCATGACATAATGCACATATTTATGGAAGATTACGTGGATGATTTACTAGCTAAATCCTTCACTAGAGCGGAACATCTCAGCATCCTGACAAAGATCTTTGATCGATTGGAGAAATTCCAAGTCAGACTCAACCCTAAGAAGTGTGTCTTCAGGGTTACATCAGGCAAGTTACTAGGCTACATAGTCTCAGCTAAAGGTATCAAAGTAGATCCAGCAAAGGTACAAGCCATTATGGAAATGCCACCACCAAAGAATATCAATCAACTTATATCTCTACAAGGACGACTTCAATCAATCAGGCGATTCATTGCTTAGCTAGCAGATAAAAGTCTACCATTTAACCATTTACTACACAAAAATGTACCATTCCGATGGGAGACCAAGTGTGCAGAATCTTTTTACCAAATCAAACAGTACCTGATGAATCCACCAGTTCTAGTACCGCCAGTCGCAGGAAAGCCACTTATCCTCTATATCTCAACAACAAATATATCGTTGGGGCCACTATTGGCACAACAAGATCAACAAGGGAAAGAACGAGCCATATACTATATCAGTAGGACATTGAATGGCTATGAACTTAACTATACATTCATTGAAAAGGCTTGCCTAATAGTGGTCTTCGCATCTCAGAAGTTCCGACATTATATGCTAGCACACACAATTAAGCTAGTGGCAAAAATTGATTCTCTCAAATATCTACTCAGCAAGGCAGCTTTTACAGGCAGGTTGGCTAAATGGGTCATGATTCTTAGTGAATTTGATATCCAATACATAGAAAGATGAGCCATCAAAGGATAAGCAATTGTAGATCAACTGGCTGAAGCACTGCTACCAAGAAAACAAACTATGGAGATTGAATTTCTGGACAGGGATGTTCTTACTATTTCTACCAAACAATGGACCCTATACTTTGATGGATCCTACACACAACATGGTTTAGGTGCTGGTATTCTATTCATCACTCCTGAAGGACACACTATACCAAGATCATATAGGCTTATGTTCCCATGCACAAATAATGTGGTTGAATATGAGGCATTGGTTATAGGCATCAAAATGGTCGTAGAATAGAAAATCACAAAGTTAAAAGTCTACAGAGACTCACAATTAGTCATCAATCAAATCAATAATGATTATCAGATAAAGGATGACAAGCTGCTACCCTACAAGCAAATGGTGGATGACTTCAAATAGTATTTTGTGCACATCACCTTCAAGCAAATACCAAGGTTGAACAACAAAGCAACCGATGCCATGGCTACTATCACTTCATTACTACAAATTCCAGAGCAACAGAATCGTTATGAGTTCCTGGTAGAGCAACTGTTCTCCCCAGCTTATGAC
This sequence comes from Cryptomeria japonica, assembly GCF_030272615.1. Lineage (NCBI taxonomy): Eukaryota > Viridiplantae > Streptophyta > Pinopsida > Cupressales > Cupressaceae > Cryptomeria > Cryptomeria japonica. The sequence continues at coordinate 777,975,865 of NC_081408.1, forward strand.
CACTCTGAATCCCATGTTATCTATGCCTTGACTAGTTCAGATTCTCCGTTATATGGACCAATCTATGACTACCTTAAGAACAATATCTTACCTATTGACCAATCCCATAACCAAAAACATAATTTTATCCAACAAGCTACCCGTTATACCCTTATTGCTGATACTTTGTATCATCGAGGTCTAGATGGTACTCTTCTTCGTTACCTTGATCGTAATGATTCTATCTCTGCTTTACATGAGCTTCACGAAGGTCTTTGTGGAACACATTCAAGTGGGACTACTCTTGCTAAAAAGCTTCTAAGGATGGGATACTATTGGCCTACAATAGAAAAAGATTCATATCACTTCGCCAAGAAATGTCCTAAATGCCAGATCCATGGTAATCTGATACATGCACCAGCACAGGAACTACAGCCCTTTACAACATCGTGGCCCTTTTGTCAGTGGGGACTAGACTTAGTTGGCAAAATTCATCCTTCATCTTCAAATGGACACAAGTTCATTATAACAGCAACATAATACTTTATCAAATGGATAGAAGTAGTTCCCATGACCACAGTGACTGGGAAACAAATTGCCTCTTTTATCCTAAATTATTTGATTTGTAGATATGGTATTCCAAGTTCAATCATCACAGATAATGGATGACCTTTCCATTATCAAGATGTACAAGAACTATGTGAAAAATTCAAAATCCAACATCGGTTCTCTATGTAAGGAAGTAAAGTAGCGGAAATAACTTCCTACACTAACCTTGAGAGGAGGGTAATGCAAAACTTTTTCAGATCGTTACAACAGTTACAGAAAATAGAAGTAGATATAATAGCAATCATACCACAACACAATGATTTACGTGGGGAAAACCCTTTCGGGAGAAAAAACCCCACCCTCCAAAAGCAGCTCAATATTTTATTCAGCAATCAAAAACAGATTACAACATACTTGCAGAGCAAGCTCTTTGCAGGAGTACCACTAATCAGAGATTCAGAGGCAACTCAATAGCCATAAGACTCTTACACCCAACCTCTATCTCACACACCTCATAAATAGGAGATACAATACAAGAAACCGTCAAACGGTATTACAAAACCATGGGCTAAAACCACCCAATAAGGTGTAGCTGACCTTATCTCCCTTCTAGATACCCTATGACATGTTAAAGCACACATCAACACGTGTTGCTCCCTTTTACAGCTCATTTATGTATCCGATACAAATTATTTTTTTCCTATTTCAGGAGTACAAACTTCCGGAGGCCATAACTTGAGAACCGGGTGTCCGATTGACGAACCGTTTGAAGCGCTGAAAAGCTCGCGAAGTGCTTTATCACCTCATAACCTGCTGCGCCGGTTACAGCCACTTTTCAGGGCATTTCGGAGCCTCTAAAGTCCCCAAAATTAAGTTTAAACATTTTATTGCACCCGTCCAAGATGAAAACTTTAATATCTTCAAAACTAGCTGTGACCTTGCGACACAACTTTACCGGAATGCTTATCTAGCCAACCAGAAGCTTCAGGGAGAGTTTCACACCATTTCGTGCTCAAATGAAAACTTACTATAAATAGTAACCTCACATAAATGTAAGGTTGAGACACCATTTTTCCCAACAAATCTCCCACTTGTCGAACAACTTGCAAGAGCGGAAGGGAATGTCAACACAATGAATCAATTGCTAGGGGCCATAAGGCCCATAGACTTTGAACACCATCTGAACTTCTCTGTGGTCACAGCCTTAGTTAAAGCATCTGCAACATTCATCAAAGTTTCCACCTTAACCAGCTTCACCCTACCATCTTCGACCATATCTCTAACAAAATGATACTGAACATCAATATGTTTGGTCCGGGCATGAAATGTTGGGTTCTTAGCTAGGCTAATTGCACTCTGACTGTCACAGTAAACTGTCACTGTACCTTTCTTTATTCCAATATCTGAACACAGTCTCTTAAGCCAAATGGCCTCTTTACAAGCATGAGTAGCTGCCATATACTCTGCTTCAGTAGTGGATAAAGCAACCACAGCCTGTCGCTTACTCATCCAACTAATTGCACCACCAAACAAAGTAAACACATAAGCACTGGTGGATCTTCTGCTATCAATATCACCTGTCCAATCTGAATCCACATAACCATGGATATCAAGGGAAGTCATGTCTCCAACTGAATTACCATGATAACACAAAGAATACTCTGAAGTACCCTTCAAATATCTGAAGACTCTTTTGACTGCATCCCAATGAACTCTACCAAGATTAGACATATATCTAGAAAGTACTCCCACTGCTTGGGCAATGTCTGGTCTAGTACAGACCATAGCATACATCAAGCTTCCAACCACACTCTGGTAAGGCACTCTGCTCATGTCTTCCATCTCCAATGGGGATGTAGGACAATCTAAAACAGATAGTTTCGTTCCAACTGTAAAAGGAACACTCAATGGTCTACAATTCTGCATGTTGAACCTCTGTAACACTGAATTCACATACTTACTCTGGCCTAGCCATAGCTTTCTGTTCACCCTATCTCTTCTAATTTTCATCCCAAGAATGTGCTTTGCTGCACCAAGATCTTTCATTTCGAATTTAGCAGCGAGCTGAGACTTTAGTTCTGAAATCATACCTTTTCCTTTACCAATGAATAACATATCATCAACATACAATGCAATGAATAAGAAATGATCACCATCAGATTTATAATAAACATAGTGATCTGATTTAGAACGTTCAAATCCCAAACTCAACACATATGTATCAAATTTCTGGTACCACATCCTAGGACTTTGTTTGAGGCCATACAAAGATTTCTTCAATTTACAGACCAAATTACTTTTGCCTTTCACCACATAGTGCTCCGGTTGTGTCATATAAATATCTTCCTCCAAATCACCATGAAGGAAAGCAGTTTTCACATCCATTTGCTCAACCTCTAAATCATAAGCAGTAGCAATAGAAAGCAAAAATCTAATAGACGTCATTTTTGCAACAGGAGAAAATATCTCACCGTAATCAACACCCTCAACCTGAGAGTAGCCTTTTGCAACTAACCTTGCTTTATACTTTTCAATGCTTCCATCTGAACCAATTGTTTTCTTGAACACCCATTTACAACCAACAGGTTTTCGTCCTTTAGGCAATGGTACAAGATCCCATGTATCATTCTTTTTCAAAGCTGCCATTTCTTCCTCCATAGCAATCTTCCAGGATTCTGCATCATTCATACCTAATGCCTCTTCTATAGATTTCGGTTCATCCACACTAGTATTCAGAGAAAAAATACATCTCCAATCATTAGGTGAATACCTTTCAGGTGGTTGTCTATGTCTTGTAGACCTTCGAACAAGCTGAGTTGGAGGTTCTTCCTCCTCTTCTGAAGATTCAGAGCTAGACGAGCTCTCCTCAAATTCTTGCCTATCTAGGGGTCTCGATTCAACTCTTTCAGGTGTAGAAGGAAGTTGAATCACATCTTCCTTTTTAGTCTATTCTGGCTACAATGTAACAGAAGGAGACTTAATTTCTCTAAAAATAACACTTCTACTGTGAATTACCTTTTGTGCAATAGGGTCCCAAAGCTTGTATCCTTTCACACCATAACTATACCCGATGAAGATACATTTCACAGCCTTGTTCTCCAACTTTGTTCGCTTCTCCTTTGGCACATGTGCATATGCCTCACAACCAAAAACTCTAAGATGTCTCAATGAAGGCTTGTAACCTGACCATGCTTCCATAGGCGTTTTATCAACAAGAGCTAATGTAGGAGACCTGTTAATCAGGTAGCAAGCAGTGGCAACAGCTTCAGCCCAAAACTTTTGTTCGAGACCAGCACCACTCAACATACTCCTAGCCTTCTCCATCAGTGTCCTGTTCATTCTTTCTACAACTCCATTTTGCTGTGGAGAATACGGAGTTGTCTTCTACTTGTTAATTCCACAGTCTTTACCGAATCTATCAAAATCATTAGAGCAAAACTCACCGCCATTATCAGTTCTCAAACATTTTATTTTCTTTCCAGTCTGCAACTCAACCATTGCTTTAAATTCTTTAAAACGACTAAAAAATTCAGATTTACTCTTTAGAAAATATACCCATGTCCTTCTACTAAAATCATCAATAAATGAAACATAATATGTGGATTTTCCAATCGAAGAGACATCTACTGGACCAAACACATCAGAATGGATAAGATTCAAAACACCACAAGTTTTATGAGAACTTGAGTAAAACTGAATGCGGTTTTGTTTTCCATAAATGCAATGCTCACAGAAATCAAAGTCAAGATTACAATCATTCAAACCTTCAACAAGATTTTTATTTTTCAAGGTCCTTAGACCCTTTTCTCCAATGTGGCCAAGTCTCTGGTGCCATAACATAGTCTTCTCTGCAGGTAACTTTGCTTCAGATGAAAGAGCACCCTTAGGTACCCAAAAACCATTTCCATCTGCTGAAGGTGAAACCTTCAAATCTTCCAATGAAGTATCCGTAGATTTACTTTTTATAGAAGTGCTATTACATTCAACAGTGTATGCTTCAGGCTTATACAAAGTGCCAAACCTGACACCTCTAGCAACTACCGTAGCACCCTTAATCATCTTACATCCTGCTTCAGAAAAGACTACCTACACACCCACATCTATCAGTTTGCTCACAGATAACAGGTTTCGTTTTAATCCAGGGATATGCAGCACACCATTAATCCTTTTTATTCTACCATCAGAAAACCTAATTCTAACTTTACCTTGACCAACAATGTCTAGATGTGAATCATCACCCAAGTACACCTTACCTCCATTAAATCCTTCATATTCAGAAAACCAATCTCTATTGGAAGTCATATGAAAAAATGCACCTGAGTCAATTAGTCAGGCATCATTACCTACATGAGTCGCCAAAGCCACAATAAATGCATCGCCATCTTCCTTGTCGGACTCAGAATCAGAATCGAACTTTTTCTTTTTCTTCTTCTTCTTTTCTTCTTTGCAGTCCTTACGGATGTGACCCGGTTTACCACAGTTCCAGCAAATGACTTTGAACTTTCCAGGAGATTTCGATCTCCCTTTGGATTTGGACTTGTCGCGCTTCTCATTCTTCTTGCCTTTCTCCTTAGGTCTTCCACGAATGGTTAGGGCTTCCTTTGAACTGATGGATACCTTCCTTCGCATCTCTTCATCGAGTAGGGCACCCACCACGTCTTCAGATTTCAAAACAACAGAAGTACTACCGATAGCCATAACAAGAGAATCCCACGAATCAGGCAAAGAACAAAGCAAGATCTGACATTTCTCCTCCTCGTCCATCTTAACACCGACGGATACTAATTGAGCCACCAACATATTGAATGCTTCTAGGTGGTCTGCAATTCCTCCACCCTCTTCCATCTTCAAGGAATACAATTTCTTTCTTAAGAAAATTTGATTTAATAAAGATTTCACTTGATACATCTCACCAAGCTTAGTCCATAGCTTCTTTGCAGAGTTCTCTTCATGGACATTGATTAGAACAGAGTCTGCCAGGCACAGTCTGATTAGACCCTTGGCTTTTCGGTCTATAACATCATACTGAGCTGCCGCAGTAGGATCTGAGGGCCTTTGGACATTCGCATCAACAGCATCCCAAAGATCTCGATCTATTAGCAGATCTTCCATCTTCAGCTTCCACATCTCAAAATTACTTCCATTAAATTTCTCCACCTCTATTCTCCCTGACGAACTCGCCATCTGAATATTCCTGCAACAAGATCAAAAAGTGTCTTCTGCACAAGCTCCCACTCAAATCTGGATTAGTTCAAAAAACCCAACTGCCCACAATTGAAACCAAAGGTGATCAGGCTCTGATACCACTTGTAAGGAAGTAAAGTAGCGGAAATAACTTCCTACACTAACCTTGAGAGGAGGGTAATGCAAAAATTTTTCAGATCGTTACAACAGTTATAGAAAATAGAAGTAGATATAATAGCAATCATACCACAACACAATGATTTACGTGGGGAAAACCCTTTCGGGAGAAAAAACCCCACCCTCCAAAAGCAGCTCAATATTTTATTCAGCAATCAAAAACAGATTACAACATACTTGCAGAGCAAGCTCTTCGCAGGAGTACCACTAATTAGAGATTCAGAGGCAACTCAATAGCCATAAGACTCTTACACCCAACCTCTATCTCACACACCTCATAAATAGGAGATACAATACAAGAAACCGTCAAACGGTATTACAAAACCATGGGCTAAAACCACCCAATAAGGTGTAGCCGACCTTATCTCCCTTCTAGATGCCCTATGACATGTTAAAGCACACATCAACACGTGTCGCTCCCTTTTACAGCTCATTTATGTATCCGATACAAATTATTTTTTTCCTATTTCAGGAGTACAAACTTCCGGAGGCCATAACTTGAGAACCAGGTGTCCGATTGACGAACCGTTTGAAGCGCCGGAAAGCTCACGAAGTGCTCTATCACCTCATAGCTTGCTGCACCAGTTACAACCACTTTTCAGGGCATTTTGGAGCCTCTAAAGTCCCCAAAATTAAGTTTAAACATTTTATTGCACCCCTCCAAGATGAAAACTTTAATATCTTCAAAACTAGCTGTGACCTTGCGACACAACTTTACTGGAATGCTTATCTAGCCAACCAAAAGCTTCAGGGAGAGTTTCGCACCATTTCATGCTCAAATGAAAACTTACTATAAATAGTAACCTCACATAAATGCAAGGTTGAGACACCATTTTTCCCAACACTCTACACCATACTACTGATAGGGAAATGGTCAAGTAGAAGCATCTAACATGACAATACTAAAGATCCTAAAGAAAATAGTGAATGATGCAGGCAAAAATTGGCACATCCAACTCAATCCAACACTTTGGGCATATAGAACCAGCATCCATACACCTATAGGAGCAACACCATACTCATTGGTATATGGATCGGAAGCCATTTTACCCCTGGAGGTAGAAATCCCATCTCTCAGAGTCTCTTTGAAAGGTTTAATCCCCGATGAAGAGTATCGAGTTAACCAACTGCAAGAAATCAAACTATTAGATGAAAGACGTCAGCATGGATACACTCATCTCAAAACATATCAACAATGTATGTGCCAGAGCTACAACCACAAGGTCATCCCTCGCAACTTCAAAGTTGGTGACCTAGTCCTCAAAGAAAATCCAAGAAATCAGCAAGATCGAGAAAAGAAAGGGAAGTTTGAACCTAACTGGTTGGGTCCCTATGTCATCATATCAGTCTATGGATTAGGTGCTTATCAGCTAACAACTTCAGAAGGAGATGTGCTCGATGAACCAACTAATAGCATCCATCTGAAGAAGTACTACACTTAAGTAGCCTAATGCACGGAAAAAGCCAAAACAAGCGCAAAAAAAAAAAAAAAAATCTAGAAAAAGCAAATAAAAAGGTACAATAAAAACAAATGGTGAAAACCTGGTAAACAGGCACTGTTGTGAAAGAATGGCTCCTCTATCTATCTCCATACCATTTTATCCGTATCCTTAAAACACTATCGGCCATCACTCGACACTTAGCACATATCCATTCAGGACATACTTAGCGTAGTCACTATCCTGGTTTATTCATATATATCCTCTTACCACATTCCACCATGGCTTGGAAATCACTGTACATATTCACATCAAGAGGCACACTCAGCTAGGGGCAATAAATCATCAAAAACTTGCAAACATTCAAGACATCAAAACTATTTACAAAACTCAGAAGCATGGCATCCAACAACCAAAACTATGCTTCATCGCAAAACAAAACAAAAAATCACAGAAATACCAAGGATGGATGATTTTTTTGAAGTACTGAATGTTGCATTATTGCATAAAAATCTTGACTATTTTTGCATTTTGAAACTTTTTAAATTATTGGATTCTCTTCCTTTTCTCACTAAAATGCTTCATAGCTAGTGATCATGGGGAAACTCCAATATTTTCTTAGTCTTCTATCTAGGAGGCGATCACTTGTACTGTGTGGATACTTGCCTTGAGATGTGATACATCGAATATCACTGATGACATGATTCCACTTCATGCATACAAATGATTTAATCTTATCTATTTATGCAATACGCACTCTAGTCATCCTAGTTCAATTATACCTTGACGCTTGTGCTATCTTGCAAAATCAAATATCATGTAAATTTTTCTCAAGTCATTATGGTTCAATTATACTATTGTGCTTGTATAAATTTTCAACATATCCTAAACAAATCAATGCTCAATGATGATACCTACAAAGAAAGCAAACAATATATGGTTGCATCAGGATGGCAAATGCAGAATGAGGATGCTACCAAAAATAATTAGTTTGCATATCATTTTAAACATAGTTGCATATCATTTTACCATAGTTGCATATCATTTTAACATAATTGCATATCATTTTACAATTAGTTGCATATCATTTTACACTTAGTTACATATCATTATCATACATGTCAAAGATACATTTCAGAACATATAAAATTATACATCTCATTTTCACGATACATCTCACAAACATATCAAAGCATACATCCATATAACACACCACATGATCAAAGATAATGATGTCGTATATATATATCTCCAAAAAATGATCAAAATGTACAAAATCTATCATCTCTATGTCCAGTACAAAGAATACAATAATCTAAAATACAACAGAGACCACGTCTCTCAAGTATGGCTATCCCCTGATGGAGATGGTCTGGCTCCAGATGTCCCCACCGCTGGATCTCCAGGGGGATTCTGTCTCAATGGCCTTGTCACACCTCGGCTCTCGGACCGCTACCTAGTATCTCGAGATCGACTAGATCTCAACTATGTGAAGCTCTGTACTCGGCGATCCCTGGGTACTACAGCCTCATAATGCCGATGGTAGTACTCTACCTCCTGAGCTCTCAAAGATAACTCTCTCAGGGTGTCTCTCATCGGACCACCCGCTGCTACTCTCTGCACGCTCACTGCAAGCTCCTCTGCTCGCCCCCTCCACTCTATCTCTGTATCCCGCTCAGTGGTCAACTACATAATCTGCTACTGATATGTCAAAACCTATGCCTGCAGTTGTTGTACAATCACTTGCAAGGTCTGAATCTATGCATCCTTAACATGAGTGGGGATCCGAACCTGTAGTGGTACCTATGCAGGGACATCCCCTCTCACTCTGCCTGTCCTCGGTGCTAGAGGTGGGAGTGCATCCATCCTCCTCCTCTGGGCTAGCCGTATCACGTCATCATTCCCCCCCACTATAGCTAGAACCTCTCCCATCCTCCCCTCTCCACTTGCTCCAATAGCTAAACTGTCTCTCCCCCTGTCCATCACCATCTATCTGACTGCTCTCTCCAAACCTCTATCTCCTCTCCTCCCTCTATCTCCCCTCCTCCCTCTATCTCCTCTCCCTCATCCTCCTCCTCCACCATCTCCATCATCCTCATCATCTCCACCTCCCTCATCATCATCATCATCAAATGCTGACTGCATCTCCTCTAGATTTGAAATCCTCGCCACTGCCCGTGCAGCGAACAATCTCGCAAACTCATCTGTCATGCCCGCGTCCAAAATCTTCGAGGCATAATCCCATATTTGGCTCACCAAACTGACAAACTCCTCCATGGCTACCACACTATCAATCATCAGACCCCAATCTGGTATGTCCTGCCTCCCCCATGCATATAAACAGGCCCCCAGAGGTATACCCTGCTATCGACCAAACTGTCACAAAACTCTGGTCACTACGAACCTCTCAATAACAAATGGGGTCCTCCCAATCAAGTATCTAGTCATAAACACATAGGGCATCTCCAGCCCGTCCTCTGCCCATACCTCACACCCTATATATGGTCACCATGTGACCATATCAATGTCATCCAAAACTCTCCTCCAATGCTCTAGTTTGTCCAGCTTTCACTAGACAACTAGACCTCTATACCCATAAGCATAGGCACATCCAATGAGCCTATCTCTGTCTGCTAATGGCCTGGCTACCAAAATGTGCTCCCAGCACCATACCTATAAGAGCATCACGCCAGCTGACAAACTATCGTAACCTAGGTATACTACCTCGTGCAAGTCCCTGTACAGATGGGCTAGCATAGCCGATCCCCACACGAACCTGTGACCCTGTGTAACCATGTCCTCTAACACCAACCCCCATCCCACAGAGAATCCCTTTGACCCACGATCAGGACAAAGGAATCCACCTATAAACCCTGCTAGTACTAAAGGAAGCGGTGCATAATCCAAGTCCAGGAACTCCTGCCAAGGGATCTCATATCCGCATACTGTCTCATCCTGGAATATGCAGCGCAGTGCCTCTGTGCCACCCTCCTCCCACTGCTCATAAGGTAGTAGTGCACCTACTACTGGTATGCGCAGAATCTTGTAACAGTCCTCTGGTGTGACTGTCATCTCACCTATGGAAAAGTGGAAGGTGTTCATGTCGCTGTGCCACCTCTCTGCGAGCGCTATTAGTAACCCCCAGTTCATAGTGAACCGAGGCATATCCAATAGGGATGTCAAACCACATCTCTCAATAATATCCAGATCAGCCTATGTCAACCGTGATATCAGAGTCCAAGGCCTAGAAAATCACTCACGCGACTGAACCACACCCAATCGCTCCTGTCAACCAGCAAAACAAGTCCAAAATCAGTTTTCCACATCAAAACAAAGATATCAAAATCAAAATCACATCAACAACATGAAACAATTTGCTCATTTACACCAAGTTCAACATCCTATCATTTCATATCAACTTGTAACACAACTCAAGTTCTCAAAAACCATATCAAAACTTGTAAAACATCTCAAGTCTCCAAATCACATAAACTTGTAAAATAACTCAAGTTTCCCACCCATATCAGCTTGTAAAACAACTCAAATTTCCAACCCATATCAGCTTGTAACACAAATCAGGCTTCACACATTGAACTTGAAACAAAGTGCAAAAACAAATCATGCTTTGGTCAAACCAACACATTGATATCTATGCATAACTTGAAATATCGCAAATCAAAACAAGTTATATCAACACTCATATTGGATAAATCAATAAAAACCATGACAGAAAAACACAACAATTTCACAAATCACCCTATCTTGCAAAATTTTTCCTGATGCGCTAAAACAGATTGTCTATGTGCTAAAATCTACCCATGCGCTAAGCTGTTTTTCCCACGTGCTATTCTATTTACCCTATGCGCTAGAATACCTCTACGTGCTATCATTTTTCTCCCATGTGCCACCCAACCTACCCTATGTGCTAAAACCTATTTATACGCTAACCTATACCTCGCTGACGCTACCTATTTGACCCTATGCGCTAGGTCTACCCTACGTGCTAAAACCCCTTACCCATGCGAACCCCTGTGACCCCTATGTGCTAGGTCTTGATCACACACTACTCTATCGACTTTATGCGCTACCCTACATTCAACATGCGCTACTTTCTCTCCATGCACTAACCTAGACCTTCTATGCACTACACTATTTTATTTCGGATGCAGCCCTAAAATTCTAACTTCATGCGCTACCTAAATTTTCGTATGTGCTAAATTGCGACTTTCACGCGCTAAACCGCTAAAACCGAATTTCAAAAATCAAAAAATGACCAAAAATGACAAAATAAAAATTAAAAAAGGGTCAAAAGTGTTGACTTACTGGTGGTCCATATGCGGCAGGTCTTCGGTACCTCCGAACATGCTCAAAACGATGCCTGGAATACGGAATAGGCATTTTGACTTCTCTACAAATTCTCTTTCTCCAAAGTCAACAATGCACAAATGAATCAAATCAAAGCACTTTTCCCCTTTTATAGGAGAAAATTTAAATTAGGGTTAGGGAACTAGGCATGTAATTTGCTCGCGGTCTCCCTTATACCCTAAAACATGTAAATTATTGGGAGATGAATCAATTTACACATTTCACATAGAAAAAATCATACACACCACACACAAATCATCAAATCCAATCAAAATTTTCAAAATATTGATTTATCTTCTGAGGGGGCATCACGCATCAAATCAAATCTAGGGCACGACTTACAAATCATGAGAGCGACACAAATATTTCATTTGATCATAAATCACGATAACACATCATTTTCTTTGAAATAACATGTGCACACATGTCACTTCAAAGAGGGGCAAAATGTAGATGTATAAAAATGACCATATTCCTAAATGGATATTTTATGTTCATTTCTCTATTTAATTAAATCTAATTTAATTAAATTACCCACATTCCTCTATTTAATTAAGTAAATTACTCAATTAAATTCACTATACCATTTAATGAATAAATCATTTTATTCAATTAAATCCCTTCTATCCACTTTTAATTAAATTCAAATTTAATTAAATAGTTATCCTAAATTGAATAAATCTAATTCATTTAATTTTCCCAAATTACAACCAAATTGAATTAAATTAACTTTATTTCAATTAAATCCTATTATCCCTCCATCCACTTGCATTCTCCTACATCTCCCACTTGCATTCTAAAACCTATTCCTATTTTCTTCTAGACCCTTCTAATCACTTCTAAATTAACCTAACCCATCTTCTAAACTTTGTCACATCCCTAAACAAAGGGAGGTCACTTCTCAAAACCTTAAAGTCTTTGATAACCATTAAAGGCTTCAAGGCTTCAACCACTTAATTTTCTAAAGTCTCCCAAACCATTAATGGTTAATTCAACCCTCTTACATGGTTAGAGACTTTTTGCCTAACTTAACCTTCATCCAACCCAAGCGTCTCTTCAAGCATTCATTTCTTTGACCATGGTTATTCCTTAATCATTTGCACAAGGGTTTATCCTTGGATTAACTCTTAATTTAATAGCTAATCTTAGCTTAAGCTTGACCCTTACCCTCTAGATAACCATGAGGTCTTCTCAGGCATTTAATGTCTCCAACCCCTTTTCTCAACCA